>NC_088900.1:381246-684659 GCF_037157495.1 Lathamus discolor
TACTGCGGTTCCCATCTCCCGCGAGGGACTGGGCCAGGAACAAGGGGGAGCGAGTGAGTGCGTGTTCGGAGATATTCCAGAAGATGGGGGCGAAGGGCAGCAAGCCTTCGACTCCCATGGGATGGGTACCCATTGTACCTAAGAATACCCCTCTGGCATATATCTTAGACAATTGGAGATGTCTCCCTGGAACCTTAGGGAAAGATAAGCAAAAAATGATAGAATATTGTACTAAGATATGGGGAGGGAAGAAGATTTTTAAAAATGGTTTTTTTTTGGCCAGTATATGGGTCAGAAGAAGATTGGGTAAGACAGCAATTAAACCTCTGGGTTAATAATAAAAAACCCCTTAACCCTGAGGAGAGTCAATATGCGGAAGTGTGGCTAAAAAGACCGGGAGCTAGACTTTACCCGCTGAATGAGATAAAAAAAAAAAAAAAAAACTAAACAAAAGAAAAAGAAGGTATAACATGAAGCGGGGACAGATACTAAATATGTATAGGCGTAAGGGAATAAATGTAAAGGAAAAACGACCCTGGGTGTGCATACTTTGGAGGAACGACCCCCATGCACCTCAGCGCTGAATAAAGCACACCTACTTTACAACTTTAACGAGTTGTGGAGTCAATCTGCATATCAATTTGGCGAGCCAGCCAGGAGGCCTCTGTTCGGCTGCAGGATCGGGTGAGGAGCGGATATCCTAAGGCCCCCCCCAGGCCGCTTGCCTGGAGGAGCTCCGCTTCTCGTCCGCTCACTGCGGGGACAGACAGCGACCTGCGCCGGCTGCGGAGAGGCGGTATGCTTGGAATTTAGGTACTTTGGGGGGCCTGTAGGGCATACGCGTGGCCCGGGGCTGCTGGTAAGGCGTGCAGAGACGTCTGGCGCACAGCGGAGTTCCCCGTGGCAGGTAGGGCTTGCAAGCTGGGGGGGCTCGTCGACCGATAGCGCGGCTGCAAGCGACCCTGGAGGCGGATCGGGCGAGCCCGGGTTTTCGCTGCATCCCAAGTTTTGGAGCCAGGGCGGACCTGCTAATGACCGTGTAGGAAGCAGGAGAAGGGTAAGCGGAACCATAGCGTGAGTGTGTGGGATCCCATGTGTTTCTGTGTGACTGAGACGTAGCGTAGCTACGAAGCGAGTGTGGAGTCCTAATCCGCGGTTCCGTGTCTCCGCGAGGGGAGCGGCCGGAGACGGACGAAGCGTTTATGTTTTTCTGTCCTGTGTCTTGTCTGTGTATAACCATCAAGCAGCTTAGAAAGCGGGGGAAGGTCCGGCTACCCCTCCCGCAGTGGATAATTTTACGAAATACAAGGGCAAGGAATTTCCTATATGCCCTGTGAGAGTATGTGCCTTGTAGGAGTGTAACTGTATGGGACGGGTGGCATTTCACGTGGATATTGCCACTCAGGACACCGGTGGGGCAGATACTGCTCGGGGTGTCTTACAAAACACTGCCAGGTAGAAAATTATAATTATCTAATCGGTGACCAGAAATAAAAGATTACTTTGTGGAGAAAAGCCACAAAATCCCGGCGGACTTCCGAGAAGTTAGAATGAAAAACTGAGAAAGGGTTTATAAAAGGTATCAAAGGAAATTTGAGAAGATGTGGTTACAAAAGAAAAAAAAAAAAAAATAAAATGGGAATACAACAATTAATGTCTCTCTTTTTGGGACAATCAACGGGGGATATTAGGAAAACCTTCGTAACCTGACATATGAGTGCATAATAAGTTTTGAACAGTGGAACCTGCTGTGGATACTAGGGCAGTGTAAATTTTGCTGGAACTGAAACTATGTTCTCATGACAGGGGAGTTGATCTGCAGAACCCAGAGATACTATCTTACTGAATCCCCTGAGAATATTATAAAACTTGTGTGTAGGTGCTCTCATATTTTAAGTGCATTTGCAGAGCACTGGGAAAGAGAAGCTATAGAGATTTGTAAGAGATTGTTTGAAATGGGAGCCGGTCAAAACAAGGGAATTCTGAAGAAAAGCCCACCGGGTTACATTTTGGCACATTGGAAAGAACTGGGAGGTTCTTCTGGGGGCTCGGTAAACAAGAAAACATTGGTAAAATATTGTAATCAATGGTGGCCTTTATAAACTTTGGAAAATCAGGAAAAATGGCCTAAGAATGGAACTCTGAATTCTAATGCATTTTTTTTACAATTTATGTTGGTTTTGAGGTGGCCAAGAAAATGCAATGAAGTAATGTATGCAGATATGTTTCACTTTAAGAAAGCACCTGGAGTGGCAGACAGAATGTGAAATTAATATAACTCTGCCAGATCCCTAATTTTGGTTTTGGAAAAGGACAAGGAAAAACAGAAAGCTAAGATGGAGAGATGTTGTTCAGCCTGTGATATTGGGACAGTCATCAAGAAAATTATATATCACAGGTACCTCCGAAAGGAGCACCCTCTGCCTCTGTCCTATCAGATATTGATAAGGAGGAGGAAATTGCTGTCACTGGCAACAAGCAGCACATTCACATTCAGGGTTAAGAAGGGGTTAAACCAGAAGTGCTGTTGCAGAGGCAGGCATCTGTAACCCCTGCAGAGCAGGGTGAGCACCTGTGAAAAATAATAAATAAATAAATAAAAAAGGGAAAACCAAAGGGGAAAGGAGGGAAGCTGCCGCAGTTCCTGTGTTCGAGCATGGAGAGTGTATAGGAATTGGAAATAGGTAGAAAAGAAAAAGCTGGGTCGTGCTACAGCCACGGCTGCGCTGGTTGCTTTGAAACTGGTGGAGGACGAATGTCGGACAGAAGTGGGGGAGTAACCTCCTCTTCTGTGGAACCGGATCGGTGTGAGTGCTGTGAGGAGTTTGGACGCTGGGAGTGAGACTACCCTAGTGGGAGTGCCATGGGGTGGCTCGGGTGACTGAATTGGAACTAGGCTGACGGGACCAGGGGAATCTTCCCTAGCAGATCCACTGGTTATAATGGAATTTTTGGTTGATACAGGTGCAATGTATTCAGTTTTAAACAAAGCTTTAATACCTTTGGGGATGATTATATGATGATAAAAGGGGCGACTGGCCAAGGTGAAAAGGCTTATTTTTGTAAACTACTAAAATATCAATTGGGAAAACAATGGGGCATCCATAAGTTTTTGTATATGCCTAACTCCGCAAAAGCTCTTTTGGGGAGAGATTTGTTAGAACACTTGGGAGCAACCATTACTTTCAAAGGAGGCGAGATCACTTTAAAAGTAAAGGACCAACAGTATATAGAGATGTTAAAAGCTTAATTTTGATCACTAATCATGTCGAGGGAGAAGTCAGATTGAAGATATACTGGATCAGGTATTCCCAGGGATATGGGCTACAAACGTACCTGGAAGAGCTCCTAAAAGAATACCAGGTACAAACGGGGAACATGCTGTTACAGTATGTAGATGATCTGCTCATAGCAGGGAATAATAAGGAGGATGTAAGAAAAGAAAGCATTCGATTTCTAAACTTTCTTGCACAAAAAGGCCTACGGGTATCACAAGAAAAGTTACAATTTGTGGAGGAAAAAGCGAAATATTTGGGACATTATTTGTTTAACGGCCAGAAAATATTGGAGCCAGTCGCATTAAAGGCCCAGTGACGAGACCCCACTGGAAAGTAATCAGTACTCCAGGGGACACCAAGATAACCCTGAAAAGATAACGTAATGATAGAAACTTTATTTAATTATTTTGCCGCATTATCTTTTGGTATAAAGTGTGTATTGCTGTTTATATTTGCTATAATTATTTCTCCTCTTTTCTATTCTATATGGAAGCGTACAAAGTGTGCTGAAGGAAATTGCTAAACTTATGCAACCACACAATAGTGAATATAGAAGATATACTGATGTAAATAATGTATGTACTCTAGATACACGAATTAGGTGTAATAATTTGAATTGCAATTGTTATCCATTTGCTTGTTTTAGGTGTAAGGTATGTCAGGATAAATGGTGGACACACTGGGAATGTGGATGCCCTCCAATAGGAGTTCGCACACAGTGTTGGAAAATCCAAAGAACTCTCACTGAGTGGAAACTAAAACAATTAGAGTCTAAACAAGAAATTATTTGGGAATCCCATGAGTGGTGGGAGATTTTTGCCAAAGGAATAAACCCTCAATATTATTGTTACCACTCCAATGAACCAGTCCCCTTTATAGCCGAAATTTTGATTATAAAGTGTAGAAGGGAAGTACTAACTGTATCTTGCTTTGCCCCATTAGTTAAGGCTGCAAAGTGGGAAGCCTATGTAAACAGGCAGAAAGCCCGAAACAGCTATTCTCCTGAAGAATTCCCTTGCTGCCGAGAAGATGGTACACCCCGTGGCTCGAAGCAACCGAGTCGACGGGCGAGGCAGGGGAGGAATAAACTGTGGAGAAAAGAACCAGAACAATGGGATGCAAAAACAGCAATGGCCGAACTTCCCCAGGACTGGTAAAAATATACTTAAATTGGCAAAATTGACAGACACCCTTTTTCCTGGTATACCGTTAGTTTTGTTATTGATAATAACCCAAGCAAATGGAAACCCGCATGAACCATTAAAGTGGGAATTAATATCGTGGGAAACATCCAAAGTGATAACCACTTTCACTGGGACGGGACAACCTGAATTCCCTGTACAACCTTAATGTAGAACTCCGGAAAAGGTTAGATCAACGTAAGAAAGATCGTGAGGCGGGCAGGTCATGGTATGAAAACTGGTTTAGTATTTCACCTTGGCTAACTACTTTGTTGTCTGCTTTAGCAGGGCCGCTTATTATATTGATTTTGGGACTTATATTTGGGCCTCGTATATTACGCTATATTTTACACTTTATTAGAGAACGGTTTGACATAGCTAAACTGCTTATTTTAGCTACGGGATCTGGGGTAAAATATAAGAGTGGATCTATCTATTGATGAGGATGAAGATTGTTGTGAATGTGTCATGCCACGTAAAAAAATATACCTGTGATTGTAAGGAATTACCTTGTGAGTGTTATGATAAATGTTGGGAGTGTGGAAAAAGGTTGGCTTACAATTCCGAAAATGAAAGCAGCATCTAATAAACAATAATAGGATAAAAGAAAAAGGGGGGATTGTAAGAAACTATGAATTCGGATATTGTTTATTAAGATTTATGTTAAGCCCAATGTAAAGGTTAGGCAATAAAAAGTATGAAATTGCTTACTCAAACAGTCACCGGACACAGCTTACATAGACTAACAGTCGCCAACCGCAATCGCTTATCGCTTATGCAAACGTAACAGATGTTGCCTAAAGATAGCTGTAAGATGTTCCATGTGAGAAACTATAGACTAGTGTATTGTTTATTAAGATATATGTTAAGTCAAATGTAAAGGAACTGACAGAGATAAAACACAGCTGGCCAAGATAAGATAGCCGCAAGATGTCCCAGGAACTGGCAGAGATAAGACTAACAACTCCCTGCAAAGACATATGGATGAAGGATCAAAGGAGGAAGACTTCTCACCTTGGTCTCATCGATCACCAGGAGGCAGGAAACTACCCCCTAACAACAACTGAAGCATGCGCAGAGTACTTCCACTATTTCATGAACAAAGAAGTGAAGATGTATAAAAAGGGGCTGTTTGAAATACTTAACACGGCAGTTGGCGGAGCGCAGACTCCCCTGTCGTCCAGCGCTGTCTTTGCTCATATTCTACTTGCTATAATTAATAAAATTTTAATTGGATTATGATCCGTTGTGGTCTCAATTTATAACAATTTCTGGTGCCGTGACTCGGATAAGGAACGGTGGGCTTTGGTCCTCCGGGGAGGCGCCCCGCGACATTTCGCGGCCCCGCGACCAACAGCTTACCTCATCCTTACCGACGAACCTAAATGCTAGAATATGAGCAAAGAAGGAACCGGTAAAATCCCATAAAAATTCTGTGCACGGGAGTCCGGACGAAGACGCAGGACGCGTAAGTATATTGCGAAATTTTCCGCAGAGCGAAATTGTTCGCGGCGGAGGACTGCAGAGTGAAATTGTTCACGGCAGAGTAGTTCGCAGGTTTGCCGTTCGGGCGGGATTGGGTTTCCTGGAATATAACGAATGAGAGGTTCGATATACTGAACCAAGCGAGTGTGGACCCTTAAGTACTGCGGTTCCCATCTCCCGCGAGGGACTGGGCCAGGAACAAGGGGGAGCGAGTGAGTGCGTGTTCGGAGATATTCCAGAAGATGGGGGCGAAGGGCAGCAAGCCTTCGACTCCCATGGGATGGGTACCCATTGTACCTAAGAATACCCCTCTGGCATATATCTTAGACAATTGGAGATGTCTCCCTGGAACCTTAGGGAAAGATAAGCAAAAAATGATAGAATATTGTACTAAGATATGGGGAGGGAAGAAGATTTTTAAAAATGGGTTTTTTTTGGCCAGTATATGGGTCAGAAGAAGATTGGGTAAGACAGCAATTAAACCTCTGGGTTAATAATAAAAAACCCCTTAACCCTGAGGAGAGTCAATATGCGGAAGTGTGGCTAAAAAGACCGGGAGCTAGACTTTACCCGCTGAATGAGATAAAAAAAAAAAAAAAAAACTAAACAAAAGAAAAAGAAGGTATAACATGAAGCGGGGACAGATACTAAATATGTATAGGCGTAAGGGAATAAATGTAAAGGAAAAACGACCCTGGGTGTGCATACTTTGGAGGAACGACCCCCATGCACCTCAGCGCTGAATAAAGCACACCTACTTTACAACTTTAACGAGTTGTGGAGTCAATCTGCATATCAATTTGGCGAGCCAGCCAGGAGGCCTCTGTTCGGCTGCAGGATCGGGTGAGGAGCGGATATCCTAAGGCCCCCCCCAGGCCGCTTGCCTGGAGGAGCTCCGCTTCTCGTCCGCTCTGTCACTGCGGGGACAGACAGCGACCTGCGCCGGCTGCGGAGAGGCGGTATGCTTGGAATTTAGGTACTTTGGGGGGCCTGTAGGGCATACGCGTGGCCCGGGGCTGCTGGTAAGGCGTGCAGAGACGTCTGGCGCACAGCGGAGTTCCCCGTGGCAGGTAGGGCTTGCAAGCTGGGGGGGCTCGTCGACCGATAGCGCGGCTGCAAGCGATCCTGGAGGCGGATCGGGCGAGCCCGGGTTTTCGCTGCATCCCAAGTTTTGGAGCCAGGGCGGACCTGCTAATGACCGTGTAGGAAGCAGGAGAAGGGTAAGCGGAACCATAGCGTGAGTGTGTGGGATCCCATGTGTTTCTGTGTGACTGAGACGTAGCGTAGCTACGAAGCGAGTGTGGAGTCCTAATCCGCGGTTCCGTGTCTCCGCGAGGGGAGCGGCCGGAGACGGACGAAGCGTTTATGTTTTTCTGTCCTGTGTCTTGTCTGTGTATAACCATCAAGCAGCTTAGAAAGCGGGGGAAGGTCCGGCTACCTCTCCCGCAGTGGATAATTTTACGAAATACAAGGGCAAGGAATTTCCTATATGCCCTGTGAGAGTATGTGCCTTGTAGGAGTGTAACTGTATGGGACGGGTGGCATTTCACGTGGATATTGCCACTCAGGACACCGGTGGGGCAGATACTGCTCGGGGTGTCTTACAAAACACTGCCAGGTAGAAAATTATAATTATCTAATCGGTGACCAGAAATAAAAGATTACTTTGTGGAGAAAAGCCACAAAATCCCGGCGGACTTCCGAGAAGTTAGAATGAAAAACTGAGAAAGGGTTTATAAAAGGTATCAAAGGAAATTTGAGAAGATGTGGTTACAAAAGAAAAAAAAAATAAATAAAATGGGAATACAATTAATGTCTCTCTTTTTGGGACAATCAACGGGGGATATTAGGAAAACCTTCGTAACCTGACATATGAGTGCATAATAAGTTTTGAACAGTGGAACCTGCTGTGGATACTAGGGCAGTGTAAATTTTGCTGGAACTGAAACTATGTTCTCATGACAGGGGAGTTGATCTGCAGAACCCAGAGATACTATCTTACTGAATCCCCTGAGAATATTATAAAACTTGTGTGTAGGTGCTCTCATATTTTAAGTGCATTTGCAGAGCACTGGGAAAGAGAAGCTATAGAGATTTGTAAGAGATTGTTTGAAATGGGAGCCGGTCAAAACAAGGGAATTCTGAAGAAAAGCCCACCGGGTTACATTTTGGCACATTGGAAAGAACTGGGAGGTTCTTCTGGGGGCTCGGTAAACAAGAAAACATTGGTAAAATATTGTAATCAATGGTGGCCTTTATAAACTTTGGAAAATCAGGAAAAATGGCCTAAGAATGGAACTCTGAATTCTAATGCATTTTTTTTACAATTTATGTTGGTTTTGAGGTGGCCAAGAAAATGCAATGAAGTAATGTATGCAGATATGTTTCACTTTAAGAAAGCACCTGGAGTGGCAGACAGAATGTGAAATTAATATAACTCTGCCAGATCCCTAATTTTGGTTTTGGAAAAGGACAAGGAAAAACAGAAAGCTAAGATGGAGAGATGTTGTTCAGCCTGTGATATTGGGACAGTCATCAAGAAAATTATATATCACAGGTACCTCCGAAAGGAGCACCCTCTGCCTCTGTCCTATCAGATATTGATAAGGAGGAGGAAATTGCTGTCACTGGCAACAAGCAGCACATTCACATTCAGGGTTAAGAAGGGGTTAAACCAGAAGTGCTGTTGCAGAGGCAGGCATCTGTAACCCCTGCAGAGCAGGGTGAGCACCTGTGAAAAATAATAAATAAATAAATAAAAAAGGGAAAACCAAAGGGGAAAGGAGGGAAGCTGCCGCAGTTCCTGTGTTTGAGCATGGAGAGTGTATAGGAATTGGAAATAGGTAGAAAAGAAAAAGCTGGGTCGTGCTACAGCCACGGCTGCGCTGGTTGCTTTGAAACTGGTGGAGGACGAATGTCGGACAGAAGTGGGGGAGTAACCTCCTCTTCTGTGGAACCGGATCGGTGTGAGTGCTGTGAGGAGTTTGGACGCTGGGAGTGAGACTACCCTAGTGGGAGTGCCATGGGGTGGCTCGGGTGACTGAATTGGAACTAGGCTGACGGGACCAGGGGAATCTTCCCTAGCAGATCCACTGGTTATAATGGAATTTTTGGTTGATACAGGTGCAATGTATTCAGTTTTAAACAAAGCTTTAATACCTTTGGGGATGATTATATGATGATAAAAGGGGCGACTGGCCAAGGTGAAAAGGCTTATTTTTGTAAACTACTAAAATATCAATTGGGAAAACAATGGGGCATCCATAAGTTTTTGTATATGCCTAACTCCGCAAAAGCTCTTTTGGGGAGAGATTTGTTAGAACACTTGGGAGCAACCATTACTTTCAAAGGAGGCGAGATCACTTTAAAAGTAAAGGACCAACAGTATATAGAGATGTTAAAAGCTTAATTTTGATCACTAATCATGTCGAGGGAGAAGTCAGATTGAAGATATACTGGATCAGGTATTCCCAGGGATATGGGCTACAAACGTACCTGGAAGAGCTCCTAAAAGAATACCAGGTACAAACGGGGAACATGCTGTTACAGTATGTAGATGATCTGCTCATAGCAGGGAATAATAAGGAGGATGTAAGAAAAGAAAGCATTCGATTTCTAAACTTTCTTGCACAAAAAGGCCTACGGGTATCACAAGAAAAGTTACAATTTGTGGAGGAAAAAGCGAAATATTTGGGACATTATTTGTTTAACGGCCAGAAAATATTGGAGCCAGTCGCATTAAAGGCCCAGTGACGAGACCCCACTGGAAAGTAATCAGTACTCCAGGGGACACCAAGATAACCCTGAAAAGATAACGTAATGATAGAAACTTTATTTAATTATTTTGCCGCATTATCTTTTGGTATAAAGTGTGTATTGCTGTTTATATTTGCTATAATTATTTCTCCTCTTTTCTATTCTATATGGAAGCGTACAAAGTGTGCTGAAGGAAATTGCTAAACTTATGCAACCACACAATAGTGAATATAGAAGATATACTGATGTAAATAATGTATGTACTCTAGATACACGAATTAGGTGTAATAATTTGAATTGCAATTGTTATCCATTTGCTTGTTTTAGGTGTAAGGTATGTCAGGATAAATGGTGGACACACTGGGAATGTGGATGCCCTCCAATAGGAGTTCGCACACAGTGTTGGAAAATCCAAAGAACTCTCACTGAGTGGAAACTAAAACAATTAGAGTCTAAACAAGAAATTATTTGGGAATCCCATGAGTGGTGGGAGATTTTTGCCAAAGGAATAAACCCTCAATATTATTGTTACCACTCCAATGAAGCAGTCCCCTTTATAGCCGAAATTTTGATTATAAAGTGTAGAAGGGAAGTACTAACTGTATCTTGCTTTGCCCCATTAGTTAAGGCTGCAAAGTGGGAAGCCTATGTAAACAGGCAGAAAGCCCGAAACAGCTATTCTCCTGAAGAATTCCCTTGCTGCCGAGAAGATGGTACACCCCGTGGCTCGAAGCAACCGAGTCGACGGGCGAGGCAGGGGAGGAATAAACTGTGGAGAAAAGAACCAGAACAATGGGATGCAAAAACAGCAATGGCCGAACTTCCCCAGGACTGGTAAAAATATACTTAAATTGGCAAAATTGACAGACACCCTTTTTCCTGGTATACCGTTAGTTTTGTTATTGATAATAACCCAAGCAAATGGAAACCCGCATGAACCATTAAAGTGGGAATTAATATCGTGGGAAACATCCAAAGTGATAACCACTTTCACTGGGACGGGACAACCTGAATTCCCTGTACGACCTTAATGTAGAACTCCGGAAAAGGTTAGATCAACGTAAGAAAGATCGTGAGGCGGGCAGGTCATGGTATGAAAACTGGTTTAGTATTTCACCTTGGCTAACTACTTTGTTGTCTGCTTTAGCAGGGCCGCTTATTATATTGATTTTGGGACTTATATTTGGGCCTCGTATATTACGCTATATTTTACACTTTATTAGAGAACGGTTTGACATAGCTAAACTGCTTATTTTAGCTACGGGATCTGGGGTAAAATATAAGAGTGGATCTATCTATTGATGAGGATGAAGATTGTTGTGAATGTGTCATGCCACGTAAAAAAATATACCTGTGATTGTAAGGAATTACCTTGTGAGTGTTATGATAAATGTTGGGAGTGTGGAAAAAGGTTGGCTTACAATTCCGAAAATGAAAGCAGCATCTAATAAACAATAATAGGATAAAAGAAAAAGGGGGGATTGTAAGAAACTATGAATTCGGATATTGTTTATTAAGATTTATGTTAAGCCCAATGTAAAGGTTAGGCAATAAAAAGTATGAAATTGCTTACTCAAACAGTCACCGGACACAGCTTACATAGACTAACAGTCGCCAACCGCAATCGCTTATCGCTTATGCAAACATAACAGATGTTGCCTAAAGATAGCTGTAAGATGTTCCATGTGAGAAACTATAGACTAGTGTATTGTTTATTAAGATATATGTTAAGTCAAATGTAAAGGAACTGACAGAGATAAAACACAGCTGGCCAAGATAAGATAGCCGCAAGATGTCCCAGGAACTGGCAGAGATAAGACTAACAACTCCCTGCAAAGACATATGGATGAAGGATCAAAGGAGGAAGACTTCTCACCTTGGTCTCATCGATCACCAGGAGGCAGGAAACTACCCCCTAACAACAACTGAAGCATGCGCAGAGTACTTCCACTATTTCATGAACAAAGAAGTGAAGATGTATAAAAAGGGGCTGTTTGAAATACTTAACACGGCAGTTGGCGGAGCGCAGACTCCCCTGTCGTCCAGCGCTGTCTTTGCTCATATTCTACTTGCTATAATTAATAAAATTTTAATTGGATTATGATCCGTTGTGGTCTCAATTTATAACAATTTCTGGTGCCGTGACTCGGATAAGGAACGGTGGGCTTTGGTCCTCCGGGGAGGCGCCCCGCGACATTTCGCGGCCCCGCGACCAACAGCTTACCTCATCCTTACCGACGAACCTAAATGCTAGAATATGAGCAAAGAAGGAACCGGTAAAATCCCATAAAAATTCTGTGCACGGGAGTCCGGACGAAGACGCAGGACGCGTAAGTATATTGCGAAATTTTCCGCAGAGCGAAATTGTTCGCGGCGGAGGACTGCAGAGTGAAATTGTTCACGGCAGAGTAGTTCGCAGGTTTGCCGTTCGGGCGGGATTGGGTTTCCTGGAATATAACGAATGAGAGGTTCGATATACTGAACCAAGCGAGTGTGGACCCTTAAGTACTGCGGTTCCCATCTCCCGCGAGGGACTGGGCCAGGAACAAGGGGGAGCGAGTGAGTGCGTGTTCGGAGATATTCCAGAAGATGGGGGCGAAGGGCAGCAAGCCTTCGACTCCCATGGGATGGGTACCCATTGTACCTAAGAATACCCCTCTGGCATATATCTTAGACAATTGGAGATGTCTCCCTGGAACCTTAGGGAAAGATAAGCAAAAAATGATAGAATATTGTACTAAGATATGGGGAGGGAAGAAGATTTTTAAAAATGGTTTTTTTTTGGCCAGTATATGGGTCAGAAGAAGATTGGGTAAGACAGCAATTAAACCTCTGGGTTAATAATAAAAAACCCCTTAACCCTGAGGAGAGTCAATATGCGGAAGTGTGGCTAAAAAGACCGGGAGCTAGACTTTACCCGCTGAATGAGATAAAAAAAAAAAAAAAAACTAAACAAAAGAAAAAGAAGGTATAACATGAAGCGGGGACAGATACTAAATATGTATAGGCGTAAGGGAATAAATGTAAAGGAAAAACGACCCTGGGTGTGCATACTTTGGAGGAACGACCCCCATGCACCTCAGCGCTGAATAAAGCACACCTACTTTACAACTTTAACGAGTTGTGGAGTCAATCTGCATATCAATTTGGCGAGCCAGCCAGGAGGCCTCTGTTCGGCTGCAGGATCGGGTGAGGAGCGGATATCCTAAGGCCCCCCCCAGGCCGCTTGCCTGGAGGAGCTCCGCTTCTCGTCCGCTCACTGCGGGGACAGACAGCGACCTGCGCCGGCTGCGGAGAGGCGGTATGCTTGGAATTTAGGTACTTTGGGGGGCCTGTAGGGCATACGCGTGGCCCGGGGCTGCTGGTAAGGCGTGCAGAGACGTCTGGCGCACAGCGGAGTTCCCCGTGGCAGGTAGGGCTTGCAAGCTGGGGGGGCTCGTCGACCGATAGCGCGGCTGCAAGCGATCCTGGAGGCGGATCGGGCGAGCCCGGGTTTTCGCTGCATCCCAAGTTTTGGAGCCAGGGCGGACCTGCTAATGACCGTGTAGGAAGCAGGAGAAGGGTAAGCGGAACCATAGCGTGAGTGTGTGGGATCCCATGTGTTTCTGTGTGACTGAGACGTAGCGTAGCTACGAAGCGAGTGTGGAGTCCTAATCCGCGGTTCCGTGTCTCCGCGAGGGGAGCGGCCGGAGACGGACGAAGCGTTTATGTTTTTCTGTCCTGTGTCTTGTCTGTGTATAACCATCAAGCAGCTTAGAAAGCGGGGGAAGGTCCGGCTACCTCTCCCGCAGTGGATAATTTTACGAAATACAAGGGCAAGGAATTTCCTATATGCCCTGTGAGAGTATGTGCCTTGTAGGAGTGTAACTGTATGGGACGGGTGGCATTTCACGTGGATATTGCCACTCAGGACACCGGTGGGGCAGATACTGCTCGGGGTGTCTTACAAAACACTGCCAGGTAGAAAATTATAATTATCTAATCGGTGACCAGAAATAAAAGATTACTTTGTGGAGAAAAGCCACAAAATCCCGGCGGACTTCCGAGAAGTTAGAATGAAAAACTGAGAAAGGGTTTATAAAAGGTATCAAAGGAAATTTGAGAAGATGTGGTTACAAAAGAAAAAAAAAATAAATAAAATGGGAATACAATTAATGTCTCTCTTTTTGGGACAATCAACGGGGGATATTAGGAAAACCTTCGTAACCTGACATATGAGTGCATAATAAGTTTTGAACAGTGGAACCTGCTGTGGATACTAGGGCAGTGTAAATTTTGCTGGAACTGAAACTATGTTCTCATGACAGGGGAGTTGATCTGCAGAACCCAGAGATACTATCTTACTGAATCCCCTGAGAATATTATAAAACTTGTGTGTAGGTGCTCTCATATTTTAAGTGCATTTGCAGAGCACTGGGAAAGAGAAGCTATAGAGATTTGTAAGAGATTGTTTGAAATGGGAGCCGGTCAAAACAAGGGAATTCTGAAGAAAAGCCCACTGGGTTACATTTTGGCACATTGGAAAGAACTGGGAGGTTCTTCTGGGGGCTCGGTAAACAAGAAAACATTGGTAAAATATTGTAATCAATGGTGGCCTTTATAAACTTTGGAAAATCAGGAAAAATGGCCTAAGAATGGAACTCTGAATTCTAATGCATTTTTTTTACAATTTATGTTGGTTTTGAGGTGGCCAAGAAAATGCAATGAAGTAATGTATGCAGATATGTTTCACTTTAAGAAAGCACCTGGAGTGGCAGACAGAATGTGAAATTAATATAACTCTGCCAGATCCCTAATTTTGGTTTTGGAAAAGGACAAGGGAAAACAGAAAGCTAAGATGGAGAGATGTTGTTCAGCCTGTGATATTGGGACAGTCATCAAGAAAATTATATATCACAGGTACCTCCGAAAGGAGCACCCTCTGCCTCTGTCCTATCAGATATTGATAAGGAGGAGGAAATTGCTGTCACTGGCAACAAGCAGCACATTCACATTCAGGGTTAAGAAGGGGTTAAACCAGAAGTGCTGTTGCAGAGGCAGGCATCTGTAACCCCTGCAGAGCAGGGTGAGCACCTGTGAAAAATAATAAATAAATAAATAAAAAAGGGAAAACCAAAGGGGAAAGGAGGGAAGCTGCCGCAGTTCCTGTGTTCGAGCATGGAGAGTGTATAGGAATTGGAAATAGGTAGAAAAGAAAAAGCTGGGTCGTGCTACAGCCACGGCTGCGCTGGTTGCTTTGAAACTGGTGGAGGACGAATGTCGGACAGAAGTGGGGGAGTAACCTCCTCTTCTGTGGAACCGGATCGGTGTGAGTGCTGTGAGGAGTTTGGACGCTGGGAGTGAGACTACCCTAGTGGGAGTGCCATGGGGTGGCTCGGGTGACTGAATTGGAACTAGGCTGACGGGACCAGGGGAATCTTCCCTAGCAGATCCACTGGTTATAATGGAATTTTTGGTTGATACAGGTGCAATGTATTCAGTTTTAAACAAAGCTTTAATACCTTTGGGGATGATTATATGATGATAAAAGGGGCGACTGGCCAAGGTGAAAAGGCTTATTTTTGTAAACTACTAAAATATCAATTGGGAAAACAATGGGGCATCCATAAGTTTTTGTATATGCCTAACTCCGCAAAAGCTCTTTTGGGGAGAGATTTGTTAGAACACTTGGGAGCAACCATTACTTTCAAAGGAGGCGAGATCACTTTAAAAGTAAAGGACCAACAGTATATAGAGATGTTAAAAGCTTAATTTTGATCACTAATCATGTCGAGGGAGAAGTCAGATTGAAGATATACTGGATCAGGTATTCCCAGGGATATGGGCTACAAACGTACCTGGAAGAGCTCCTAAAAGAATACCAGGTACAAACGGGGAACATGCTGTTACAGTATGTAGATGATCTGCTCATAGCAGGGAATAATAAGGAGGATGTAAGAAAAGAAAGCATTCGATTTCTAAACTTTCTTGCACAAAAAGGCCTACGGGTATCACAAGAAAAGTTACAATTTGTGGAGGAAAAAGCGAAATATTTGGGACATTATTTGTTTAACGGCCAGAAAATATTGGAGCCAGTCGCATTAAAGGCCCAGTGACGAGACCCCACTGGAAAGTAATCAGTACTCCAGGGGACACCAAGATAACCCTGAAAAGATAACGTAATGATAGAAACTTTATTTAATTATTTTGCCGCATTATCTTTTGGTATAAAGTGTGTATTGCTGTTTATATTTGCTATAATTATTTCTCCTCTTTTCTATTCTATATGGAAGCGTACAAAGTGTGCTGAAGGAAATTGCTAAACTTATGCAACCACACAATAGTGAATATAGAAGATATACTGATGTAAATAATGTATGTACTCTAGATACACGAATTAGGTGTAATAATTTGAATTGCAATTGTTATCCATTTGCTTGTTTTAGGTGTAAGGTATGTCAGGATAAATGGTGGACACACTGGGAATGTGGATGCCCTCCAATAGGAGTTCGCACACAGTGTTGGAAAATCCAAAGAACTCTCACTGAGTGGAAACTAAAACAATTAGAGTCTAAACAAGAAATTATTTGGGAATCCCATGAGTGGTGGGAGATTTTTGCCAAAGGAATAAACCCTCAATATTATTGTTACCACTCCAATGAACCAGTCCCCTTTATAGCCGAAATTTTGATTATAAAGTGTAGAAGGGAAGTACTAACTGTATCTTGCTTTGCCCCATTAGTTAAGGCTGCAAAGTGGGAAGCCTATGTAAACAGGCAGAAAGCCCGAAACAGCTATTCTCCTGAAGAATTCCCTTGCTGCCGAGAAGATGGTACACCCCGTGGCTCGAAGCAACCGAGTCGACGGGCGAGGCAGGGGAGGAATAAACTGTGGAGAAAAGAACCAGAACAATGGGATGCAAAAACAGCAATGGCCGAACTTCCCCAGGACTGGTAAAAATATACTTAAATTGGCAAAATTGACAGACACCCTTTTTCCTGGTATACCGTTAGTTTTGTTATTGATAATAACCCAAGCAAATGGAAACCCGCATGAACCATTAAAGTGGGAATTAATATCGTGGGAAACATCCAAAGTGATAACCACTTTCACTGGGACGGGACAACCTGAATTCCCTGTACGACCTTAATGTAGAACTCCGGAAAAGGTTAGATCAACGTAAGAAAGATCGTGAGGCGGGCAGGTCATGGTATGAAAACTGGTTTAGTATTTCACCTTGGCTAACTACTTTGTTGTCTGCTTTAGCAGGGCCGCTTATTATATTGATTTTGGGACTTATATTTGGGCCTCGTATATTACGCTATATTTTACACTTTATTAGAGAACGGTTTGACATAGCTAAACTGCTTATTTTAGCTACGGGATCTGGGGTAAAATATAAGAGTGGATCTATCTATTGATGAGGATGAAGATTGTTGTGAATGTGTCATGCCACGTAAAAAAATATACCTGTGATTGTAAGGAATTACCTTGTGAGTGTTATGATAAATGTTGGGAGTGTGGAAAAAGGTTGGCTTACAATTCCGAAAATGAAAGCAGCATCTAATAAACAATAATAGGATAAAAGAAAAAGGGGGGATTGTAAGAAACTATGAATTCGGATATTGTTTATTAAGATTTATGTTAAGCCCAATGTAAAGGTTAGGCAATAAAAAGTATGAAATTGCTTACTCAAACAGTCACCGGACACAGCTTAGATAGACTAACAGTCGCCAACCGCAATCGCTTATCGCTTATGCAAACGTAACAGATGTTGCCTAAAGATAGCTGTAAGATGTTCCATGTGAGAAACTATAGACTAGTGTATTGTTTATTAAGATATATGTTAAGTCAAATGTAAAGGAACTGACAGAGATAAAACACAGCTGGCCAAGATAAGATAGCCGCAAGATGTCCCAGGAACTGGCAGAGATAAGACTAACAACTCCCTGCAAAGACATATGGATGAAGGATCAAAGGAGGAAGACTTCTCACCTTGGTCTCATCGATCACCAGGAGGCAGGAAACTACCCCCTAACAACAACTGAAGCATGCGCAGAGTACTTCCACTATTTCATGAACAAAGAAGTGAAGATGTATAAAAAGGGGCTGTTTGAAATACTTAACACGGCAGTTGGCGGAGCGCAGACTCCCCTGTCGTCCAGCGCTGTCTTTGCTCATATTCTACTTGCTATAATTAATAAAATTTTAATTGGATTATGATCCGTTGTGGTCTCAATTTATAACAATTTCTGGTGCCGTGACTCGGATAAGGAACGGTGGGCTTTGGTCCTCCGGGGAGGCGCCCCGCGACATTTCGCGGCCCCGCGACCAACAGCTTACCTCATCCTTACCGACGAACCTAAATGCTAGAATATGAGCAAAGAAGGAACCGGTAAAATCCCATAAAAATTCTGTGCACGGGAGTCCGGACGAAGACGCAGGACGCGTAAGTATATTGCGAAATTTTCCGCAGAGCGAAATTGTTCGCGGCGGAGGACTGCAGAGTGAAATTGTTCACGGCAGAGTAGTTCGCAGGTTTGCCGTTCGGGCGGGATTGGGTTTCCTGGAATATAACGAATGAGAGGTTCGATATACTGAACCAAGCGAGTGTGGACCCTTAAGTACTGCGGTTCCCATCTCCCGCGAGGGACTGGGCCAGGAACAAGGGGGAGCGAGTGAGTGCGTGTTCGGAGATATTCCAGAAGATGGGGGCGAAGGGCAGCAAGCCTTCGACTCCCATGGGATGGGTACCCATTGTACCTAAGAATACCCCTCTGGCATATATCTTAGACAATTGGAGATGTCTCCCTGGAACCTTAGGGAAAGATAAGCAAAAAATGATAGAATATTGTACTAAGATATGGGGAGGGAAGAAGATTTTTAAAAATGGTTTTTTTTTGGCCAGTATATGGGTCAGAAGAAGATTGGGTAAGACAGCAATTAAACCTCTGGGTTAATAATAAAAAACCCCTTAACCCTGAGGAGAGTCAATATGCGGAAGTGTGGCTAAAAAGACCGGGAGCTAGACTTTACCCACTGAATGAGATAAAAAAAAAAAAAAAAAACTAAACAAAAGAAAAAGAAGGTATAACATGAAGCGGGGACAGATACTAAATATGTATAGGCGTAAGGGAATAAATGTAAAGGAAAAACGACCCTGGGTGTGCATACTTTGGAGGAACGACCCCCATGCACCTCAGCGCTGAATAAAGCACACCTACTTTACAACTTTAACGAGTTGTGGAGTCAATCTGCATATCAATTTGGCGAGCCAGCCAGGAGGCCTCTGTTCGGCTGCAGGATCGGGTGAGGAGCGGATATCCTAAGGCCCCCCCCAGGCCGCTTGCCTGGAGGAGCTCCGCTTCTCGTCCGCTCACTGCGGGGACAGACAGCGACCTGCGCCGGCTGCGGAGAGGCGGTATGCTTGGAATTTAGGTACTTTGGGGGGCCTGTAGGGCATACGCGTGGCCCGGGGCTGCTGGTAAGGCGTGCAGAGACGTCTGGCGCACAGCGGAGTTCCCCGTGGCAGGTAGGGCTTGCAAGCTGGGGGGGCTCGTCGACCGATAGCGCGGCTGCAAGCGATCCTGGAGGCGGATCGGGCGAGCCCGGGTTTTCGCTGCATCCCAAGTTTTGGAGCCAGGGCGGACCTGCTAATGACCGTGTAGGAAGCAGGAGAAGGGTAAGCGGAACCATAGCGTGAGTGTGTGGGATCCCATGTGTTTCTGTGTGACTGAGACGTAGCGTAGCTACGAAGCGAGTGTGGAGTCCTAATCCGCGGTTCCGTGTCTCCGCGAGGGGAGCGGCCGGAGACGGACGAAGCGTTTATGTTTTTCTGTCCTGTGTCTTGTCTGTGTATAACCATCAAGCAGCTTAGAAAGCGGGGGAAGGTCCGGCTACCCCTCCCGCAGTGGATAATTTTACGAAATACAAGGGCAAGGAATTTCCTATATGCCCTGTGAGAGTATGTGCCTTGTAGGAGTGTAACTGTATGGGACGGGTGGCATTTCACGTGGATATTGCCACTCAGGACACCGGTGGGGCAGATACTGCTCGGGGTGTCTTACAAAACACTGCCAGGTAGAAAATTATAATTATCTAATCGGTGACCAGAAATAAAAGATTACTTTGTGGAGAAAAGCCACAAAATCCCGGCGGACTTCCGAGAAGTTAGAATGAAAAACTGAGAAAGGGTTTATAAAAGGTATCAAAGGAAATTTGAGAAGATGTGGTTACAAAAGAAAAAAAAAATAAATAAAATGGGAATACAATTAATGTCTCTCTTTTTGGGACAATCAACGGGGGATATTAGGAAAACCTTCGTAACCTGACATATGAGTGCATAATAAGTTTTGAACAGTGGAACCTGCTGTGGATACTAGGGCAGTGTAAATTTTGCTGGAACTGAAACTATGTTCTCATGACAGGGGAGTTGATCTGCAGAACCCAGAGATACTATCTTACTGAATCCCCTGAGAATATTATAAAACTTGTGTGTAGGTGCTCTCATATTTTAAGTGCATTTGCAGAGCACTGGGAAAGAGAAGCTATAGAGATTTGTAAGAGATTGTTTGAAATGGGAGCCGGTCAAAACAAGGGAATTCTGAAGAAAAGCCCACCGGGTTACATTTTGGCACATTGGAAAGAACTGGGAGGTTCTTCTGGGGGCTCGGTAAACAAGAAAACATTGGTAAAATATTGTAATCAATGGTGGCCTTTATAAACTTTGGAAAATCAGGAAAAATGGCCTAAGAATGGAACTCTGAATTCTAATGCATTTTTTTTACAATTTATGTTGGTTTTGAGGTGGCCAAGAAAATGCAATGAAGTAATGTATGCAGATATGTTTCACTTTAAGAAAGCACCTGGAGTGGCAGACAGAATGTGAAATTAATATAACTCTGCCAGATCCCTAATTTTGGTTTTGGAAAAGGACAAGGGAAAACAGAAAGCTAAGATGGAGAGATGTTGTTCAGCCTGTGATATTGGGACAGTCATCAAGAAAATTATATATCACAGGTACCTCCGAAAGGAGCACCCTCTGCCTCTGTCCTATCAGATATTGATAAGGAGGAGGAAATTGCTGTCACTGGCAACAAGCAGCACATTCACATTCAGGGTTAAGAAGGGGTTAAACCAGAAGTGCTGTTGCAGAGGCAGGCATCTGTAACCCCTGCAGAGCAGGGTGAGCACCTGTGAAAAATAATAAATAAATAAATAAAAAAGGGAAAACCAAAGGGGAAAGGAGGGAAGCTGCCGCAGTTCCTGTGTTCGAGCATGGAGAGTGTATAGGAATTGGAAATAGGTAGAAAAGAAAAAGCTGGGTCGTGCTACAGCCACGGCTGCGCTGGTTGCTTTGAAACTGGTGGAGGACGAATGTCGGACAGAAGTGGGGGAGTAACCTCCTCTTCTGTGGAACCGGATCGGTGTGAGTGCTGTGAGGAGTTTGGACGCTGGGAGTGAGACTACCCTAGTGGGAGTGCCATGGGGTGGCTCGGGTGACTGAATTGGAACTAGGCTGACGGGACCAGGGGAATCTTCCCTAGCAGCTCCACTGGTTATAATGGAATTTTTGGTTGATACAGGTGCAATGTATTCAGTTTTAAACAAAGCTTTAATACCTTTGGGGATGATTATATGATGATAAAAGGGGCGACTGGCCAAGGTGAAAAGGCTTATTTTTGTAAACTACTAAAATATCAATTGGGAAAACAATGGGGCATCCATAAGTTTTTGTATATGCCTAACTCCGCAAAAGCTCTTTTGGGGAGAGATTTGTTAGAACACTTGGGAGCAACCATTACTTTCAAAGGAGGCGAGATCACTTTAAAAGTAAAGGACCAACAGTATATAGAGATGTTAAAAGCTTAATTTTGATCACTAATCATGTCGAGGGAGAAGTCAGATTGAAGATATACTGGATCAGGTATTCCCAGGGATATGGGCTACAAACGTACCTGGAAGAGCTCCTAAAAGAATACCAGGTACAAACGGGGAACATGCTGTTACAGTATGTAGATGATCTGCTCATAGCAGGGAATAATAAGGAGGATGTAAGAAAAGAAAGCATTCGATTTCTAAACTTTCTTGCACAAAAAGGCCTACGGGTATCACAAGAAAAGTTACAATTTGTGGAGGAAAAAGCGAAATATTTGGGACATTATTTGTTTAACGGCCAGAAAATATTGGAGCCAGTCGCATTAAAGGCCCAGTGACGAGACCCCACTGGAAAGTAATCAGTACTCCAGGGGACACCAAGATAACCCTGAAAAGATAACGTAATGATAGAAACTTTATTTAATTATTTTGCCGCATTATCTTTTGGTATAAAGTGTGTATTGCTGTTTATATTTGCTATAATTATTTCTCCTCTTTTCTATTCTATATGGAAGCGTACAAAGTGTGCTGAAGGAAATTGCTAAACTTATGCAACCACACAATAGTGAATATAGAAGATATACTGATGTAAATAATGTATGTACTCTAGATACACGAATTAGGTGTAATAATTTGAATTGCAATTGTTATCCATTTGCTTGTTTTAGGTGTAAGGTATGTCAGGATAAATGGTGGACACACTGGGAATGTGGATGCCCTCCAATAGGAGTTCGCACACAGTGTTGGAAAATCCAAAGAACTCTCACTGAGTGGAAACTAAAACAATTAGAGTCTAAACAAGAAATTATTTGGGAATCCCATGAGTGGTGGGAGATTTTTGCCAAAGGAATAAACCCTCAATATTATTGTTACCACTCCAATGAACCAGTCCCCTTTATAGCCGAAATTTTGATTATAAAGTGTAGAAGGGAAGTACTAACTGTATCTTGCTTTGCCCCATTAGTTAAGGCTGCAAAGTGGGAAGCCTATGTAAACAGGCAGAAAGCCCGAAACAGCTATTCTCCTGAAGAATTCCCTTGCTGCCGAGAAGATGGTACACCCCGTGGCTCGAAGCAACCGAGTCGACGGGCGAGGCAGGGGAGGAATAAACTGTGGAGAAAAGAACCAGAACAATGGGATGCAAAAACAGCAATGGCCGAACTTCCCCAGGACTGGTAAAAATATACTTAAATTGGCAAAATTGACAGACACCCTTTTTCCTGGTATACCGTTAGTTTTGTTATTGATAATAACCCAAGCAAATGGAAACCCGCATGAACCATTAAAGTGGGAATTAATATCGTGGGAAACATCCAAAGTGATAACCACTTTCACTGGGACGGGACAACCTGAATTCCCTGTACGACCTTAATGTAGAACTCCGGAAAAGGTTAGATCAACGTAAGAAAGATCGTGAGGCGGGCAGGTCATGGTATGAAAACTGGTTTAGTATTTCACCTTGGCTAACTACTTTGTTGTCTGCTTTAGCAGGGCCGCTTATTATATTGATTTTGGGACTTATATTTGGGCCTCGTATATTACGCTATATTTTACACTTTATTAGAGAACGGTTTGACATAGCTAAACTGCTTATTTTAGCTACGGGATCTGGGGTAAAATATAAGAGTGGATCTATCTATTGATGAGGATGAAGATTGTTGTGAATGTGTCATGCCACGTAAAAAAATATACCTGTGATTGTAAGGAATTACCTTGTGAGTGTTATGATAAATGTTGGGAGTGTGGAAAAAGGTTGGCTTACAATTCCGAAAATGAAAGCAGCATCTAATAAACAATAATAGGATAAAAGAAAAAGGGGGGATTGTAAGAAACTATGAATTCGGATATTGTTTATTAAGATTTATGTTAAGCCCAATGTAAAGGTTAGGCAATAAAAAGTATGAAATTGCTTACTCAAACAGTCACCGGACACAGCTTACATAGACTAACAGTCGCCAACCGCAATCGCTTATCGCTTATGCAAACGTAACAGATGTTGCCTAAAGATAGCTGTAAGATGTTCCATGTGAGAAACTATAGACTAGTGTATTGTTTATTAAGATATATGTTAAGTCAAATGTAAAGGAACTGACAGAGATAAAACACAGCTGGCCAAGATAAGATAGCCGCAAGATGTCCCAGGAACTGGCAGAGATAAGACTAACAACTCCCTGCAAAGACATATGGATGAAGGATCAAAGGAGGAAGACTTCTCACCTTGGTCTCATCGATCACCAGGAGGCAGGAAACTACCCCCTAACAACAACTGAAGCATGCGCAGAGTACTTCCACTATTTCATGAACAAAGAAGTGAAGATGTATAAAAAGGGGCTGTTTGAAATACTTAACACGGCAGTTGGCGGAGCGCAGACTCCCCTGTCGTCCAGCGCTGTCTTTGCTCATATTCTACTTGCTATAATTAATAAAATTTTAATTGGATTATGATCCGTTGTGGTCTCAATTTATAACAATTTCTGGTGCCGTGACTCGGATAAGGAACGGTGGGCTTTGGTCCTCCGGGGAGGCGCCCCGCGACATTTCGCAGCCCCGCGACCAACAGCTTACCTCATCCTTACCGACGAACCTAAATGCTAGAATATGAGCAAAGAAGGAACCGGTAAAATCCCATAAAAATTCTGTGCACGGGAGTCCGGACGAAGACGCAGGACGCGTAAGTATATTGCGAAATTTTCCGCAGAGCGAAATTGTTCGCGGCGGAGGACTGCAGAGTGAAATTGTTCACGGCAGAGTAGTTCGCAGGTTTGCCGTTCGGGCGGGATTGGGTTTCCTGGAATATAACGAATGAGAGGTTCGATATACTGAACCAAGCGAGTGTGGACCCTTAAGTACTGCGGTTCCCATCTCCCGCGAGGGACTGGGCCAGGAACAAGGGGGAGCGAGTGAGTGCGTGTTCGGAGATATTCCAGAAGATGGGGGCGAAGGGCAGCAAGCCTTCGACTCCCATGGGATGGGTACCCATTGTACCTAAGAATACCCCTCTGGCATATATCTTAGACAATTGGAGATGTCTCCCTGGAACCTTAGGGAAAGATAAGCAAAAAATGATAGAATATTGTACTAAGATATGGGGAGGGAAGAAGATTTTTAAAAATGGTTTTTTTTTGGCCAGTATATGGGTCAGAAGAAGATTGGGTAAGACAGCAATTAAACCTCTGGGTTAATAATAAAAAACCCCTTAACCCTGAGGAGAGTCAATATGCGGAAGTGTGGCTAAAAAGACCGGGAGCTAGACTTTACCCGCTGAATGAGATAAAAAAAAAAAAAAAAAACTAAACAAAAGAAAAAGAAGGTATAACATGAAGCGGGGACAGATACTAAATATGTATAGGCGTAAGGGAATAAATGTAAAGGAAAAACGACCCTGGGTGTGCATACTTTGGAGGAACGACCCCCATGCACCTCAGCGCTGAATAAAGCACACCTACTTTACAACTTTAACGAGTTGTGGAGTCAATCTGCATATCAATTTGGCGAGCCAGCCAGGAGGCCTCTGTTCGGCTGCAGGATCGGGTGAGGAGCGGATATCCTAAGGCCCCCCCCAGGCCGCTTGCCTGGAGGAGCTCCGCTTCTCGTCCGCTCACTGCGGGGACAGACAGCGACCTGCGCCGGCTGCGGAGAGGCGGTATGCTTGGAATTTAGGTACTTTGGGGGGCCTGTAGGGCATACGCGTGGCCCGGGGCTGCTGGTAAGGCGTGCAGAGACGTCTGGCGCACAGCGGAGTTCCCCGTGGCAGGTAGGGCTTGCAAGCTGGGGGGGCTCGTCGACCGATAGCGCGGCTGCAAGCGATCCTGGAGGCGGATCGGGCGAGCCCGGGTTTTCGCTGCATCCCAAGTTTTGGAGCCAGGGCGGACCTGCTAATGACCGTGTAGGAAGCAGGAGAAGGGTAAGCGGAACCATAGCGTGAGTGTGTGGGATCCCATGTGTTTCTGTGTGACTGAGACGTAGCGTAGCTACGAAGCGAGTGTGGAGTCCTAATCCGCGGTTCCGTGTCTCCGCGAGGGGAGCGGCCGGAGACGGACGAAGCGTTTATGTTTTTCTGTCCTGTGTCTTGTCTGTGTATAACCATCAAGCAGCTTAGAAAGCGGGGGAAGGTCCGGCTACCCCTCCCGCAGTGGATAATTTTACGAAATACAAGGGCAAGGAATTTCCCATATGCCCTGTGAGAGTATGTGCCTTGTAGGAGTGTAACTGTATGGGACGGGTGGCATTTCACGTGGATATTGCCACTCAGGACACCGGTGGGGCAGATACTGCTCGGGGTGTCTTACAAAACACTGCCAGGTAGAAAATTATAATTATCTAATCGGTGACCAGAAATAAAAGATTACTTTGTGGAGAAAAGCCACAAAATCCCGGCGGACTTCCGAGAAGTTAGAATGAAAAACTGAGAAAGGGTTTATAAAAGGTATCAAAGGAAATTTGAGAAGATGTGGTTACAAAAGAAAAAAAAAAAAAATAAAATGGGAATACAACAATTAATGTCTCTCTTTTTGGGACAATCAACGGGGGATATTAGGAAAACCTTCGTAACCTGACATATGAGTGCATAATAAGTTTTGAACAGTGGAACCTGCTGTGGATACTAGGGCAGTGTAAATTTTGCTGGAACTGAAACTATGTTCTCATGACAGGGGAGTTGATCTGCAGAACCCAGAGATACTATCTTACTGAATCCCCTGAGAATATTATAAAACTTGTGTGTAGGTGCTCTCATATTTTAAGTGCATTTGCAGAGCACTGGGAAAGAGAAGCTATAGAGATTTGTAAGAGATTGTTTGAAATGGGAGCCGGTCAAAACAAGGGAATTCTGAAGAAAAGCCCACCGGGTTACATTTTGGCACATTGGAAAGAACTGGGAGGTTCTTCTGGGGGCTCGGTAAACAAGAAAACATTGGTAAAATATTGTAATCAATGGTGGCCTTTATAAACTTTGGAAAATCAGGAAAAATGGCCTAAGAATGGAACTCTGAATTCTAATGCATTTTTTTTACAATTTATGTTGGTTTTGAGGTGGCCAAGAAAATGCAATGAAGTAATGTATGCAGATATGTTTCACTTTAAGAAAGCACCTGGAGTGGCAGACAGAATGTGAAATTAATATAACTCTGCCAGATCCCTAATTTTGGTTTTGGAAAAGGACAAGGAAAAACAGAAAGCTAAGATGGAGAGATGTTGTTCAGCCTGTGATATTGGGACAGTCATCAAGAAAATTATATATCACAGGTACCTCCGAAAGGAGCACCCTCTGCCTCTGTCCTATCAGATATTGATAAGGAGGAGGAAATTGCTGTCACTGGCAACAAGCAGCACATTCACATTCAGGGTTAAGAAGGGGTTAAACCAGAAGTGCTGTTGCAGAGGCAGGCATCTGTAACCCCTGCAGAGCAGGGTGAGCACCTGTGAAAAATAATAAATAAATAAATAAAAAAGGGAAAACCAAAGGGGAAAGGAGGGAAGCTGCCGCAGTTCCTGTGTTTGAGCATGGAGAGTGTATAGGAATTGGAAATAGGTAGAAAAGAAAAAGCTGGGTCGTGCTACAGCCACGGCTGCGCTGGTTGCTTTGAAACTGGTGGAGGACGAATGTCGGACAGAAGTGGGGGAGTAACCTCCTCTTCTGTGGAACCGGATCGGTGTGAGTGCTGTGAGGAGTTTGGACGCTGGGAGTGAGACTACCCTAGTGGGAGTGCCATGGGGTGGCTCGGGTGACTGAATTGGAACTAGGCTGACGGGACCAGGGGAATCTTCCCTAGCAGATCCACTGGTTATAATGGAATTTTTGGTTGATACAGGTGCAATGTATTCAGTTTTAAACAAAGCTTTAATACCTTTGGGGATGATTATATGATGATAAAAGGGGCGACTGGCCAAGGTGAAAAGGCTTATTTTTGTAAACTACTAAAATATCAATTGGGAAAACAATGGGGCATCCATAAGTTTTTGTATATGCCTAACTCCGCAAAAGCTCTTTTGGGGAGAGATTTGTTAGAACACTTGGGAGCAACCATTACTTTCAAAGGAGGCGAGATCACTTTAAAAGTAAAGGACCAACAGTATATAGAGATGTTAAAAGCTTAATTTTGATCACTAATCATGTCGAGGGAGAAGTCAGATTGAAGATATACTGGATCAGGTATTCCCAGGGATATGGGCTACAAACGTACCTGGAAGAGCTCCTAAAAGAATACCAGGTACAAACGGGGAACATGCTGTTACAGTATGTAGATGATCTGCTCATAGCAGGGAATAATAAGGAGGATGTAAGAAAAGAAAGCATTCGATTTCTAAACTTTCTTGCACAAAAAGGCCTACGGGTATCACAAGAAAAGTTACAATTTGTGGAGGAAAAAGCGAAATATTTGGGACATTATTTGTTTAACGGCCAGAAAATATTGGAGCCAGTCGCATTAAAGGCCCAGTGACGAGACCCCACTGGAAAGTAATCAGTACTCCAGGGGACACCAAGATAACCCTGAAAAGATAACGTAATGATAGAAACTTTATTTAATTATTTTGCCGCATTATCTTTTGGTATAAAGTGTGTATTGCTGTTTATATTTGCTATAATTATTTCTCCTCTTTTCTATTCTATATGGAAGCGTACAAAGTGTGCTGAAGGAAATTGCTAAACTTATGCAACCACACAATAGTGAATATAGAAGATATACTGATGTAAATAATGTATGTACTCTAGATACACGAATTAGGTGTAATAATTTGAATTGCAATTGTTATCCATTTGCTTGTTTTAGGTGTAAGGTATGTCAGGATAAATGGTGGACACACTGGGAATGTGGATGCCCTCCAATAGGAGTTCGCACACAGTGTTGGAAAATCCAAAGAACTCTCACTGAGTGGAAACTAAAACAATTAGAGTCTAAACAAGAAATTATTTGGGAATCCCATGAGTGGTGGGAGATTTTTGCCAAAGGAATAAACCCTCAATATTATTGTTACCACTCCAATGAACCAGTCCCCTTTATAGCCGAAATTTTGATTATAAAGTGTAGAAGGGAAGTACTAACTGTATCTTGCTTTGCCCCATTAGTTAAGGCTGCAAAGTGGGAAGCCTATGTAAACAGGCAGAAAGCCCGAAACAGCTATTCTCCTGAAGAATTCCCTTGCTGCCGAGAAGATGGTACACCCCGTGGCTCGAAGCAACCGAGTCGACGGGCGAGGCAGGGGAGGAATAAACTGTGGAGAAAAGAACCAGAACAATGGGATGCAAAAACAGCAATGGCCGAACTTCCCCAGGACTGGTAAAAATATACTTAAATTGGCAAAATTGACAGACACCCTTTTTCCTGGTATACCGTTAGTTTTGTTATTGATAATAACCCAAGCAAATGGAAACCCGCATGAACCATTAAAGTGGGAATTAATATCGTGGGAAACATCCAAAGTGATAACCACTTTCACTGGGACGGGACAACCTGAATTCCCTGTACGACCTTAATGTAGAACTCCGGAAAAGGTTAGATCAACGTAAGAAAGATCGTGAGGCGGGCAGGTCATGGTATGAAAACTGGTTTAGTATTTCACCTTGGCTAACTACTTTGTTGTCTGCTTTAGCAGGGCCGCTTATTATATTGATTTTGGGACTTATATTTGGGCCTCGTATATTACGCTATATTTTACACTTTATTAGAGAACGGTTTGACATAGCTAAACTGCTTATTTTAGCTACGGGATCTGGGGTAAAATATAAGAGTGGATCTATCTATTGATGAGGATGAAGATTGTTGTGAATGTGTCATGCCACGTAAAAAAATATACCTGTGATTGTAAGGAATTACCTTGTGAGTGTTATGATAAATGTTGGGAGTGTGGAAAAAGGTTGGCTTACAATTCCGAAAATGAAAGCAGCATCTAATAAACAATAATAGGATAAAAGAAAAAGGGGGGATTGTAAGAAACTATGAATTCGGATATTGTTTATTAAGATTTATGTTAAGCCCAATGTAAAGGTTAGGCAATAAAAAGTATGAAATTGCTTACTCAAACAGTCACCGGACACAGCTTACATAGACTAACAGTCGCCAACCGCAATCGCTTATCGCTTATGCAAACGTAACAGATGTTGCCTAAAGATAGCTGTAAGATGTTCCATGTGAGAAACTATAGACTAGTGTATTGTTTATTAAGATATATGTTAAGTCAAATGTAAAGGAACTGACAGAGATAAAACACAGCTGGCCAAGATAAGATAGCCGCAAGATGTCCCAGGAACTGGCAGAGATAAGACTAACAACTCCCTGCAAAGACATATGGATGAAGGATCAAAGGAGGAAGACTTCTCACCTTGGTCTCATCGATCACCAGGAGGCAGGAAACTACCCCCTAACAACAACTGAAGCATGCGCAGAGTACTTCCACTATTTCATGAACAAAGAAGTGAAGATGTATAAAAAGGGGCTGTTTGAAATACTTAACACGGCAGTTGGCGGAGCGCAGACTCCCCTGTCGTCCAGCGCTGTCTTTGCTCATATTCTACTTGCTATAATTAATAAAATTTTAATTGGATTATGATCCGTTGTGGTCTCAATTTATAACAATTTCTGGTGCCGTGACTCGGATAAGGAACGGTGGGCTTTGGTCCTCCGGGGAGGCGCCCCGCGACATTTCGCGGCCCCGCGACCAACAGCTTACCTCATCCTTACCGACGAACCTAAATGCTAGAATATGAGCAAAGAAGGAACCGGTAAAATCCCATAAAAATTCTGTGCACGGGAGTCCGGACGAAGACGCAGGACGCGTAAGTATATTGCGAAATTTTCCGCAGAGCGAAATTGTTCGCGGCGGAGGACTGCAGAGTGAAATTGTTCACGGCAGAGTAGTTCGCAGGTTTGCCGTTCGGGCGGGATTGGGTTTCCTGGAATATAACGAATGAGAGGTTCGATATACTGAACCAAGCGAGTGTGGACCCTTAAGTACTGCGGTTCCCATCTCCCGCGAGGGACTGGGCCAGGAACAAGGGGGAGCGAGTGAGTGCGTGTTCGGAGATATTCCAGAAGATGGGGGCGAAGGGCAGCAAGCCTTCGACTCCCATGGGATGGGTACCCATTGTACCTAAGAATACCCCTCTGGCATATATCTTAGACAATTGGAGATGTCTCCCTGGAACCTTAGGGAAAGATAAGCAAAAAATGATAGAATATTGTACTAAGATATGGGGAGGGAAGAAGATTTTTAAAAATGGTTTTTTTTTGGCCAGTATATGGGTCAGAAGAAGATTGGGTAAGACAGCAATTAAACCTCTGGGTTAATAATAAAAAACCCCTTAACCCTGAGGAGAGTCAATATGCGGAAGTGTGGCTAAAAAGACCGGGAGCTAGACTTTACCCGCTGAATGAGATAAAAAAAAAAAAAAAAAAACTAAACAAAAGAAAAAGAAGGTATAACATGAAGCGGGGACAGATACTAAATATGTATAGGCGTAAGGGAATAAATGTAAAGGAAAAACGACCCTGGGTGTGCATACTTTGGAGGAACGACCCCCATGCACCTCAGCGCTGAATAAAGCACACCTACTTTACAACTTTAACGAGTTGTGGAGTCAATCTGCATATCAATTTGGCGAGCCAGCCAGGAGGCCTCTGTTCGGCTGCAGGATCGGGTGAGGAGCGGATATCCTAAGGCCCCCCCCAGGCCGCTTGCCTGGAGGAGCTCCGCTTCTCGTCCGCTCACTGCGGGGACAGACAGCGACCTGCGCCGGCTGCGGAGAGGCGGTATGCTTGGAATTTAGGTACTTTGGGGGGCCTGTAGGGCATACGCGTGGCCCGGGGCTGCTGGTAAGGCGTGCAGAGACGTCTGGCGCACAGCGGAGTTCCCCGTGGCAGGTAGGGCTTGCAAGCTGGGGGGGCTCGTCGACCGATAGCGCGGCTGCAAGCGATCCTGGAGGCGGATCGGGCGAGCCCGGGTTTTCGCTGCATCCCAAGTTTTGGAGCCAGGGCGGACCTGCTAATGACCGTGTAGGAAGCAGGAGAAGGGTAAGCGGAACCATAGCGTGAGTGTGTGGGATCCCATGTGTTTCTGTGTGACTGAGACGTAGCGTAGCTACGAAGCGAGTGTGGAGTCCTAATCCGCGGTTCCGTGTCTCCGCGAGGGGAGCGGCCGGAGACGGACGAAGCGTTTATGTTTTTCTGTCCTGTGTCTTGTCTGTGTATAACCATCAAGCAGCTTAGAAAGCGGGGGAAGGTCCGGCTACCCCTCCCGCAGTGGATAATTTTACGAAATACAAGGGCAAGGAATTTCCCATATGCCCTGTGAGAGTATGTGCCTTGTAGGAGTGTAACTGTATGGGACGGGTGGCATTTCACGTGGATATTGCCACTCAGGACACCGGTGGGGCAGATACTGCTCGGGGTGTCTTACAAAACACTGCCAGGTAGAAAATTATAATTATCTAATCGGTGACCAGAAATAAAAGATTACTTTGTGGAGAAAAGCCACAAAATCCCGGCGGACTTCCGAGAAGTTAGAATGAAAAACTGAGAAAGGGTTTATAAAAGGTATCAAAGGAAATTTGAGAAGATGTGGTTACAAAAGAAAAAAAAAATAAATAAAATGGGAATACAACAATTAATGTCTCTCTTTTTGGGACAATCAACGGGGGATATTAGGAAAACCTTCGTAACCTGACATATGAGTGCATAATAAGTTTTGAACAGTGGAACCTGCTGTGGATATTAGGGCAGTGTAAATTTTGCTGGAACTGAAACTATGTTCTCATGACAGGGGAGTTGATCTGCAGAACCCAGAGATACTATCTTACTGAATCCCCTGAGAATATTATAAAACTTGTGTGTAGGTGCTCTCATATTTTAAGTGCATTTGCAGAGCACTGGGAAAGAGAAGCTATAGAGATTTGTAAGAGATTGTTTGAAATGGGAGCCGGTCAAAACAAGGGAATTCTGAAGAAAAGCCCACCGGGTTACATTTTGGCACATTGGAAAGAACTGGGAGGTTCTTCTGGGGGCTCGGTAAACAAGAAAACATTGGTAAAATATTGTAATCAATGGTGGCCTTTATAAACTTTGGAAAATCAGGAAAAATGGCCTAAGAATGGAACTCTGAATTCTAATGCATTTTTTTTACAATTTATGTTGGTTTTGAGGTGGCCAAGAAAATGCAATGAAGTAATGTATGCAGATATGTTTCACTTTAAGAAAGCACCTGGAGTGGCAGACAGAATGTGAAATTAATATAACTCTGCCAGATCCCTAATTTTGGTTTTGGAAAAGGACAAGGAAAAACAGAAAGCTAAGATGGAGAGATGTTGTTCAGCCTGTGATATTGGGACAGTCATCAAGAAAATTATATATCACAGGTACCTCCGAAAGGAGCACCCTCTGCCTCTGTCCTATCAGATATTGATAAGGAGGAGGAAATTGCTGTCACTGGCAACAAGCAGCACATTCACATTCAGGGTTAAGAAGGGGTTAAACCAGAAGTGCTGTTGCAGAGGCAGGCATCTGTAACCCCTGCAGAGCAGGGTGAGCACCTGTGAAAAATAATAAATAAATAAATAAAAAAGGGAAAACCAAAGGGGAAAGGAGGGAAGCTGCCGCAGTTCCTGTGTTTGAGCATGGAGAGTGTATAGGAATTGGAAATAGGTAGAAAAGAAAAAGCTGGGTCGTGCTACAGCCACGGCTGCGCTGGTTGCTTTGAAACTGGTGGAGGACGAATGTCGGACAGAAGTGGGGGAGTAACCTCCTCTTCTGTGGAACCGGATCGGTGTGAGTGCTGTGAGGAGTTTGGACGCTGGGAGTGAGACTACCCTAGTGGGAGTGCCATGGGGTGGCTCGGGTGACTGAATTGGAACTAGGCTGACGGGACCAGGGGAATCTTCCCTAGCAGATCCACTGGTTATAATGGAATTTTTGGTTGATACAGGTGCAATGTATTCAGTTTTAAACAAAGCTTTAATACCTTTGGGGATGATTATATGATGATAAAAGGGGCGACTGGCCAAGGTGAAAAGGCTTATTTTTGTAAACTACTAAAATATCAATTGGGAAAACAATGGGGCATCCATAAGTTTTTGTATATGCCTAACTCCGCAAAAGCTCTTTTGGGGAGAGATTTGTTAGAACACTTGGGAGCAACCATTACTTTCAAAGGAGGCGAGATCACTTTAAAAGTAAAGGACCAACAGTATATAGAGATGTTAAAAGCTTAATTTTGATCACTAATCATGTCGAGGGAGAAGTCAGATTGAAGATATACTGGATCAGGTATTCCCAGGGATATGGGCTACAAACGTACCTGGAAGAGCTCCTAAAAGAATACCAGGTACAAACGGGGAACATGCTGTTACAGTATGTAGATGATCTGCTCATAGCAGGGAATAATAAGGAGGATGTAAGAAAAGAAAGCATTCGATTTCTAAACTTTCTTGCACAAAAAGGCCTACGGGTATCACAAGAAAAGTTACAATTTGTGGAGGAAAAAGCGAAATATTTGGGACATTATTTGTTTAACGGCCAGAAAATATTGGAGCCAGTCGCATTAAAGGCCCAGTGACGAGACCCCACTGGAAAGTAATCAGTACTCCAGGGGACACCAAGATAACCCTGAAAAGATAACGTAATGATAGAAACTTTATTTAATTATTTTGCCGCATTATCTTTTGGTATAAAGTGTGTATTGCTGTTTATATTTGCTATAATTATTTCTCCTCTTTTCTATTCTATATGGAAGCGTACAAAGTGTGCTGAAGGAAATTGCTAAACTTATGCAACCACACAATAGTGAATATAGAAGATATACTGATGTAAATAATGTATGTACTCTAGATACACGAATTAGGTGTAATAATTTGAATTGCAATTGTTATCCATTTGCTTGTTTTAGGTGTAAGGTATGTCAGGATAAATGGTGGACACACTGGGAATGTGGATGCCCTCCAATAGGAGTTCGCACACAGTGTTGGAAAATCCAAAGAACTCTCACTGAGTGGAAACTAAAACAATTAGAGTCTAAACAAGAAATTATTTGGGAATCCCATGAGTGGTGGGAGATTTTTGCCAAAGGAATAAACCCTCAATATTATTGTTACCACTCCAATGAAGCAGTCCCCTTTATAGCCGAAATTTTGATTATAAAGTGTAGAAGGGAAGTACTAACTGTATCTTGCTTTGCCCCATTAGTTAAGGCTGCAAAGTGGGAAGCCTATGTAAACAGGCAGAAAGCCCGAAACAGCTATTCTCCTGAAGAATTCCCTTGCTGCCGAGAAGATGGTACACCCCGTGGCTCGAAGCAACCGAGTCGACGGGCGAGGCAGGGGAGGAATAAACTGTGGAGAAAAGAACCAGAACAATGGGATGCAAAAACAGCAATGGCCGAACTTCCCCAGGACTGGTAAAAATATACTTAAATTGGCAAAATTGACAGACACCCTTTTTCCTGGTATACCGTTAGTTTTGTTATTGATAATAACCCAAGCAAATGGAAACCCGCATGAACCATTAAAGTGGGAATTAATATCGTGGGAAACATCCAAAGTGATAACCACTTTCACTGGGACGGGACAACCTGAATTCCCTGTACGACCTTAATGTAGAACTCCGGAAAAGGTTAGATCAACGTAAGAAAGATCGTGAGGCGGGCAGGTCATGGTATGAAAACTGGTTTAGTATTTCACCTTGGCTAACTACTTTGTTGTCTGCTTTAGCAGGGCCGCTTATTATATTGATTTTGGGACTTATATTTGGGCCTCGTATATTACGCTATATTTTACACTTTATTAGAGAACGGTTTGACATAGCTAAACTGCTTATTTTAGCTACGGGATCTGGGGTAAAATATAAGAGTGGATCTATCTATTGATGAGGATGAAGATTGTTGTGAATGTGTCATGCCACGTAAAAAAATATACCTGTGATTGTAAGGAATTACCTTGTGAGTGTTATGATAAATGTTGGGAGTGTGGAAAAAGGTTGGCTTACAATTCCGAAAATGAAAGCAGCATCTAATAAACAATAATAGGATAAAAGAAAAAGGGGGGATTGTAAGAAACTATGAATTCGGATATTGTTTATTAAGATTTATGTTAAGCCCAATGTAAAGGTTAGGCAATAAAAAGTATGAAATTGCTTACTCAAACAGTCACCGGACACAGCTTACATAGACTAACAGTCGCCAACCGCAATCGCTTATCGCTTATGCAAACGTAACAGATGTTGCCTAAAGATAGCTGTAAGATGTTCCATGTGAGAAACTATAGACTAGTGTATTGTTTATTAAGATATATGTTAAGTCAAATGTAAAGGAACTGACAGAGATAAAACACAGCTGGCCAAGATAAGATAGCCGCAAGATGTCCCAGGAACTGGCAGAGATAAGACTAACAACTCCCTGCAAAGACATATGGATGAAGGATCAAAGGAGGAAGACTTCTCACCTTGGTCTCATCGATCACCAGGAGGCAGGAAACTACCCCCTAACAACAACTGAAGCATGCGCAGAGTACTTCCACTATTTCATGAACAAAGAAGTGAAGATGTATAAAAAGGGGCTGTTTGAAATACTTAACACGGCAGTTGGCGGAGCGCAGACTCCCCTGTCGTCCAGCGCTGTCTTTGCTCATATTCTACTTGCTATAATTAATAAAATTTTAATTGGATTATGATCCGTTGTGGTCTCAATTTATAACAATTTCTGGTGCCGTGACTCGGATAAGGAACGGTGGGCTTTGGTCCTCCGGGGAGGCGCCCCGCGACATTTCGCGGCCCCGCGACCAACAGCTTACCTCATCCTTACCGACGAACCTAAATGCTAGAATATGAGCAAAGAAGGAACCGGTAAAATCCCATAAAAATTCTGTGCACGGGAGTCCGGACGAAGACGCAGGACGCGTAAGTATATTGCGAAATTTTCCGCAGAGCGAAATTGTTCGCGGCGGAGGACTGCAGAGTGAAATTGTTCACGGCAGAGTAGTTCGCAGGTTTGCCGTTCGGGCGGGATTGGGTTTCCTGGAATATAACGAATGAGAGGTTCGATATACTGAACCAAGCGAGTGTGGACCCTTAAGTACTGCGGTTCCCATCTCCCGCGAGGGACTGGGCCAGGAACAAGGGGGAGCGAGTGAGTGCGTGTTCGGAGATATTCCAGAAGATGGGGGCGAAGGGCAGCAAGCCTTCGACTCCCATGGGATGGGTACCCATTGTACCTAAGAATACCCCTCTGGCATATATCTTAGACAATTGGAGATGTCTCCCTGGAACCTTAGGGAAAGATAAGCAAAAAATGATAGAATATTGTACTAAGATATGGGGAGGGAAGAAGATTTTTAAAAATGGTTTTTTTTTGGCCAGTATATGGGTCAGAAGAAGATTGGGTAAGACAGCAATTAAACCTCTGGGTTAATAATAAAAAACCCCTTAACCCTGAGGAGAGTCAATATGCGGAAGTGTGGCTAAAAAGACCGGGAGCTAGACTTTACCCGCTGAATGAGATAAAAAAAAAAAAAAAAAAAACTAAACAAAAGAAAAAGAAGGTATAACATGAAGCGGGGACAGATACTAAATATGTATAGGCGTAAGGGAATAAATGTAAAGGAAAAACGACCCTGGGTGTGCATACTTTGGAGGAACGACCCCCATGCACCTCAGCGCTGAATAAAGCACACCTACTTTACAACTTTAACGAGTTGTGGAGTCAATCTGCATATCAATTTGGCGAGCCAGCCAGGAGGCCTCTGTTCGGCTGCAGGATCGGGTGAGGAGCGGATATCCTAAGGCCCCCCCCAGGCCGCTTGCCTGGAGGAGCTCCGCTTCTCGTCCGCTCACTGCGGGGACAGACAGCGACCTGCGCCGGCTGCGGAGAGGCGGTATGCTTGGAATTTAGGTACTTTGGGGGGCCTGTAGGGCATACGCGTGGCCCGGGGCTGCTGGTAAGGCGTGCAGAGACGTCTGGCGCACAGCGGAGTTCCCCGTGGCAGGTAGGGCTTGCAAGCTGGGGGGGCTCGTCGACCGATAGCGCGGCTGCAAGCGATCCTGGAGGCGGATCGGGCGAGCCCGGGTTTTCGCTGCATCCCAAGTTTTGGAGCCAGGGCGGACCTGCTAATGACCGTGTAGGAAGCAGGAGAAGGGTAAGCGGAACCATAGCGTGAGTGTGTGGGATCCCATGTGTTTCTGTGTGACTGAGACGTAGCGTAGCTACGAAGCGAGTGTGGAGTCCTAATCCGCGGTTCCGTGTCTCCGCGAGGGGAGCGGCCGGAGACGGACGAAGCGTTTATGTTTTTCTGTCCTGTGTCTTGTCTGTGTATAACCATCAAGCAGCTTAGAAAGCGGGGGAAGGTCCGGCTACCCCTCCCGCAGTGGATAATTTTACGAAATACAAGGGCAAGGAATTTCCTATATGCCCTGTGAGAGTATGTGCCTTGTAGGAGTGTAACTGTATGGGACGGGTGGCATTTCACGTGGATATTGCCACTCAGGACACCGGTGGGGCAGATACTGCTCGGGGTGTCTTACAAAACACTGCCAGGTAGAAAATTATAATTATCTAATCGGTGACCAGAAATAAAAGATTACTTTGTGGAGAAAAGCCACAAAATCCCGGCGGACTTCCGAGAAGTTAGAATGAAAAACTGAGAAAGGGTTTATAAAAGGTATCAAAGAAAATTTGAGAAGATTTGGTTACAAAAGAAAAAAAAAATAAATAAAATGGGAATACAATTAATGTCTCTCTTTTTGGGACAATCAACGGGGGATATTAGGAAAACCTTCGTAACCTGACATATGAGTGCATAATAAGTTTTGAACAGTGGAACCTGCTGTGGATACTAGGGCAGTGTAAATTTTGCTGGAACTGAAACTATGTTCTCATGACAGGGGAGTTGATGTGCAGAACCCAGAGATACTATCTTACTGAATCCCCTGAGAATATTATAAAACTTGTGTGTAGGTGCTCTCATATTTTAAGTGCATTTGCAGAGCACTGGGAAAGAGAAGCTATAGAGATTTGTAAGAGATTGTTTGAAATGGGAGCCGGTCAAAACAAGGGAATTCTGAAGAAAAGCCCACCGGGTTACATTTTGGCACATTGGAAAGAACTGGGAGGTTCTTCTGGGGGCTCGGTAAACAAGAAAACATTGGTAAAATATTGTAATCAATGGTGGCCTTTATAAACTTTGGAAAATCAGGAAAAATGGCCTAAGAATGGAACTCTGAATTCTAATGCATTTTTTTTACAATTTATGTTGGTTTTGAGGTGGCCAAGAAAATGCAATGAAGTAATGTATGCAGATATGTTTCACTTTAAGAAAGCACCTGGAGTGGCAGACAGAATGTGAAATTAATATAACTCTGCCAGATCCCTAATTTTGGTTTTGGAAAAGGACAAGGGAAAACAGAAAGCTAAGATGGAGAGATGTTGTTCAGCCTGTGATATTGGGACAGTCATCAAGAAAATTATATATCACAGGTACCTCCGAAAGGAGCACCCTCTGCCTCTGTCCTATCAGATATTGATAAGGAGGAGGAAATTGCTGTCACTGGCAACAAGCAGCACATTCACATTCAGGGTTAAGAAGGGGTTAAACCAGAAGTGCTGTTGCAGAGGCAGGCATCTGTAACCCCTGCAGAGCAGGGTGAGCACCTGTGAAAAATAATAAATAAATAAATAAAAAAGGGAAAACCAAAGGGGAAAGGAGGGAAGCTGCCGCAGTTCCTGTGTTCGAGCATGGAGAGTGTATAGGAATTGGAAATAGGTAGAAAAGAAAAAGCTGGGTCGTGCTACAGCCACGGCTGCGCTGGTTGCTTTGAAACTGGTGGAGGACGAATGTCGGACAGAAGTGGGGGAGTAACCTCCTCTTCTGTGGAACCGGATCGGTGTGAGTGCTGTGAGGAGTTTGGACGCTGGGAGTGAGACTACCCTAGTGGGAGTGCCATGGGGTGGCTCGGGTGACTGAATTGGAACTAGGCTGACGGGACCAGGGGAATCTTCCCTAGCAGATCCACTGGTTATAATGGAATTTTTGGTTGATACAGGTGCAATGTATTCAGTTTTAAACAAAGCTTTAATACCTTTGGGGATGATTATATGATGATAAAAGGGGCGACTGGCCAAGGTGAAAAGGCTTATTTTTGTAAACTACTAAAATATCAATTGGGAAAACAATGGGGCATCCATAAGTTTTTGTATATGCCTAACTCCGCAAAAGCTCTTTTGGGGAGAGATTTGTTAGAACACTTGGGAGCAACCATTACTTTCAAAGGAGGCGAGATCACTTTAAAAGTAAAGGACCAACAGTATATAGAGATGTTAAAAGCTTAATTTTGATCACTAATCATGTCGAGGGAGAAGTCAGATTGAAGATATACTGGATCAGGTATTCCCAGGGATATGGGCTACAAACGTACCTGGAAGAGCTCCTAAAAGAATACCAGGTACAAACGGGGAACATGCTGTTACAGTATGTAGATGATCTGCTCATAGCAGGGAATAATAAGGAGGATGTAAGAAAAGAAAGCATTCGATTTCTAAACTTTCTTGCACAAAAAGGCCTACGGGTATCACAAGAAAAGTTACAATTTGTGGAGGAAAAAGCGAAATATTTGGGACATTATTTGTTTAACGGCCAGAAAATATTGGAGCCAGTCGCATTAAAGGCCCAGTGACGAGACCCCACTGGAAAGTAATCAGTACTCCAGGGGACACCAAGATAACCCTGAAAAGATAACGTAATGATAGAAACTTTATTTAATTATTTTGCCGCATTATCTTTTGGTATAAAGTGTGTATTGCTGTTTATATTTGCTATAATTATTTCTCCTCTTTTCTATTCTATATGGAAGCGTACAAAGTGTGCTGAAGGAAATTGCTAAACTTATGCAACCACACAATAGTGAATATAGAAGATATACTGATGTAAATAATGTATGTACTCTAGATACACGAATTAGGTGTAATAATTTGAATTGCAATTGTTATCCATTTGCTTGTTTTAGGTGTAAGGTATGTCAGGATAAATGGTGGACACACTGGGAATGTGGATGCCCTCCAATAGGAGTTCGCACACAGTGTTGGAAAATCCAAAGAACTCTCACTGAGTGGAAACTAAAACAATTAGAGTCTAAACAAGAAATTATTTGGGAATCCCATGAGTGGTGGGAGATTTTTGCCAAAGGAATAAACCCTCAATATTATTGTTACCACTCCAATGAAGCAGTCCCCTTTATAGCCGAAATTTTGATTATAAAGTGTAGAAGGGAAGTACTAACTGTATCTTGCTTTGCCCCATTAGTTAAGGCTGCAAAGTGGGAAGCCTATGTAAACAGGCAGAAAGCCCGAAACAGCTATTCTCCTGAAGAATTCCCTTGCTGCCGAGAAGATGGTACACCCCGTGGCTCGAAGCAACCGAGTCGACGGGCGAGGCAGGGGAGGAATAAACTGTGGAGAAAAGAACCAGAACAATGGGATGCAAAAACAGCAATGGCCGAACTTCCCCAGGACTGGTAAAAATATACTTAAATTGGCAAAATTGACAGACACCCTTTTTCCTGGTATACCGTTAGTTTTGTTATTGATAATAACCCAAGCAAATGGAAACCCGCATGAACCATTAAAGTGGGAATTAATATCGTGGGAAACATCCAAAGTGATAACCACTTTCACTGGGACGGGACAACCTGAATTCCCTGTACAACCTTAATGTAGAACTCCGGAAAAGGTTAGATCAACGTAAGAAAGATCGTGAGGCGGGCAGGTCATGGTATGAAAACTGGTTTAGTATTTCACCTTGGCTAACTACTTTGTTGTCTGCTTTAGCAGGGCCGCTTATTATATTGATTTTGGGACTTATATTTGGGCCTCGTATATTACGCTATATTTTACACTTTATTAGAGAACGGTTTGACATAGCTAAACTGCTTATTTTAGCTACGGGATCTGGGGTAAAATATAAGAGTGGATCTATCTATTGATGAGGATGAAGATTGTTGTGAATGTGTCATGCCACGTAAAAAAATATACCTGTGATTGTAAGGAATTACCTTGTGAGTGTTATGATAAATGTTGGGAGTGTGGAAAAAGGTTGGCTTACAATTCCGAAAATGAAAGCAGCATCTAATAAACAATAATAGGATAAAAGAAAAAGGGGGGATTGTAAGAAACTATGAATTCGGATATTGTTTATTAAGATTTATGTTAAGCCCAATGTAAAGGTTAGGCAATAAAAAGTATGAAATTGCTTACTCAAACAGTCACCGGACACAGCTTACATAGACTAACAGTCGCCAACCGCAATCGCTTATCGCTTATGCAAACGTAACAGATGTTGCCTAAAGATAGCTGTAAGATGTTCCATGTGAGAAACTATAGACTAGTGTATTGTTTATTAAGATATATGTTAAGTCAAATGTAAAGGAACTGACAGAGATAAAACACAGCTGGCCAAGATAAGATAGCCGCAAGATGTCCCAGGAACTGGCAGAGATAAGACTAACAACTCCCTGCAAAGACATATGGATGAAGGATCAAAGGAGGAAGACTTCTCACCTTGGTCTCATCGATCACCAGGAGGCAGGAAACTACCCCCTAACAACAACTGAAGCATGCGCAGAGTACTTCCACTATTTCATGAACAAAGAAGTGAAGATGTATAAAAAGGGGCTGTTTGAAATACTTAACACGGCAGTTGGCGGAGCGCAGACTCCCCTGTCGTCCAGCGCTGTCTTTGCTCATATTCTACTTGCTATAATTAATAAAATTTTAATTGGATTATGATCCGTTGTGGTCTCAATTTATAACAATTTCTGGTGCCGTGACTCGGATAAGGAACGGTGGGCTTTGGTCCTCCGGGGAGGCGCCCCGCGACATTTCGCGGCCCCGCGACCAACAGCTTACCTCATCCTTACCGACGAACCTAAATGCTAGAATATGAGCAAAGAAGGAACCGGTAAAATCCCATAAAAATTCTGTGCACGGGAGTCCGGACGAAGACGCAGGACGCGTAAGTATATTGCGAAATTTTCCGCAGAGCGAAATTGTTCGCGGCGGAGGACTGCAGAGTGAAATTGTTCACGGCAGAGTAGTTCGCAGGTTTGCCGTTCGGGCGGGATTGGGTTTCCTGGAATATAACGAATGAGAGGTTCGATATACTGAACCAAGCGAGTGTGGACCCTTAAGTACTGCGGTTCCCATCTCCCGCGAGGGACTGGGCCAGGAACAAGGGGGAGCGAGTGAGTGCGTGTTCGGAGATATTCCAGAAGATGGGGGCGAAGGGCAGCAAGCCTTCGACTCCCATGGGATGGGTACCCATTGTACCTAAGAATACCCCTCTGGCATATATCTTAGACAATTGGAGATGTCTCCCTGGAACCTTAGGGAAAGATAAGCAAAAAATGATAGAATATTGTACTAAGATATGGGGAGGGAAGAAGATTTTTAAAAATGGTTTTTTTTTGGCCAGTATATGGGTCAGAAGAAGATTGGGTAAGACAGCAATTAAACCTCTGGGTTAATAATAAAAAACCCCTTAACCCTGAGGAGAGTCAATATGCGGAAGTGTGGCTAAAAAGACCGGGAGCTAGACTTTACCCGCTGAATGAGATAAAAAAAAAAAAAAAAAAACTAAACAAAAGAAAAAGAAGGTATAACATGAAGCGGGGACAGATACTAAATATGTATAGGCGTAAGGGAATAAATGTAAAGGAAAAACGACCCTGGGTGTGCATACTTTGGAGGAACGACCCCCATGCACCTCAGCGCTGAATAAAGCACACCTACTTTACAACTTTAACGAGTTGTGGAGTCAATCTGCATATCAATTTGGCGAGCCAGCCAGGAGGCCTCTGTTCGGCTGCAGGATCGGGTGAGGAGCGGATATCCTAAGGCCCCCCCCAGGCCGCTTGCCTGGAGGAGCTCCGCTTCTCGTCCGCTCACTGCGGGGACAGACAGCGACCTGCGCCGGCTGCGGAGAGGCGGTATGCTTGGAATTTAGGTACTTTGGGGGGCCTGTAGGGCATACGCGTGGCCCGGGGCTGCTGGTAAGGCGTGCAGAGACGTCTGGCGCACAGCGGAGTTCCCCGTGGCAGGTAGGGCTTGCAAGCTGGGGGGGCTCGTCGACCGATAGCGCGGCTGCAAGCGATCCTGGAGGCGGATCGGGCGAGCCCGGGTTTTCGCTGCATCCCAAGTTTTGGAGCCAGGGCGGACCTGCTAATGACCGTGTAGGAAGCAGGAGAAGGGTAAGCGGAACCATAGCGTGAGTGTGTGGGATCCCATGTGTTTCTGTGTGACTGAGACGTAGCGTAGCTACGAAGCGAGTGTGGAGTCCTAATCCGCGGTTCCGTGTCTCCGCGAGGGGAGCGGCCGGAGACGGACGAAGCGTTTATGTTTTTCTGTCCTGTGTCTTGTCTGTGTATAACCATCAAGCAGCTTAGAAAGCGGGGGAAGGTCCGGCTACCTCTCCCGCAGTGGATAATTTTACGAAATACAAGGGCAAGGAATTTCCTATATGCCCTGTGAGAGTATGTGCCTTGTAGGAGTGTAACTGTATGGGACGGGTGGCATTTCACGTGGATATTGCCACTCAGGACACCGGTGGGGCAGATACTGCTCGGGGTGTCTTACAAAACACTGCCAGGTAGAAAATTATAATTATCTAATCGGTGACCAGAAATAAAAGATTACTTTGTGGAGAAAAGCCACAAAATCCCGGCGGACTTCCGAGAAGTTAGAATGAAAAACTGAGAAAGGGTTTATAAAAGGTATCAAAGAAAATTTGAGAAGATGTGGTTACAAAAGAAAAAAAAAATAAATAAAATGGGAATACAACAATTAATGTCTCTCTTTTTGGGACAATCAACGGGGGATATTAGGAAAACCTTCGTAACCTGACATATGAGTGCATAATAAGTTTTGAACAGTGGAACCTGCTGTGGATACTAGGGCAGTGTAAATTTTGCTGGAACTGAAACTATGTTCTCATGACAGGGGAGTTGATCTGCAGAACCCAGAGATACTATCTTACTGAATCCCCTGAGAATATTATAAAACTTGTGTGTAGGTGCTCTCATATTTTAAGTGCATTTGCAGAGCACTGGGAAAGAGAAGCTATAGAGATTTGTAAGAGATTGTTTGAAATGGGAGCCGGTCAAAACAAGGGAATTCTGAAGAAAAGCCCACCGGGTTACATTTTGGCACATTGGAAAGAACTGGGAGGTTCTTCTGGGGGCTCGGTAAACAAGAAAACATTGGTAAAATATTGTAATCAATGGTGGCCTTTATAAACTTTGGAAAATCAGGAAAAATGGCCTAAGAATGGAACTCTGAATTCTAATGCATTTTTTTTACAATTTATGTTGGTTTTGAGGTGGCCAAGAAAATGCAATGAAGTAATGTATGCAGATATGTTTCACTTTAAGAAAGCACCTGGAGTGGCAGACAGAATGTGAAATTAATATAACTCTGCCAGATCCCTAATTTTGGTTTTGGAAAAGGACAAGGGAAAACAGAAAGCTAAGATGGAGAGATGTTGTTCAGCCTGTGATATTGGGACAGTCATCAAGAAAATTATATATCACAGGTACCTCCGAAAGGAGCACCCTCTGCCTCTGTCCTATCAGATATTGATAAGGAGGAGGAAATTGCTGTCACTGGCAACAAGCAGCACATTCACATTCAGGGTTAAGAAGGGGTTAAACCAGAAGTGCTGTTGCAGAGGCAGGCATCTGTAACCCCTGCAGAGCAGGGTGAGCACCTGTGAAAAATAATAAATAAATAAATAAAAAAGGGAAAACCAAAGGGGAAAGGAGGGAAGCTGCCGCAGTTCCTGTGTTCGAGCATGGAGAGTGTATAGGAATTGGAAATAGGTAGAAAAGAAAAAGCTGGGTCGTGCTACAGCCACGGCTGCGCTGGTTGCTTTGAAACTGGTGGAGGACGAATGTCGGACAGAAGTGGGGGAGTAACCTCCTCTTCTGTGGAACCGGATCGGTGTGAGTGCTGTGAGGAGTTTGGACGCTGGGAGTGAGACTACCCTAGTGGGAGTGCCATGGGGTGGCTCGGGTGACTGAATTGGAACTAGGCTGATGGGACCAGGGGAATCTTCCCTAGCAGATCCACTGGTTATAATGGAATTTTTGGTTGATACAGGTGCAATGTATTCAGTTTTAAACAAAGCTTTAATACCTTTGGGGATGATTATATGATGATAAAAGGGGCGACTGGCCAAGGTGAAAAGGCTTATTTTTGTAAACTACTAAAATATCAATTGGGAAAACAATGGGGCATCCATAAGTTTTTGTATATGCCTAACTCCGCAAAAGCTCTTTTGGGGAGAGATTTGTTAGAACACTTGGGAGCAACCATTACTTTCAAAGGAGGCGAGATCACTTTAAAAGTAAAGGACCAACAGTATATAGAGATGTTAAAAGCTTAATTTTGATCACTAATCATGTCGAGGGAGAAGTCAGATTGAAGATATACTGGATCAGGTATTCCCAGGGATATGGGCTACAAACGTACCTGGAAGAGCTCCTAAAAGAATACCAGGTACAAACGGGGAACATGCTGTTACAGTATGTAGATGATCTGCTCATAGCAGGGAATAATAAGGAGGATGTAAGAAAAGAAAGCATTCGATTTCTAAACTTTCTTGCACAAAAAGGCCTACGGGTATCACAAGAAAAGTTACAATTTGTGGAGGAAAAAGCGAAATATTTGGGACATTATTTGTTTAACGGCCAGAAAATATTGGAGCCAGTCGCATTAAAGGCCCAGTGACGAGACCCCACTGGAAAGTAATCAGTACTCCAGGGGACACCAAGATAACCCTGAAAAGATAACGTAATGATAGAAACTTTATTTAATTATTTTGCCGCATTATCTTTTGGTATAAAGTGTGTATTGCTGTTTATATTTGCTATAATTATTTCTCCTCTTTTCTATTCTATATGGAAGCGTACAAAGTGTGCTGAAGGAAATTGCTAAACTTATGCAACCACACAATAGTGAATATAGAAGATATACTGATGTAAATAATGTATGTACTCTAGATACACGAATTAGGTGTAATAATTTGAATTGCAATTGTTATCCATTTGCTTGTTTTAGGTGTAAGGTATGTCAGGATAAATGGTGGACACACTGGGAATGTGGATGCCCTCCAATAGGAGTTCGCACACAGTGTTGGAAAATCCAAAGAACTCTCACTGAGTGGAAACTAAAACAATTAGAGTCTAAACAAGAAATTATTTGGGAATCCCATGAGTGGTGGGAGATTTTTGCCAAAGGAATAAACCCTCAATATTATTGTTACCACTCCAATGAACCAGTCCCCTTTATAGCCGAAATTTTGATTATAAAGTGTAGAAGGGAAGTACTAACTGTATCTTGCTTTGCCCCATTAGTTAAGGCTGCAAAGTGGGAAGCCTATGTAAACAGGCAGAAAGCCCGAAACAGCTATTCTCCTGAAGAATTCCCTTGCTGCCGAGAAGATGGTACACCCCGTGGCTCGAAGCAACCGAGTCGACGGGCGAGGCAGGGGAGGAATAAACTGTGGAGAAAAGAACCAGAACAATGGGATGCAAAAACAGCAATGGCCGAACTTCCCCAGGACTGGTAAAAATATACTTAAATTGGCAAAATTGACAGACACCCTTTTTCCTGGTATACCGTTAGTTTTGTTATTGATAATAACCCAAGCAAATGGAAACCCGCATGAACCATTAAAGTGGGAATTAATATCGTGGGAAACATCCAAAGTGATAACCACTTTCACTGGGACGGGACAACCTGAATTCCCTGTACGACCTTAATGTAGAACTCCGGAAAAGGTTAGATCAACGTAAGAAAGATCGTGAGGCGGGCAGGTCATGGTATGAAAACTGGTTTAGTATTTCACCTTGGCTAACTACTTTGTTGTCTGCTTTAGCAGGGCCGCTTATTATATTGATTTTGGGACTTATATTTGGGCCTCGTATATTACGCTATATTTTACACTTTATTAGAGAACGGTTTGACATAGCTAAACTGCTTATTTTAGCTACGGGATCTGGGGTAAAATATAAGAGTGGATCTATCTATTGATGAGGATGAAGATTGTTGTGAATGTGTCATGCCACGTAAAAAAATATACCTGTGATTGTAAGGAATTACCTTGTGAGTGTTATGATAAATGTTGGGAGTGTGGAAAAAGGTTGGCTTACAATTCCGAAAATGAAAGCAGCATCTAATAAACAATAATAGGATAAAAGAAAAAGGGGGGATTGTAAGAAACTATGAATTCGGATATTGTTTATTAAGATTTATGTTAAGCCCAATGTAAAGGTTAGGCAATAAAAAGTATGAAATTGCTTACTCAAACAGTCACCGGACACAGCTTACATAGACTAACAGTCGCCAACCACAATCGCTTATCGCTTATGCAAACGTAACAGATGTTGCCTAAAGATAGCTGTAAGATGTTCCATGTGAGAAACTATAGACTAGTGTATTGTTTATTAAGATATATGTTAAGTCAAATGTAAAGGAACTGACAGAGATAAAACACAGCTGGCCAAGATAAGATAGCCGCAAGATGTCCCAGGAACTGGCAGAGATAAGACTAACAACTCCCTGCAAAGACATATGGATGAAGGATCAAAGGAGGAAGACTTCTCACCTTGGTCTCATCGATCACCAGGAGGCAGGAAACTACCCCCTAACAACAACTGAAGCATGCGCAGAGTACTTCCACTATTTCATGAACAAAGAAGTGAAGATGTATAAAAAGGGGCTGTTTGAAATACTTAACACGGCAGTTGGCGGAGCGCAGACTCCCCTGTCGTCCAGCGCTGTCTTTGCTCATATTCTACTTGCTATAATTAATAAAATTTTAATTGGATTATGATCCGTTGTGGTCTCAATTTATAACAATTTCTGGTGCCGTGACTCGGATAAGGAACGGTGGGCTTTGGTCCTCCGGGGAGGCGCCCCGCGACATTTCGCGGCCCCGCGACCAACAGCTTACCTCATCCTTACCGACGAACCTAAATGCTAGAATATGAGCAAAGAAGGAACCGGTAAAATCCCATAAAAATTCTGTGCACGGGAGTCCGGACGAAGACGCAGGACGCGTAAGTATATTGCGAAATTTTCCGCAGAGCGAAATTGTTCGCGGCGGAGGACTGCAGAGTGAAATTGTTCACGGCAGAGTAGTTCGCAGGTTTGCCGTTCGGGCGGGATTGGGTTTCCTGGAATATAACGAATGAGAGGTTCGATATACTGAACCAAGCGAGTGTGGACCCTTAAGTACTGCGGTTCCCATCTCCCGCGAGGGACTGGGCCAGGAACAAGGGGGAGCGAGTGAGTGCGTGTTCGGAGATATTCCAGAAGATGGGGGCGAAGGGCAGCAAGCCTTCGACTCCCATGGGATGGGTACCCATTGTACCTAAGAATACCCCTCTGGCATATATCTTAGACAATTGGAGATGTCTCCCTGGAACCTTAGGGAAAGATAAGCAAAAAATGATAGAATATTGTACTAAGATATGGGGAGGGAAGAAGATTTTTAAAAATGGTTTTTTTTTGGCCAGTATATGGGTCAGAAGAAGATTGGGTAAGACAGCAATTAAACCTCTGGGTTAATAATAAAAAACCCCTTAACCCTGAGGAGAGTCAATATGCGGAAGTGTGGCTAAAAAGACCGGGAGCTAGACTTTACCCGCTGAATGAGATAAAAAAAAAAAAAAAAAACTAAACAAAAGAAAAAGAAGGTATAACATGAAGCGGGGACAGATACTAAATATGTATAGGCGTAAGGGAATAAATGTAAAGGAAAAACGACCCTGGGTGTGCATACTTTGGAGGAACGACCCCCATGCACCTCAGCGCTGAATAAAGCACACCTACTTTACAACTTTAACGAGTTGTGGAGTCAATCTGCATATCAATTTGGCGAGCCAGCCAGGAGGCCTCTGTTCGGCTGCAGGATCGGGTGAGGAGCGGATATCCTAAGGCCCCCCCCAGGCCGCTTGCCTGGAGGAGCTCCGCTTCTCGTCCGCTCACTGCGGGGACAGACAGCGACCTGCGCCGGCTGCGGAGAGGCGGTATGCTTGGAATTTAGGTACTTTGGGGGGCCTGTAGGGCATACGCGTGGCCCGGGGCTGCTGGTAAGGCGTGCAGAGACGTCTGGCGCACAGCGGAGTTCCCCGTGGCAGGTAGGGCTTGCAAGCTGGGGGGGCTCGTCGACCGATAGCGCGGCTGCAAGCGATCCTGGAGGCGGATCGGGCGAGCCCGGGTTTTCGCTGCATCCCAAGTTTTGGAGCCAGGGCGGACCTGCTAATGACCGTGTAGGAAGCAGGAGAAGGGTAAGCGGAACCATAGCGTGAGTGTGTGGGATCCCATGTGTTTCTGTGTGACTGAGACGTAGCGTAGCTACGAAGCGAGTGTGGAGTCCTAATCCGCGGTTCCGTGTCTCCGCGAGGGGAGCGGCCGGAGACGGACGAAGCGTTTATGTTTTTCTGTCCTGTGTCTTGTCTGTGTATAACCATCAAGCAGCTTAGAAAGCGGGGGAAGGTCCGGCTACCTCTCCCGCAGTGGATAATTTTACGAAATACAAGGGCAAGGAATTTCCTATATGCCCTGTGAGAGTATGTGCCTTGTAGGAGTGTAACTGTATGGGACGGGTGGCATTTCACGTGGATATTGCCACTCAGGACACCGGTGGGGCAGATACTGCTCGGGGTGTCTTACAAAACACTGCCAGGTAGAAAATTATAATTATCTAATCGGTGACCAGAAATAAAAGATTACTTTGTGGAGAAAAGCCACAAAATCCCGGCGGACTTCCGAGAAGTTAGAATGAAAAACTGAGAAAGGGTTTATAAAAGGTATCAAAGGAAATTTGAGAAGATGTGGTTACAAAAGAAAAAAAAAAAAAATAAAATGGGAATACAACAATTAATGTCTCTCTTTTTGGGACAATCAACGGGGGATATTAGGAAAACCTTCGTAACCTGACATATGAGTGCATAATAAGTTTTGAACAGTGGAACCTGCTGTGGATACTAGGGCAGTGTAAATTTTGCTGGAACTGAAACTATGTTCTCATGACAGGGGAGTTGATCTGCAGAACCCAGAGATACTATCTTACTGAATCCCCTGAGAATATTATAAAACTTGTGTGTAGGTGCTCTCATATTTTAAGTGCATTTGCAGAGCACTGGGAAAGAGAAGCTATAGAGATTTGTAAGAGATTGTTTGAAATGGGAGCCGGTCAAAACAAGGGAATTCTGAAGAAAAGCCCACCGGGTTACATTTTGGCACATTGGAAAGAACTGGGAGGTTCTTCTGGGGGCTCGGTAAACAAGAAAACATTGGTAAAATATTGTAATCAATGGTGGCCTTTATAAACTTTGGAAAATCAGGAAAAATGGCCTAAGAATGGAACTCTGAATTCTAATGCATTTTTTTTACAATTTATGTTGGTTTTGAGGTGGCCAAGAAAATGCAATGAAGTAATGTATGCAGATATGTTTCACTTTAAGAAAGCACCTGGAGTGGCAGACAGAATGTGAAATTAATATAACTCTGCCAGATCCCTAATTTTGGTTTTGGAAAAGGACAAGGGAAAACAGAAAGCTAAGATGGAGAGATGTTGTTCAGCCTGTGATATTGGGACAGTCATCAAGAAAATTATATATCACAGGTACCTCCGAAAGGAGCACCCTCTGCCTCTGTCCTATCAGATATTGATAAGGAGGAGGAAATTGCTGTCACTGGCAACAAGCAGCACATTCACATTCAGGGTTAAGAAGGGGTTAAACCAGAAGTGCTGTTGCAGAGGCAGGCATCTGTAACCCCTGCAGAGCAGGGTGAGCACCTGTGAAAAATAATAAATAAATAAATAAAAAAGGGAAAACCAAAGGGGAAAGGAGGGAAGCTGCCGCAGTTCCTGTGTTCGAGCATGGAGAGTGTATAGGAATTGGAAATAGGTAGAAAAGAAAAAGCTGGGTCGTGCTACAGCCACGGCTGCGCTGGTTGCTTTGAAACTGGTGGAGGACGAATGTCGGACAGAAGTGGGGGAGTAACCTCCTCTTCTGTGGAACCGGATCGGTGTGAGTGCTGTGAGGAGTTTGGACGCTGGGAGTGAGACTACCCTAGTGGGAGTGCCATGGGGTGGCTCGGGTGACTGAATTGGAACTAGGCTGACGGGACCAGGGGAATCTTCCCTAGCAGATCCACTGGTTATAATGGAATTTTTGGTTGATACAGGTGCAATGTATTCAGTTTTAAACAAAGCTTTAATACCTTTGGGGATGATTATATGATGATAAAAGGGGCGACTGGCCAAGGTGAAAAGGCTTATTTTTGTAAACTACTAAAATATCAATTGGGAAAACAATGGGGCATCCATAAGTTTTTGTATATGCCTAACTCCGCAAAAGCTCTTTTGGGGAGAGATTTGTTAGAACACTTGGGAGCAACCATTACTTTCAAAGGAGGCGAGATCACTTTAAAAGTAAAGGACCAACAGTATATAGAGATGTTAAAAGCTTAATTTTGATCACTAATCATGTCGAGGGAGAAGTCAGATTGAAGATATACTGGATCAGGTATTCCCAGGGATATGGGCTACAAACGTACCTGGAAGAGCTCCTAAAAGAATACCAGGTACAAACGGGGAACATGCTGTTACAGTATGTAGATGATCTGCTCATAGCAGGGAATAATAAGGAGGATGTAAGAAAAGAAAGCATTCGATTTCTAAACTTTCTTGCACAAAAAGGCCTACGGGTATCACAAGAAAAGTTACAATTTGTGGAGGAAAAAGCGAAATATTTGGGACATTATTTGTTTAACGGCCAGAAAATATTGGAGCCAGTCGCATTAAAGGCCCAGTGACGAGACCCCACTGGAAAGTAATCAGTACTCCAGGGGACACCAAGATAACCCTGAAAAGATAACGTAATGATAGAAACTTTATTTAATTATTTTGCCGCATTATCTTTTGGTATAAAGTGTGTATTGCTGTTTATATTTGCTATAATTATTTCTCCTCTTTTCTATTCTATATGGAAGCGTACAAAGTGTGCTGAAGGAAATTGCTAAACTTATGCAACCACACAATAGTGAATATAGAAGATATACTGATGTAAATAATGTATGTACTCTAGATACACGAATTAGGTGTAATAATTTGAATTGCAATTGTTATCCATTTGCTTGTTTTAGGTGTAAGGTATGTCAGGATAAATGGTGGACACACTGGGAATGTGGATGCCCTCCAATAGGAGTTCGCACACAGTGTTGGAAAATCCAAAGAACTCTCACTGAGTGGAAACTAAAACAATTAGAGTCTAAACAAGAAATTATTTGGGAATCCCATGAGTGGTGGGAGATTTTTGCCAAAGGAATAAACCCTCAATATTATTGTTACCACTCCAATGAAGCAGTCCCCTTTATAGCCGAAATTTTGATTATAAAGTGTAGAAGGGAAGTACTAACTGTATCTTGCTTTGCCCCATTAGTTAAGGCTGCAAAGTGGGAAGCCTATGTAAACAGGCAGAAAGCCCGAAACAGCTATTCTCCTGAAGAATTCCCTTGCTGCCGAGAAGATGGTACACCCCGTGGCTCGAAGCAACCGAGTCGACGGGCGAGGCAGGGGAGGAATAAACTGTGGAGAAAAGAACCAGAACAATGGGATGCAAAAACAGCAATGGCCGAACTTCCCCAGGACTGGTAAAAATATACTTAAATTGGCAAAATTGACAGACACCCTTTTTCCTGGTATACCGTTAGTTTTGTTATTGATAATAACCCAAGCAAATGGAAACCCGCATGAACCATTAAAGTGGGAATTAATATCGTGGGAAACATCCAAAGTGATAACCACTTTCACTGGGACGGGACAACCTGAATTCCCTGTACGACCTTAATGTAGAACTCCGGAAAAGGTTAGATCAACGTAAGAAAGATCGTGAGGCGGGCAGGTCATGGTATGAAAACTGGTTTAGTATTTCACCTTGGCTAACTACTTTGTTGTCTGCTTTAGCAGGGCCGCTTATTATATTGATTTTGGGACTTATATTTGGGCCTCGTATATTACGCTATATTTTACACTTTATTAGAGAACGGTTTGACATAGCTAAACTGCTTATTTTAGCTACGGGATCTGGGGTAAAATATAAGAGTGGATCTATCTATTGATGAGGATGAAGATTGTTGTGAATGTGTCATGCCACGTAAAAAAATATACCTGTGATTGTAAGGAATTACCTTGTGAGTGTTATGATAAATGTTGGGAGTGTGGAAAAAGGTTGGCTTACAATTCCGAAAATGAAAGCAGCATCTAATAAACAATAATAGGATAAAAGAAAAAGGGGGGATTGTAAGAAACTATGAATTCGGATATTGTTTATTAAGATTTATGTTAAGCCCAATGTAAAGGTTAGGCAATAAAAAGTATGAAATTGCTTACTCAAACAGTCACCGGACACAGCTTACATAGACTAACAGTCGCCAACCGCAATCGCTTATCGCTTATGCAAACATAACAGATGTTGCCTAAAGATAGCTGTAAGATGTTCCATGTGAGAAACTATAGACTAGTGTATTGTTTATTAAGATATATGTTAAGTCAAATGTAAAGGAACTGACAGAGATAAAACACAGCTGGCCAAGATAAGATAGCCGCAAGATGTCCCAGGAACTGGCAGAGATAAGACTAACAACTCCCTGCAAAGACATATGGATGAAGGATCAAAGGAGGAAGACTTCTCACCTTGGTCTCATCGATCACCAGGAGGCAGGAAACTACCCCCTAACAACAACTGAAGCATGCGCAGAGTACTTCCACTATTTCATGAACAAAGAAGTGAAGATGTATAAAAAGGGGCTGTTTGAAATACTTAACACGGCAGTTGGCGGAGCGCAGACTCCCCTGTCGTCCAGCGCTGTCTTTGCTCATATTCTACTTGCTATAATTAATAAAATTTTAATTGGATTATGATCCGTTGTGGTCTCAATTTATAACAATTTCTGGTGCCGTGACTCGGATAAGGAACGGTGGGCTTTGGTCCTCCGGGGAGGCGCCCCGCGACATTTCGCGGCCCCGCGACCAACAGCTTACCTCATCCTTACCGACGAACCTAAATGCTAGAATATGAGCAAAGAAGGAACCGGTAAAATCCCATAAAAATTCTGTGCACGGGAGTCCGGACGAAGACGCAGGACGCGTAAGTATATTGCGAAATTTTCCGCAGAGCGAAATTGTTCGCGGCGGAGGACTGCAGAGTGAAATTGTTCACGGCAGAGTAGTTCGCAGGTTTGCCGTTCAGGCGGGATTGGGTTTCCTGGAATATAACGAATGAGAGGTTCGATATACTGAACCAAGCGAGTGTGGACCCTTAAGTACTGCGGTTCCCATCTCCCGCGAGGGACTGGGCCAGGAACAAGGGGGAGCGAGTGAGTGCGTGTTCGGAGATATTCCAGAAGATGGGGGCGAAGGGCAGCAAGCCTTCGACTCCCATGGGATGGGTACCCATTGTACCTAAGAATACCCCTCTGGCATATATCTTAGACAATTGGAGATGTCTCCCTGGAACCTTAGGGAAAGATAAGCAAAAAATGATAGAATATTGTACTAAGATATGGGGAGGGAAGAAGATTTTTAAAAATGGTTTTTTTTTGGCCAGTATATGGGTCAGAAGAAGATTGGGTAAGACAGCAATTAAACCTCTGGGTTAATAATAAAAAACCCCTTAACCCTGAGGAGAGTCAATATGCGGAAGTGTGGCTAAAAAGACCGGGAGCTAGACTTTACCCGCTGAATGAGATAAAAAAAAAAAAAAAAAACTAAACAAAAGAAAAAGAAGGTATAACATGAAGCGGGGACAGATACTAAATATGTATAGGCGTAAGGGAATAAATGTAAAGGAAAAACGACCCTGGGTGTGCATACTTTGGAGGAACGACCCCCATGCACCTCAGCGCTGAATAAAGCACACCTACTTTACAACTTTAACGAGTTGTGGAGTCAATCTGCATATCAATTTGGCGAGCCAGCCAGGAGGCCTCTGTTCGGCTGCAGGATCGGGTGAGGAGCGGATATCCTAAGGCCCCCCCCAGGCCGCTTGCCTGGAGGAGCTCCGCTTCTCGTCCGCTCACTGCGGGGACAGACAGCGACCTGCGCCGGCTGCGGAGAGGCGGTATGCTTGGAATTTAGGTACTTTGGGGGGCCTGTAGGGCATACGCGTGGCCCGGGGCTGCTGGTAAGGCGTGCAGAGACGTCTGGCGCACAGCGGAGTTCCCCGTGGCAGGTAGGGCTTGCAAGCTGGGGGGGCTCGTCGACCGATAGCGCGGCTGCAAGCGATCCTGGAGGCGGATCGGGCGAGCCCGGGTTTTCGCTGCATCCCAAGTTTTGGAGCCAGGGCGGACCTGCTAATGACCGTGTAGGAAGCAGGAGAAGGGTAAGCGGAACCATAGCGTGAGTGTGTGGGATCCCATGTGTTTCTGTGTGACTGAGACGTAGCGTAGCTACGAAGCGAGTGTGGAGTCCTAATCCGCGGTTCCGTGTCTCCGCGAGGGGAGCGGCCGGAGACGGACGAAGCGTTTATGTTTTTCTGTCCTGTGTCTTGTCTGTGTATAACCATCAAGCAGCTTAGAAAGCGGGGGAAGGTCCGGCTACCTCTCCCGCAGTGGATAATTTTACGAAATACAAGGGCAAGGAATTTCCTATATGCCCTGTGAGAGTATGTGCCTTGTAGGAGTGTAACTGTATGGGACGGGTGGCATTTCACGTGGATATTGCCACTCAGGACACCGGTGGGGCAGATACTGCTCGGGGTGTCTTACAAAACACTGCCAGGTAGAAAATTATAATTATCTAATCGGTGACCAGAAATAAAAGATTACTTTGTGGAGAAAAGCCACAAAATCCCGGCGGACTTCCGAGAAGTTAGAATGAAAAACTGAGAAAGGGTTTATAAAAGGTATCAAAGGAAATTTGAGAAGATGTGGTTACAAAAGAAAAAAAAAATAAATAAAATGGGAATACAATTAATGTCTCTCTTTTTGGGACAATCAACGGGGGATATTAGGAAAACCTTCGTAACCTGACATATGAGTGCATAATAAGTTTTGAACAGTGGAACCTGCTGTGGATACTAGGGCAGTGTAAATTTTGCTGGAACTGAAACTATGTTCTCATGACAGGGGAGTTGATCTGCAGAACCCAGAGATACTATCTTACTGAATCCCCTGAGAATATTATAAAACTTGTGTGTAGGTGCTCTCATATTTTAAGTGCATTTGCAGAGCACTGGGAAAGAGAAGCTATAGAGATTTGTAAGAGATTGTTTGAAATGGGAGCCGGTCAAAACAAGGGAATTCTGAAGAAAAGCCCACCGGGTTACATTTTGGCACATTGGAAAGAACTGGGAGGTTCTTCTGGGGGCTCGGTAAACAAGAAAACATTGGTAAAATATTGTAATCAATGGTGGCCTTTATAAACTTTGGAAAATCAGGAAAAATGGCCTAAGAATGGAACTCTGAATTCTAATGCATTTTTTTTACAATTTATGTTGGTTTTGAGGTGGCCAAGAAAATGCAATGAAGTAATGTATGCAGATATGTTTCACTTTAAGAAAGCACCTGGAGTGGCAGACAGAATGTGAAATTAATATAACTCTGCCAGATCCCTAATTTTGGTTTTGGAAAAGGACAAGGGAAAACAGAAAGCTAAGATGGAGAGATGTTGTTCAGCCTGTGATATTGGGACAGTCATCAAGAAAATTATATATCACAGGTACCTCCGAAAGGAGCACCCTCTGCCTCTGTCCTATCAGATATTGATAAGGAGGAGGAAATTGCTGTCACTGGCAACAAGCAGCACATTCACATTCAGGGTTAAGAAGGGGTTAAACCAGAAGTGCTGTTGCAGAGGCAGGCATCTGTAACCCCTGCAGAGCAGGGTGAGCACCTGTGAAAAATAATAAATAAATAAATAAAAAAGGGAAAACCAAAGGGGAAAGGAGGGAAGCTGCCGCAGTTCCTGTGTTTGAGCATGGAGAGTGTATAGGAATTGGAAATAGGTAGAAAAGAAAAAGCTGGGTCGTGCTACAGCCACGGCTGCGCTGGTTGCTTTGAAACTGGTGGAGGACGAATGTCGGACAGAAGTGGGGGAGTAACCTCCTCTTCTGTGGAACCGGATCGGTGTGAGTGCTGTGAGGAGTTTGGACGCTGGGAGTGAGACTACCCTAGTGGGAGTGCCATGGGGTGGCTCGGGTGACTGAATTGGAACTAGGCTGACGGGACCAGGGGAATCTTCCCTAGCAGATCCACTGGTTATAATGGAATTTTTGGTTGATACAGGTGCAATGTATTCAGTTTTAAACAAAGCTTTAATACCTTTGGGGATGATTATATGATGATAAAAGGGGCGACTGGCCAAGGTGAAAAGGCTTATTTTTGTAAACTACTAAAATATCAATTGGGAAAACAATGGGGCATCCATAAGTTTTTGTATATGCCTAACTCCGCAAAAGCTCTTTTGGGGAGAGATTTGTTAGAACACTTGGGAGCAACCATTACTTTCAAAGGAGGCGAGATCACTTTAAAAGTAAAGGACCAACAGTATATAGAGATGTTAAAAGCTTAATTTTGATCACTAATCATGTCGAGGGAGAAGTCAGATTGAAGATATACTGGATCAGGTATTCCCAGGGATATGGGCTACAAACGTACCTGGAAGAGCTCCTAAAAGAATACCAGGTACAAACGGGGAACATGCTGTTACAGTATGTAGATGATCTGCTCATAGCAGGGAATAATAAGGAGGATGTAAGAAAAGAAAGCATTCGATTTCTAAACTTTCTTGCACAAAAAGGCCTACGGGTATCACAAGAAAAGTTACAATTTGTGGAGGAAAAAGCGAAATATTTGGGACATTATTTGTTTAACGGCCAGAAAATATTGGAGCCAGTCGCATTAAAGGCCCAGTGACGAGACCCCACTGGAAAGTAATCAGTACTCCAGGGGACACCAAGATAACCCTGAAAAGATAACGTAATGATAGAAACTTTATTTAATTATTTTGCCGCATTATCTTTTGGTATAAAGTGTGTATTGCTGTTTATATTTGCTATAATTATTTCTCCTCTTTTCTATTCTATATGGAAGCGTACAAAGTGTGCTGAAGGAAATTGCTAAACTTATGCAACCACACAATAGTGAATATAGAAGATATACTGATGTAAATAATGTATGTACTCTAGATACACGAATTAGGTGTAATAATTTGAATTGCAATTGTTATCCATTTGCTTGTTTTAGGTGTAAGGTATGTCAGGATAAATGGTGGACACACTGGGAATGTGGATGCCCTCCAATAGGAGTTCGCACACAGTGTTGGAAAATCCAAAGAACTCTCACTGAGTGGAAACTAAAACAATTAGAGTCTAAACAAGAAATTATTTGGGAATCCCATGAGTGGTGGGAGATTTTTGCCAAAGGAATAAACCCTCAATATTATTGTTACCACTCCAATGAACCAGTCCCCTTTATAGCCGAAATTTTGATTATAAAGTGTAGAAGGGAAGTACTAACTGTATCTTGCTTTGCCCCATTAGTTAAGGCTGCAAAGTGGGAAGCCTATGTAAACAGGCAGAAAGCCCGAAACAGCTATTCTCCTGAAGAATTCCCTTGCTGCCGAGAAGATGGTACACCCCGTGGCTCGAAGCAACCGAGTCGACGGGCGAGGCAGGGGAGGAATAAACTGTGGAGAAAAGAACCAGAACAATGGGATGCAAAAACAGCAATGGCCGAACTTCCCCAGGACTGGTAAAAATATACTTAAATTGGCAAAATTGACAGACACCCTTTTTCCTGGTATACCGTTAGTTTTGTTATTGATAATAACCCAAGCAAATGGAAACCCGCATGAACCATTAAAGTGGGAATTAATATCGTGGGAAACATCCAAAGTGATAACCACTTTCACTGGGACGGGACAACCTGAATTCCCTGTACAACCTTAATGTAGAACTCCGGAAAAGGTTAGATCAACGTAAGAAAGATCGTGAGGCGGGCACGTCATGGTATGAAAACTGGTTTAGTATTTCACCTTGGCTAACTACTTTGTTGTCTGCTTTAGCAGGGCCGCTTATTATATTGATTTTGGGACTTATATTTGGGCCTCGTATATTACGCTATATTTTACACTTTATTAGAGAACGGTTTGACATAGCTAAACTGCTTATTTTAGCTACGGGATCTGGGGTAAAATATAAGAGTGGATCTATCTATTGATGAGGATGAAGATTGTTGTGAATGTGTCATGCCACGTAAAAAAATATACCTGTGATTGTAAGGAATTACCTTGTGAGTGTTATGATAAATGTTGGGAGTGTGGAAAAAGGTTGGCTTACAATTCCGAAAATGAAAGCAGCATCTAATAAACAATAATAGGATAAAAGAAAAAGGGGGGATTGTAAGAAACTATGAATTCGGATATTGTTTATTAAGATTTATGTTAAGCCCAATGTAAAGGTTAGGCAATAAAAAGTATGAAATTGCTTACTCAAACAGTCACCGGACACAGCTTACATAGACTAACAGTCGCCAACCGCAATCGCTTATCGCTTATGCAAACGTAACAGATGTTGCCTAAAGATAGCTGTAAGATGTTCCATGTGAGAAACTATAGACTAGTGTATTGTTTATTAAGATATATGTTAAGTCAAATGTAAAGGAACTGACAGAGATAAAACACAGCTGGCCAAGATAAGATAGCCGCAAGATGTCCCAGGAACTGGCAGAGATAAGACTAACAACTCCCTGCAAAGACATATGGATGAAGGATCAAAGGAGGAAGACTTCTCACCTTGGTCTCATCGATCACCAGGAGGCAGGAAACTACCCCCTAACAACAACTGAAGCATGCGCAGAGTACTTCCACTATTTCATGAACAAAGAAGTGAAGATGTATAAAAAGGGGCTGTTTGAAATACTTAACACGGCAGTTGGCGGAGCGCAGACTCCCCTGTCGTCCAGCGCTGTCTTTGCTCATATTCTACTTGCTATAATTAATAAAATTTTAATTGGATTATGATCCGTTGTGGTCTCAATTTATAACAATTTCTGGTGCCGTGACTCGGATAAGGAACGGTGGGCTTTGGTCCTCCGGGGAGGCGCCCCGCGACATTTCGCGGCCCCGCGACCAACAGCTTACCTCATCCTTACCGACGAACCTAAATGCTAGAATATGAGCAAAGAAGGAACCGGTAAAATCCCATAAAAATTCTGTGCACGGGAGTCCGGACGAAGACGCAGGACGCGTAAGTATATTGCGAAATTTTCCGCAGAGCGAAATTGTTCGCGGCGGAGGACTGCAGAGTGAAATTGTTCACGGCAGAGTAGTTCGCAGGTTTGCCGTTCGGGCGGGATTGGGTTTCCTGGAATATAACGAATGAGAAGTTCGATATACTGAACCAAGCGAGTGTGGACCCTTAAGTACTGCGGTTCCCATCTCCCGCGAGGGACTGGGCCAGGAACAAGGGGGAGCGAGTGAGTGCGTGTTCGGAGATATTCCAGAAGATGGGGGCGAAGGGCAGCAAGCCTTCGACTCCCATGGGATGGGTACCCATTGTACCTAAGAATACCCCTCTGGCATATATCTTAGACAATTGGAGATGTCTCCCTGGAACCTTAGGGAAAGATAAGCAAAAAATGATAGAATATTGTACTAAGATATGGGGAGGGAAGAAGATTTTTAAAAATGGTTTTTTTTTGGCCAGTATATGGGTCAGAAGAAGATTGGGTAAGACAGCAATTAAACCTCTGGGTTAATAATAAAAAACCCCTTAACCCTGAGGAGAGTCAATATGCGGAAGTGTGGCTAAAAAGACCGGGAGCTAGACTTTACCCGCTGAATGAGATAAAAAAAAAAAAAAAACTAAACAAAAGAAAAAGAAGGTATAACATGAAGCGGGGACAGATACTAAATATGTATAGGCGTAAGGGAATAAATGTAAAGGAAAAACGACCCTGGGTGTGCATACTTTGGAGGAACGACCCCCATGCACCTCAGCGCTGAATAAAGCACACCTACTTTACAACTTTAACGAGTTGTGGAGTCAATCTGCATATCAATTTGGCGAGCCAGCCAGGAGGCCTCTGTTCGGCTGCAGGATCGGGTGAGGAGCGGATATCCTAAGGCCCCCCCCAGGCCGCTTGCCTGGAGGAGCTCCGCTTCTCGTCCGCTCTGTCACTGCGGGGACAGACAGCGACCTGCGCCGGCTGCGGAGAGGCGGTATGCTTGGAATTTAGGTACTTTGGGGGGCCTGTAGGGCATACGCGTGGCCCGGGGCTGCTGGTAAGGCGTGCAGAGACGTCTGGCGCACAGCGGAGTTCCCCGTGGCAGGTAGGGCTTGCAAGCTGGGGGGGCTCGTCGACCGATAGCGCGGCTGCAAGCGATCCTGGAGGCGGATCGGGCGAGCCCGGGTTTTCGCTGCATCCCAAGTTTTGGAGCCAGGGCGGACCTGCTAATGACCGTGTAGGAAGCAGGAGAAGGGTAAGCGGAACCATAGCGTGAGTGTGTGGGATCCCATGTGTTTCTGTGTGACTGAGACGTAGCGTAGCTACGAAGCGAGTGTGGAGTCCTAATCCGCGGTTCCGTGTCTCCGCGAGGGGAGCGGCCGGAGACGGACGAAGCGTTTATGTTTTTCTGTCCTGTGTCTTGTCTGTGTATAACCATCAAGCAGCTTAGAAAGCGGGGGAAGGTCCGGCTACCCCTCCCGCAGTGGATAATTTTACGAAATACAAGGGCAAGGAATTTCCTATATGCCCTGTGAGAGTATGTGCCTTGTAGGAGTGTAACTGTATGGGACGGGTGGCATTTCACGTGGATATTGCCACTCAGGACACCGGTGGGGCAGATACTGCTCGGGGTGTCTTACAAAACACTGCCAGGTAGAAAATTATAATTATCTAATCGGTGACCAGAAATAAAAGATTACTTTGTGGAGAAAAGCCACAAAATCCCGGCGGACTTCCGAGAAGTTAGAATGAAAAACTGAGAAAGGGTTTATAAAAGGTATCAAAGAAAATTTGAGAAGATGTGGTTACAAAAGAAAAAAAAAAAAAAAATAAAATGGGAATACAACAATTAATGTCTCTCTTTTTGGGACAATCAACGGGGGATATTAGGAAAACCTTCGTAACCTGACATATGAGTGCATAATAAGTTTTGAACAGTGGAACCTGCTGTGGATACTAGGGCAGTGTAAATTTTGCTGGAACTGAAACTATGTTCTCATGACAGGGGAGTTGATGTGCAGAACCCAGAGATACTATCTTACTGAATCCCCTGAGAATATTATAAAACTTGTGTGTAGGTGCTCTCATATTTTAAGTGCATTTGCAGAGCACTGGGAAAGAGAAGCTATAGAGATTTGTAAGAGATTGTTTGAAATGGGAGCCGGTCAAAACAAGGGAATTCTGAAGAAAAGCCCACCGGGTTACATTTTGGCACATTGGAAAGAACTGGGAGGTTCTTCTGGGGGCTCGGTAAACAAGAAAACATTGGTAAAATATTGTAATCAATGGTGGCCTTTATAAACTTTGGAAAATCAGGAAAAATGGCCTAAGAATGGAACTCTGAATTCTAATGCATTTTTTTTACAATTTATGTTGGTTTTGAGGTGGCCAAGAAAATGCAATGAAGTAATGTATGCAGATATGTTTCACTTTAAGAAAGCACCTGGAGTGGCAGACAGAATGTGAAATTAATATAACTCTGCCAGATCCCTAATTTTGGTTTTGGAAAAGGACAAGGGAAAACAGAAAGCTAAGATGGAGAGATGTTGTTCAGCCTGTGATATTGGGACAGTCATCAAGAAAATTATATATCACAGGTACCTCCGAAAGGAGCACCCTCTGCCTCTGTCCTATCAGATATTGATAAGGAGGAGGAAATTGCTGTCACTGGCAACAAGCAGCACATTCACATTCAGGGTTAAGAAGGGGTTAAACCAGAAGTGCTGTTGCAGAGGCAGGCATCTGTAACCCCTGCAGAGCAGGGTGAGCACCTGTGAAAAATAATAAATAAATAAATAAAAAAGGGAAAACCAAAGGGGAAAGGAGGGAAGCTGCCGCAGTTCCTGTGTTCGAGCATGGAGAGTGTATAGGAATTGGAAATAGGTAGAAAAGAAAAAGCTGGGTCGTGCTACAGCCACGGCTGCGCTGGTTGCTTTGAAACTGGTGGAGGACGAATGTCGGACAGAAGTGGGGGAGTAACCTCCTCTTCTGTGGAACCGGATCGGTGTGAGTGCTGTGAGGAGTTTGGACGCTGGGAGTGAGACTACCCTAGTGGGAGTGCCATGGGGTGGCTCGGGTGACTGAATTGGAACTAGGCTGACGGGACCAGGGGAATCTTCCCTAGCAGATCCACTGGTTATAATGGAATTTTTGGTTGATACAGGTGCAATGTATTCAGTTTTAAACAAAGCTTTAATACCTTTGGGGATGATTATATGATGATAAAAGGGGCGACTGGCCAAGGTGAAAAGGCTTATTTTTGTAAACTACTAAAATATCAATTGGGAAAACAATGGGGCATCCATAAGTTTTTGTATATGCCTAACTCCGCAAAAGCTCTTTTGGGGAGAGATTTGTTAGAACACTTGGGAGCAACCATTACTTTCAAAGGAGGCGAGATCACTTTAAAAGTAAAGGACCAACAGTATATAGAGATGTTAAAAGCTTAATTTTGATCACTAATCATGTCGAGGGAGAAGTCAGATTGAAGATATACTGGATCAGGTATTCCCAGGGATATGGGCTACAAACGTACCTGGAAGAGCTCCTAAAAGAATACCAGGTACAAACGGGGAACATGCTGTTACAGTATGTAGATGATCTGCTCATAGCAGGGAATAATAAGGAGGATGTAAGAAAAGAAAGCATTCGATTTCTAAACTTTCTTGCACAAAAAGGCCTACGGGTATCACAAGAAAAGTTACAATTTGTGGAGGAAAAAGCGAAATATTTGGGACATTATTTGTTTAACGGCCAGAAAATATTGGAGCCAGTCGCATTAAAGGCCCAGTGACGAGACCCCACTGGAAAGTAATCAGTACTCCAGGGGACACCAAGATAACCCTGAAAAGATAACGTAATGATAGAAACTTTATTTAATTATTTTGCCGCATTATCTTTTGGTATAAAGTGTGTATTGCTGTTTATATTTGCTATAATTATTTCTCCTCTTTTCTATTCTATATGGAAGCGTACAAAGTGTGCTGAAGGAAATTGCTAAACTTATGCAACCACACAATAGTGAATATAGAAGATATACTGATGTAAATAATGTATGTACTCTAGATACACGAATTAGGTGTAATAATTTGAATTGCAATTGTTATCCATTTGCTTGTTTTAGGTGTAAGGTATGTCAGGATAAATGGTGGACACACTGGGAATGTGGATGCCCTCCAATAGGAGTTCGCACACAGTGTTGGAAAATCCAAAGAACTCTCACTGAGTGGAAACTAAAACAATTAGAGTCTAAACAAGAAATTATTTGGGAATCCCATGAGTGGTGGGAGATTTTTGCCAAAGGAATAAACCCTCAATATTATTGTTACCACTCCAATGAACCAGTCCCCTTTATAGCCGAAATTTTGATTATAAAGTGTAGAAGGGAAGTACTAACTGTATCTTGCTTTGCCCCATTAGTTAAGGCTGCAAAGTGGGAAGCCTATGTAAACAGGCAGAAAGCCCGAAACAGCTATTCTCCTGAAGAATTCCCTTGCTGCCGAGAAGATGGTACACCCCGTGGCTCGAAGCAACCGAGTCGACGGGCGAGGCAGGGGAGGAATAAACTGTGGAGAAAAGAACCAGAACAATGGGATGCAAAAACAGCAATGGCCGAACTTCCCCAGGACTGGTAAAAATATACTTAAATTGGCAAAATTGACAGACACCCTTTTTCCTGGTATACCGTTAGTTTTGTTATTGATAATAACCCAAGCAAATGGAAACCCGCATGAACCATTAAAGTGGGAATTAATATCGTGGGAAACATCCAAAGTGATAACCACTTTCACTGGGACGGGACAACCTGAATTCCCTGTACAACCTTAATGTAGAACTCTGGAAAAGGTTAGATCAACGTAAGAAAGATCGTGAGGCGGGCAGGTCATGGTATGAAAACTGGTTTAGTATTTCACCTTGGCTAACTACTTTGTTGTCTGCTTTAGCAGGGCCGCTTATTATATTGATTTTGGGACTTATATTTGGGCCTCGTATATTACGCTATATTTTACACTTTATTAGAGAACGGTTTGACATAGCTAAACTGCTTATTTTAGCTACGGGATCTGGGGTAAAATATAAGAGTGGATCTATCTATTGATGAGGATGAAGATTGTTGTGAATGTGTCATGCCACGTAAAAAAATATACCTGTGATTGTAAGGAATTACCTTGTGAGTGTTATGATAAATGTTGGGAGTGTGGAAAAAGGTTGGCTTACAATTCCGAAAATGAAAGCAGCATCTAATAAACAATAATAGGATAAAAGAAAAAGGGGGGATTGTAAGAAACTATGAATTCGGATATTGTTTATTAAGATTTATGTTAAGCCCAATGTAAAGGTTAGGCAATAAAAAGTATGAAATTGCTTACTCAAACAGTCACCGGACACAGCTTACATAGACTAACAGTCGCCAACCGCAATCGCTTATCGCTTATGCAAACGTAACAGATGTTGCCTAAAGATAGCTGTAAGATGTTCCATGTGAGAAACTATAGACTAGTGTATTGTTTATTAAGATATATGTTAAGTCAAATGTAAAGGAACTGACAGAGATAAAACACAGCTGGCCAAGATAAGATAGCCGCAAGATGTCCCAGGAACTGGCAGAGATAAGACTAACAACTCCCTGCAAAGACATATGGATGAAGGATCAAAGGAGGAAGACTTCTCACCTTGGTCTCATCGATCACCAGGAGGCAGGAAACTACCCCCTAACAACAACTGAAGCATGCGCAGAGTACTTCCACTATTTCATGAACAAAGAAGTGAAGATGTATAAAAAGGGGCTGTTTGAAATACTTAACACGGCAGTTGGCGGAGCGCAGACTCCCCTGTCGTCCAGCGCTGTCTTTGCTCATATTCTACTTGCTATAATTAATAAAATTTTAATTGGATTATGATCCGTTGTGGTCTCAATTTATAACAATTTCTGGTGCCGTGACTCGGATAAGGAACGGTGGGCTTTGGTCCTCCGGGGAGGCGCCCCGCGACATTTCGCGGCCCCGCGACCAACAGCTTACCTCATCCTTACCGACGAACCTAAATGCTAGAATATGAGCAAAGAAGGAACCGGTAAAATCCCATAAAAATTCTGTGCACGGGAGTCCGGACGAAGACGCAGGACGCGTAAGTATATTGCGAAATTTTCCGCAGAGCGAAATTGTTCGCGGCGGAGGACTGCAGAGTGAAATTGTTCACGGCAGAGTAGTTCGCAGGTTTGCCGTTCAGGCGGGATTGGGTTTCCTGGAATATAACGAATGAGAGGTTCGATATACTGAACCAAGCGAGTGTGGACCCTTAAGTACTGCGGTTCCCATCTCCCGCGAGGGACTGGGCCAGGAACAAGGGGGAGCGAGTGAGTGCGTGTTCGGAGATATTCCAGAAGATGGGGGCGAAGGGCAGCAAGCCTTCGACTCCCATGGGATGGGTACCCATTGTACCTAAGAATACCCCTCTGGCATATATCTTAGACAATTGGAGATGTCTCCCTGGAACCTTAGGGAAAGATAAGCAAAAAATGATAGAATATTGTACTAAGATATGGGGAGGGAAGAAGATTTTTAAAAATGGTTTTTTTTTGGCCAGTATATGGGTCAGAAGAAGATTGGGTAAGACAGCAATTAAACCTCTGGGTTAATAATAAAAAAACCCTTAACCCTGAGGAGAGTCAATATGCGGAAGTGTGGCTAAAAAGACCGGGAGCTAGACTTTACCCGCTGAATGAGATAAAAAAAAAAAAAAAAAAACTAAACAAAAGAAAAAGAAGGTATAACATGAAGCGGGGACAGATACTAAATATGTATAGGCGTAAGGGAATAAATGTAAAGGAAAAACGACCCTGGGTGTGCATACTTTGGAGGAACGACCCCCATGCACCTCAGCGCTGAATAAAGCACACCTACTTTACAACTTTAACGAGTTGTGGAGTCAATCTGCATATCAATTTGGCGAGCCAGCCAGGAGGCCTCTGTTCGGCTGCAGGATCGGGTGAGGAGCGGATATCCTAAGGCCCCCCCCAGGCCGCTTGCCTGGAGGAGCTCCGCTTCTCGTCCGCTCACTGCGGGGACAGACAGCGACCTGCGCCGGCTGCGGAGAGGCGGTATGCTTGGAATTTAGGTACTTTGGGGGGCCTGTAGGGCATACGCGTGGCCCGGGGCTGCTGGTAAGGCGTGCAGAGACGTCTGGCGCACAGCGGAGTTCCCCGTGGCAGGTAGGGCTTGCAAGCTGGGGGGGCTCGTCGACCGATAGCGCGGCTGCAAGCGATCCTGGAGGCGGATCGGGCGAGCCCGGGTTTTCGCTGCATCCCAAGTTTTGGAGCCAGGGCGGACCTGCTAATGACCGTGTAGGAAGCAGGAGAAGGGTAAGCGGAACCATAGCGTGAGTGTGTGGGATCCCATGTGTTTCTGTGTGACTGAGACGTAGCGTAGCTACGAAGCGAGTGTGGAGTCCTAATCCGCGGTTCCGTGTCTCCGCGAGGGGAGCGGCCGGAGACGGACGAAGCGTTTATGTTTTTCTGTCCTGTGTCTTGTCTGTGTATAACCATCAAGCAGCTTAGAAAGCGGGGGAAGGTCCGGCTACCCCTCCCGCAGTGGATAATTTTACGAAATACAAGGGCAAGGAATTTCCCATATGCCCTGTGAGAGTATGTGCCTTGTAGGAGTGTAACTGTATGGGACGGGTGGCATTTCACGTGGATATTGCCACTCAGGACACCGGTGGGGCAGATACTGCTCGGGGTGTCTTACAAAACACTGCCAGGTAGAAAATTATAATTATCTAATCGGTGACCAGAAATAAAAGATTACTTTGTGGAGAAAAGCCACAAAATCCCGGCGGACTTCCGAGAAGTTAGAATGAAAAACTGAGAAAGGGTTTATAAAAGGTATCAAAGGAAATTTGAGAAGATGTGGTTACAAAAGAAAAAAAAAAAAAATAAAATGGGAATACAACAATTAATGTCTCTCTTTTTGGGACAATCAACGGGGGATATTAGGAAAACCTTCGTAACCTGACATATGAGTGCATAATAAGTTTTGAACAGTGGAACCTGCTGTGGATACTAGGGCAGTGTAAATTTTGCTGGAACTGAAACTATGTTCTCATGACAGGGGAGTTGATCTGCAGAACCCAGAGATACTATCTTACTGAATCCCCTGAGAATATTATAAAACTTGTGTGTAGGTGCTCTCATATTTTAAGTGCATTTGCAGAGCACTGGGAAAGAGAAGCTATAGAGATTTGTAAGAGATTGTTTGAAATGGGAGCCGGTCAAAACAAGGGAATTCTGAAGAAAAGCCCACCGGGTTACATTTTGGCACATTGGAAAGAACTGGGAGGTTCTTCTGGGGGCTCGGTAAACAAGAAAACATTGGTAAAATATTGTAATCAATGGTGGCCTTTATAAACTTTGGAAAATCAGGAAAAATGGCCTAAGAATGGAACTCTGAATTCTAATGCATTTTTTTTACAATTTATGTTGGTTTTGAGGTGGCCAAGAAAATGCAATGAAGTAATGTATGCAGATATGTTTCACTTTAAGAAAGCACCTGGAGTGGCAGACAGAATGTGAAATTAATATAACTCTGCCAGATCCCTAATTTTGGTTTTGGAAAAGGACAAGGAAAAACAGAAAGCTAAGATGGAGAGATGTTGTTCAGCCTGTGATATTGGGACAGTCATCAAGAAAATTATATATCACAGGTACCTCCGAAAGGAGCACCCTCTGCCTCTGTCCTATCAGATATTGATAAGGAGGAGGAAATTGCTGTCACTGGCAACAAGCAGCACATTCACATTCAGGGTTAAGAAGGGGTTAAACCAGAAGTGCTGTTGCAGAGGCAGGCATCTGTAACCCCTGCAGAGCAGGGTGAGCACCTGTGAAAAATAATAAATAAATAAATAAAAAAGGGAAAACCAAAGGGGAAAGGAGGGAAGCTGCCGCAGTTCCTGTGTTCGAGCATGGAGAGTGTATAGGAATTGGAAATAGGTAGAAAAGAAAAAGCTGGGTCGTGCTACAGCCACGGCTGCGCTGGTTGCTTTGAAACTGGTGGAGGACGAATGTCGGACAGAAGTGGGGGAGTAACCTCCTCTTCTGTGGAACCGGATCGGTGTGAGTGCTGTGAGGAGTTTGGACGCTGGGAGTGAGACTACCCTAGTGGGAGTGCCATGGGGTGGCTCGGGTGACTGAATTGGAACTAGGCTGACGGGACCAGGGGAATCTTCCCTAGCAGATCCACTGGTTATAATGGAATTTTTGGTTGATACAGGTGCAATGTATTCAGTTTTAAACAAAGCTTTAATACCTTTGGGGATGATTATATGATGATAAAAGGGGCGACTGGCCAAGGTGAAAAGGCTTATTTTTGTAAACTACTAAAATATCAATTGGGAAAACAATGGGGCATCCATAAGTTTTTGTATATGCCTAACTCCGCAAAAGCTCTTTTGGGGAGAGATTTGTTAGAACACTTGGGAGCAACCATTACTTTCAAAGGAGGCGAGATCACTTTAAAAGTAAAGGACCAACAGTATATAGAGATGTTAAAAGCTTAATTTTGATCACTAATCATGTCGAGGGAGAAGTCAGATTGAAGATATACTGGATCAGGTATTCCCAGGGATATGGGCTACAAACGTACCTGGAAGAGCTCCTAAAAGAATACCAGGTACAAACGGGGAACATGCTGTTACAGTATGTAGATGATCTGCTCATAGCAGGGAATAATAAGGAGGATGTAAGAAAAGAAAGCATTCGATTTCTAAACTTTCTTGCACAAAAAGGCCTACGGGTATCACAAGAAAAGTTACAATTTGTGGAGGAAAAAGCGAAATATTTGGGACATTATTTGTTTAACGGCCAGAAAATATTGGAGCCAGTCGCATTAAAGGCCCAGTGACGAGACCCCACTGGAAAGTAATCAGTACTCCAGGGGACACCAAGATAACCCTGAAAAGATAACGTAATGATAGAAACTTTATTTAATTATTTTGCCGCATTATCTTTTGGTATAAAGTGTGTATTGCTGTTTATATTTGCTATAATTATTTCTCCTCTTTTCTATTCTATATGGAAGCGTACAAAGTGTGCTGAAGGAAATTGCTAAACTTATGCAACCACACAATAGTGAATATAGAAGATATACTGATGTAAATAATGTATGTACTCTAGATACACGAATTAGGTGTAATAATTTGAATTGCAATTGTTATCCATTTGCTTGTTTTAGGTGTAAGGTATGTCAGGATAAATGGTGGACACACTGGGAATGTGGATGCCCTCCAATAGGAGTTCGCACACAGTGTTGGAAAATCCAAAGAACTCTCACTGAGTGGAAACTAAAACAATTAGAGTCTAAACAAGAAATTATTTGGGAATCCCATGAGTGGTGGGAGATTTTTGCCAAAGGAATAAACCCTCAATATTATTGTTACCACTCCAATGAACCAGTCCCCTTTATAGCCGAAATTTTGATTATAAAGTGTAGAAGGGAAGTACTAACTGTATCTTGCTTTGCCCCATTAGTTAAGGCTGCAAAGTGGGAAGCCTATGTAAACAGGCAGAAAGCCCGAAACAGCTATTCTCCTGAAGAATTCCCTTGCTGCCGAGAAGATGGTACACCCCGTGGCTCGAAGCAACCGAGTCGACGGGCGAGGCAGGGGAGGAATAAACTGTGGAGAAAAGAACCAGAACAATGGGATGCAAAAACAGCAATGGCCGAACTTCCCCAGGACTGGTAAAAATATACTTAAATTGGCAAAATTGACAGACACCCTTTTTCCTGGTATACCGTTAGTTTTGTTATTGATAATAACCCAAGCAAATGGAAACCCGCATGAACCATTAAAGTGGGAATTAATATCGTGGGAAACATCCAAAGTGATAACCACTTTCACTGGGACGGGACAACCTGAATTCCCTGTACGACCTTAATGTAGAACTCCGGAAAAGGTTAGATCAACGTAAGAAAGATCGTGAGGCGGGCACGTCATGGTATGAAAACTGGTTTAGTATTTCACCTTGGCTAACTACTTTGTTGTCTGCTTTAGCAGGGCCGCTTATTATATTGATTTTGGGACTTATATTTGGGCCTCGTATATTACGCTATATTTTACACTTTATTAGAGAACGGTTTGACATAGCTAAACTGCTTATTTTAGCTACGGGATCTGGGGTAAAATATAAGAGTGGATCTATCTATTGATGAGGATGAAGATTGTTGTGAATGTGTCATGCCACGTAAAAAAATATACCTGTGATTGTAAGGAATTACCTTGTGAGTGTTATGATAAATGTTGGGAGTGTGGAAAAAGGTTGGCTTACAATTCCGAAAATGAAAGCAGCATCTAATAAACAATAATAGGATAAAAGAAAAAGGGGGGATTGTAAGAAACTATGAATTCGGATATTGTTTATTAAGATTTATGTTAAGCCCAATGTAAAGGTTAGGCAATAAAAAGTATGAAATTGCTTACTCAAACAGTCACCGGACACAGCTTACATAGACTAACAGTCGCCAACCGCAATCGCTTATCGCTTATGCAAACGTAACAGATGTTGCCTAAAGATAGCTGTAAGATGTTCCATGTGAGAAACTATAGACTAGTGTATTGTTTATTAAGATATATGTTAAGTCAAATGTAAAGGAACTGACAGAGATAAAACACAGCTGGCCAAGATAAGATAGCCGCAAGATGTCCCAGGAACTGGCAGAGATAAGACTAACAACTCCCTGCAAAGACATATGGATGAAGGATCAAAGGAGGAAGACTTCTCACCTTGGTCTCATCGATCACCAGGAGGCAGGAAACTACCCCCTAACAACAACTGAAGCATGCGCAGAGTACTTCCACTATTTCATGAACAAAGAAGTGAAGATGTATAAAAAGGGGCTGTTTGAAATACTTAACACGGCAGTTGGCGGAGCGCAGACTCCCCTGTCGTCCAGCGCTGTCTTTGCTCATATTCTACTTGCTATAATTAATAAAATTTTAATTGGATTATGATCCGTTGTGGTCTCAATTTATAACAATTTCTGGTGCCGTGACTCGGATAAGGAACGGTGGGCTTTGGTCCTCCGGGGAGGCGCCCCGCGACATTTCGCGGCCCCGCGACCAACAGCTTACCTCATCCTTACCGACGAACCTAAATGCTAGAATATGAGCAAAGAAGGAACCGGTAAAATCCCATAAAAATTCTGTGCACGGGAGTCCGGACGAAGACGCAGGACGCGTAAGTATATTGCGAAATTTTCCGCAGAGCGAAATTGTTCGCGGCGGAGGACTGCAGAGTGAAATTGTTCACGGCAGAGTAGTTCGCAGGTTTGCCGTTCGGGCGGGATTGGGTTTCCTGGAATATAACGAATGAGAAGTTCGATATACTGAACCAAGCGAGTGTGGACCCTTAAGTACTGCGGTTCCCATCTCCCGCGAGGGACTGGGCCAGGAACAAGGGGGAGCGAGTGAGTGCGTGTTCGGAGATATTCCAGAAGATGGGGGCGAAGGGCAGCAAGCCTTCGACTCCCATGGGATGGGTACCCATTGTACCTAAGAATACCCCTCTGGCATATATCTTAGACAATTGGAGATGTCTCCCTGGAACCTTAGGGAAAGATAAGCAAAAAATGATAGAATATTGTACTAAGATATGGGGAGGGAAGAAGATTTTTAAAAATGGTTTTTTTTTGGCCAGTATATGGGTCAGAAGAAGATTGGGTAAGACAGCAATTAAACCTCTGGGTTAATAATAAAAAACCCCTTAACCCTGAGGAGAGTCAATATGCGGAAGTGTGGCTAAAAAGACCGGGAGCTAGACTTTACCCGCTGAATGAGATAAAAAAAAAAAAAAAACTAAACAAAAGAAAAAGAAGGTATAACATGAAGCGGGGACAGATACTAAATATGTATAGGCGTAAGGGAATAAATGTAAAGGAAAAACGACCCTGGGTGTGCATACTTTGGAGGAACGACCCCCATGCACCTCAGCGCTGAATAAAGCACACCTACTTTACAACTTTAACGAGTTGTGGAGTCAATCTGCATATCAATTTGGCGAGCCAGCCAGGAGGCCTCTGTTCGGCTGCAGGATCGGGTGAGGAGCGGATATCCTAAGGCCCCCCCCAGGCCGCTTGCCTGGAGGAGCTCCGCTTCTCGTCCGCTCTGTCACTGCGGGGACAGACAGCGACCTGCGCCGGCTGCGGAGAGGCGGTATGCTTGGAATTTAGGTACTTTGGGGGGCCTGTAGGGCATACGCGTGGCCCGGGGCTGCTGGTAAGGCGTGCAGAGACGTCTGGCGCACAGCGGAGTTCCCCGTGGCAGGTAGGGCTTGCAAGCTGGGGGGGCTCGTCGACCGATAGCGCGGCTGCAAGCGATCCTGGAGGCGGATCGGGCGAGCCCGGGTTTTCGCTGCATCCCAAGTTTTGGAGCCAGGGCGGACCTGCTAATGACCGTGTAGGAAGCAGGAGAAGGGTAAGCGGAACCATAGCGTGAGTGTGTGGGATCCCATGTGTTTCTGTGTGACTGAGACGTAGCGTAGCTACGAAGCGAGTGTGGAGTCCTAATCCGCGGTTCCGTGTCTCCGCGAGGGGAGCGGCCGGAGACGGACGAAGCGTTTATGTTTTTCTGTCCTGTGTCTTGTCTGTGTATAACCATCAAGCAGCTTAGAAAGCGGGGGAAGGTCCGGCTACCCCTCCCGCAGTGGATAATTTTACGAAATACAAGGGCAAGGAATTTCCTATATGCCCTGTGAGAGTATGTGCCTTGTAGGAGTGTAACTGTATGGGACGGGTGGCATTTCACGTGGATATTGCCACTCAGGACACCGGTGGGGCAGATACTGCTCGGGGTGTCTTACAAAACACTGCCAGGTAGAAAATTATAATTATCTAATCGGTGACCAGAAATAAAAGATTACTTTGTGGAGAAAAGCCACAAAATCCCGGCGGACTTCCGAGAAGTTAGAATGAAAAACTGAGAAAGGGTTTATAAAAGGTATCAAAGAAAATTTGAGAAGATGTGGTTACAAAAGAAAAAAAAAAAAAAAATAAAATGGGAATACAACAATTAATGTCTCTCTTTTTGGGACAATCAACGGGGGATATTAGGAAAACCTTCGTAACCTGACATATGAGTGCATAATAAGTTTTGAACAGTGGAACCTGCTGTGGATACTAGGGCAGTGTAAATTTTGCTGGAACTGAAACTATGTTCTCATGACAGGGGAGTTGATGTGCAGAACCCAGAGATACTATCTTACTGAATCCCCTGAGAATATTATAAAACTTGTGTGTAGGTGCTCTCATATTTTAAGTGCATTTGCAGAGCACTGGGAAAGAGAAGCTATAGAGATTTGTAAGAGATTGTTTGAAATGGGAGCCGGTCAAAACAAGGGAATTCTGAAGAAAAGCCCACCGGGTTACATTTTGGCACATTGGAAAGAACTGGGAGGTTCTTCTGGGGGCTCGGTAAACAAGAAAACATTGGTAAAATATTGTAATCAATGGTGGCCTTTATAAACTTTGGAAAATCAGGAAAAATGGCCTAAGAATGGAACTCTGAATTCTAATGCATTTTTTTTACAATTTATGTTGGTTTTGAGGTGGCCAAGAAAATGCAATGAAGTAATGTATGCAGATATGTTTCACTTTAAGAAAGCACCTGGAGTGGCAGACAGAATGTGAAATTAATATAACTCTGCCAGATCCCTAATTTTGGTTTTGGAAAAGGACAAGGGAAAACAGAAAGCTAAGATGGAGAGATGTTGTTCAGCCTGTGATATTGGGACAGTCATCAAGAAAATTATATATCACAGGTACCTCCGAAAGGAGCACCCTCTGCCTCTGTCCTATCAGATATTGATAAGGAGGAGGAAATTGCTGTCACTGGCAACAAGCAGCACATTCACATTCAGGGTTAAGAAGGGGTTAAACCAGAAGTGCTGTTGCAGAGGCAGGCATCTGTAACCCCTGCAGAGCAGGGTGAGCACCTGTGAAAAATAATAAATAAATAAATAAAAAAGGGAAAACCAAAGGGGAAAGGAGGGAAGCTGCCGCAGTTCCTGTGTTCGAGCATGGAGAGTGTATAGGAATTGGAAATAGGTAGAAAAGAAAAAGCTGGGTCGTGCTACAGCCACGGCTGCGCTGGTTGCTTTGAAACTGGTGGAGGACGAATGTCGGACAGAAGTGGGGGAGTAACCTCCTCTTCTGTGGAACCGGATCGGTGTGAGTGCTGTGAGGAGTTTGGACGCTGGGAGTGAGACTACCCTAGTGGGAGTGCCATGGGGTGGCTCGGGTGACTGAATTGGAACTAGGCTGACGGGACCAGGGGAATCTTCCCTAGCAGATCCACTGGTTATAATGGAATTTTTGGTTGATACAGGTGCAATGTATTCAGTTTTAAACAAAGCTTTAATACCTTTGGGGATGATTATATGATGATAAAAGGGGCGACTGGCCAAGGTGAAAAGGCTTATTTTTGTAAACTACTAAAATATCAATTGGGAAAACAATGGGGCATCCATAAGTTTTTGTATATGCCTAACTCCGCAAAAGCTCTTTTGGGGAGAGATTTGTTAGAACACTTGGGAGCAACCATTACTTTCAAAGGAGGCGAGATCACTTTAAAAGTAAAGGACCAACAGTATATAGAGATGTTAAAAGCTTAATTTTGATCACTAATCATGTCGAGGGAGAAGTCAGATTGAAGATATACTGGATCAGGTATTCCCAGGGATATGGGCTACAAACGTACCTGGAAGAGCTCCTAAAAGAATACCAGGTACAAACGGGGAACATGCTGTTACAGTATGTAGATGATCTGCTCATAGCAGGGAATAATAAGGAGGATGTAAGAAAAGAAAGCATTCGATTTCTAAACTTTCTTGCACAAAAAGGCCTACGGGTATCACAAGAAAAGTTACAATTTGTGGAGGAAAAAGCGAAATATTTGGGACATTATTTGTTTAACGGCCAGAAAATATTGGAGCCAGTCGCATTAAAGGCCCAGTGACGAGACCCCACTGGAAAGTAATCAGTACTCCAGGGGACACCAAGATAACCCTGAAAAGATAACGTAATGATAGAAACTTTATTTAATTATTTTGCCGCATTATCTTTTGGTATAAAGTGTGTATTGCTGTTTATATTTGCTATAATTATTTCTCCTCTTTTCTATTCTATATGGAAGCGTACAAAGTGTGCTGAAGGAAATTGCTAAACTTATGCAACCACACAATAGTGAATATAGAAGATATACTGATGTAAATAATGTATGTACTCTAGATACACGAATTAGGTGTAATAATTTGAATTGCAATTGTTATCCATTTGCTTGTTTTAGGTGTAAGGTATGTCAGGATAAATGGTGGACACACTGGGAATGTGGATGCCCTCCAATAGGAGTTCGCACACAGTGTTGGAAAATCCAAAGAACTCTCACTGAGTGGAAACTAAAACAATTAGAGTCTAAACAAGAAATTATTTGGGAATCCCATGAGTGGTGGGAGATTTTTGCCAAAGGAATAAACCCTCAATATTATTGTTACCACTCCAATGAACCAGTCCCCTTTATAGCCGAAATTTTGATTATAAAGTGTAGAAGGGAAGTACTAACTGTATCTTGCTTTGCCCCATTAGTTAAGGCTGCAAAGTGGGAAGCCTATGTAAACAGGCAGAAAGCCCGAAACAGCTATTCTCCTGAAGAATTCCCTTGCTGCCGAGAAGATGGTACACCCCGTGGCTCGAAGCAACCGAGTCGACGGGCGAGGCAGGGGAGGAATAAACTGTGGAGAAAAGAACCAGAACAATGGGATGCAAAAACAGCAATGGCCGAACTTCCCCAGGACTGGTAAAAATATACTTAAATTGGCAAAATTGACAGACACCCTTTTTCCTGGTATACCGTTAGTTTTGTTATTGATAATAACCCAAGCAAATGGAAACCCGCATGAACCATTAAAGTGGGAATTAATATCGTGGGAAACATCCAAAGTGATAACCACTTTCACTGGGACGGGACAACCTGAATTCCCTGTACAACCTTAATGTAGAACTCTGGAAAAGGTTAGATCAACGTAAGAAAGATCGTGAGGCGGGCAGGTCATGGTATGAAAACTGGTTTAGTATTTCACCTTGGCTAACTACTTTGTTGTCTGCTTTAGCAGGGCCGCTTATTATATTGATTTTGGGACTTATATTTGGGCCTCGTATATTACGCTATATTTTACACTTTATTAGAGAACGGTTTGACATAGCTAAACTGCTTATTTTAGCTACGGGATCTGGGGTAAAATATAAGAGTGGATCTATCTATTGATGAGGATGAAGATTGTTGTGAATGTGTCATGCCACGTAAAAAAATATACCTGTGATTGTAAGGAATTACCTTGTGAGTGTTATGATAAATGTTGGGAGTGTGGAAAAAGGTTGGCTTACAATTCCGAAAATGAAAGCAGCATCTAATAAACAATAATAGGATAAAAGAAAAAGGGGGGATTGTAAGAAACTATGAATTCGGATATTGTTTATTAAGATTTATGTTAAGCCCAATGTAAAGGTTAGGCAATAAAAAGTATGAAATTGCTTACTCAAACAGTCACCGGACACAGCTTACATAGACTAACAGTCGCCAACCGCAATCGCTTATCGCTTATGCAAACGTAACAGATGTTGCCTAAAGATAGCTGTAAGATGTTCCATGTGAGAAACTATAGACTAGTGTATTGTTTATTAAGATATATGTTAAGTCAAATGTAAAGGAACTGACAGAGATAAAACACAGCTGGCCAAGATAAGATAGCCGCAAGATGTCCCAGGAACTGGCAGAGATAAGACTAACAACTCCCTGCAAAGACATATGGATGAAGGATCAAAGGAGGAAGACTTCTCACCTTGGTCTCATCGATCACCAGGAGGCAGGAAACTACCCCCTAACAACAACTGAAGCATGCGCAGAGTACTTCCACTATTTCATGAACAAAGAAGTGAAGATGTATAAAAAGGGGCTGTTTGAAATACTTAACACGGCAGTTGGCGGAGCGCAGACTCCCCTGTCGTCCAGCGCTGTCTTTGCTCATATTCTACTTGCTATAATTAATAAAATTTTAATTGGATTATGATCCGTTGTGGTCTCAATTTATAACAATTTCTGGTGCCGTGACTCGGATAAGGAACGGTGGGCTTTGGTCCTCCGGGGAGGCGCCCCGCGACATTTCGCGGCCCCGCGACCAACAGCTTACCTCATCCTTACCGACGAACCTAAATGCTAGAATATGAGCAAAGAAGGAACCGGTAAAATCCCATAAAAATTCTGTGCACGGGAGTCCGGACGAAGACGCAGGACGCGTAAGTATATTGCGAAATTTTCCGCAGAGCGAAATTGTTCGCGGCGGAGGACTGCAGAGTGAAATTGTTCACGGCAGAGTAGTTCGCAGGTTTGCCGTTCAGGCGGGATTGGGTTTCCTGGAATATAACGAATGAGAGGTTCGATATACTGAACCAAGCGAGTGTGGACCCTTAAGTACTGCGGTTCCCATCTCCCGCGAGGGACTGGGCCAGGAACAAGGGGGAGCGAGTGAGTGCGTGTTCGGAGATATTCCAGAAGATGGGGGCGAAGGGCAGCAAGCCTTCGACTCCCATGGGATGGGTACCCATTGTACCTAAGAATACCCCTCTGGCATATATCTTAGACAATTGGAGATGTCTCCCTGGAACCTTAGGGAAAGATAAGCAAAAAATGATAGAATATTGTACTAAGATATGGGGAGGGAAGAAGATTTTTAAAAATGGTTTTTTTTTGGCCAGTATATGGGTCAGAAGAAGATTGGGTAAGACAGCAATTAAACCTCTGGGTTAATAATAAAAAAACCCTTAACCCTGAGGAGAGTCAATATGCGGAAGTGTGGCTAAAAAGACCGGGAGCTAGACTTTACCCGCTGAATGAGATAAAAAAAAAAAAAAAAAAACTAAACAAAAGAAAAAGAAGGTATAACATGAAGCGGGGACAGATACTAAATATGTATAGGCGTAAGGGAATAAATGTAAAGGAAAAACGACCCTGGGTGTGCATACTTTGGAGGAACGACCCCCATGCACCTCAGCGCTGAATAAAGCACACCTACTTTACAACTTTAACGAGTTGTGGAGTCAATCTGCATATCAATTTGGCGAGCCAGCCAGGAGGCCTCTGTTCGGCTGCAGGATCGGGTGAGGAGCGGATATCCTAAGGCCCCCCCCAGGCCGCTTGCCTGGAGGAGCTCCGCTTCTCGTCCGCTCACTGCGGGGACAGACAGCGACCTGCGCCGGCTGCGGAGAGGCGGTATGCTTGGAATTTAGGTACTTTGGGGGGCCTGTAGGGCATACGCGTGGCCCGGGGCTGCTGGTAAGGCGTGCAGAGACGTCTGGCGCACAGCGGAGTTCCCCGTGGCAGGTAGGGCTTGCAAGCTGGGGGGGCTCGTCGACCGATAGCGCGGCTGCAAGCGATCCTGGAGGCGGATCGGGCGAGCCCGGGTTTTCGCTGCATCCCAAGTTTTGGAGCCAGGGCGGACCTGCTAATGACCGTGTAGGAAGCAGGAGAAGGGTAAGCGGAACCATAGCGTGAGTGTGTGGGATCCCATGTGTTTCTGTGTGACTGAGACGTAGCGTAGCTACGAAGCGAGTGTGGAGTCCTAATCCGCGGTTCCGTGTCTCCGCGAGGGGAGCGGCCGGAGACGGACGAAGCGTTTATGTTTTTCTGTCCTGTGTCTTGTCTGTGTATAACCATCAAGCAGCTTAGAAAGCGGGGGAAGGTCCGGCTACCCCTCCCGCAGTGGATAATTTTACGAAATACAAGGGCAAGGAATTTCCCATATGCCCTGTGAGAGTATGTGCCTTGTAGGAGTGTAACTGTATGGGACGGGTGGCATTTCACGTGGATATTGCCACTCAGGACACCGGTGGGGCAGATACTGCTCGGGGTGTCTTACAAAACACTGCCAGGTAGAAAATTATAATTATCTAATCGGTGACCAGAAATAAAAGATTACTTTGTGGAGAAAAGCCACAAAATCCCGGCGGACTTCCGAGAAGTTAGAATGAAAAACTGAGAAAGGGTTTATAAAAGGTATCAAAGGAAATTTGAGAAGATGTGGTTACAAAAGAAAAAAAAAAAAAATAAAATGGGAATACAACAATTAATGTCTCTCTTTTTGGGACAATCAACGGGGGATATTAGGAAAACCTTCGTAACCTGACATATGAGTGCATAATAAGTTTTGAACAGTGGAACCTGCTGTGGATACTAGGGCAGTGTAAATTTTGCTGGAACTGAAACTATGTTCTCATGACAGGGGAGTTGATCTGCAGAACCCAGAGATACTATCTTACTGAATCCCCTGAGAATATTATAAAACTTGTGTGTAGGTGCTCTCATATTTTAAGTGCATTTGCAGAGCACTGGGAAAGAGAAGCTATAGAGATTTGTAAGAGATTGTTTGAAATGGGAGCCGGTCAAAACAAGGGAATTCTGAAGAAAAGCCCACCGGGTTACATTTTGGCACATTGGAAAGAACTGGGAGGTTCTTCTGGGGGCTCGGTAAACAAGAAAACATTGGTAAAATATTGTAATCAATGGTGGCCTTTATAAACTTTGGAAAATCAGGAAAAATGGCCTAAGAATGGAACTCTGAATTCTAATGCATTTTTTTTACAATTTATGTTGGTTTTGAGGTGGCCAAGAAAATGCAATGAAGTAATGTATGCAGATATGTTTCACTTTAAGAAAGCACCTGGAGTGGCAGACAGAATGTGAAATTAATATAACTCTGCCAGATCCCTAATTTTGGTTTTGGAAAAGGACAAGGAAAAACAGAAAGCTAAGATGGAGAGATGTTGTTCAGCCTGTGATATTGGGACAGTCATCAAGAAAATTATATATCACAGGTACCTCCGAAAGGAGCACCCTCTGCCTCTGTCCTATCAGATATTGATAAGGAGGAGGAAATTGCTGTCACTGGCAACAAGCAGCACATTCACATTCAGGGTTAAGAAGGGGTTAAACCAGAAGTGCTGTTGCAGAGGCAGGCATCTGTAACCCCTGCAGAGCAGGGTGAGCACCTGTGAAAAATAATAAATAAATAAATAAAAAAGGGAAAACCAAAGGGGAAAGGAGGGAAGCTGCCGCAGTTCCTGTGTTCGAGCATGGAGAGTGTATAGGAATTGGAAATAGGTAGAAAAGAAAAAGCTGGGTCGTGCTACAGCCACGGCTGCGCTGGTTGCTTTGAAACTGGTGGAGGACGAATGTCGGACAGAAGTGGGGGAGTAACCTCCTCTTCTGTGGAACCGGATCGGTGTGAGTGCTGTGAGGAGTTTGGACGCTGGGAGTGAGACTACCCTAGTGGGAGTGCCATGGGGTGGCTCGGGTGACTGAATTGGAACTAGGCTGACGGGACCAGGGGAATCTTCCCTAGCAGATCCACTGGTTATAATGGAATTTTTGGTTGATACAGGTGCAATGTATTCAGTTTTAAACAAAGCTTTAATACCTTTGGGGATGATTATATGATGATAAAAGGGGCGACTGGCCAAGGTGAAAAGGCTTATTTTTGTAAACTACTAAAATATCAATTGGGAAAACAATGGGGCATCCATAAGTTTTTGTATATGCCTAACTCCGCAAAAGCTCTTTTGGGGAGAGATTTGTTAGAACACTTGGGAGCAACCATTACTTTCAAAGGAGGCGAGATCACTTTAAAAGTAAAGGACCAACAGTATATAGAGATGTTAAAAGCTTAATTTTGATCACTAATCATGTCGAGGGAGAAGTCAGATTGAAGATATACTGGATCAGGTATTCCCAGGGATATGGGCTACAAACGTACCTGGAAGAGCTCCTAAAAGAATACCAGGTACAAACGGGGAACATGCTGTTACAGTATGTAGATGATCTGCTCATAGCAGGGAATAATAAGGAGGATGTAAGAAAAGAAAGCATTCGATTTCTAAACTTTCTTGCACAAAAAGGCCTACGGGTATCACAAGAAAAGTTACAATTTGTGGAGGAAAAAGCGAAATATTTGGGACATTATTTGTTTAACGGCCAGAAAATATTGGAGCCAGTCGCATTAAAGGCCCAGTGACGAGACCCCACTGGAAAGTAATCAGTACTCCAGGGGACACCAAGATAACCCTGAAAAGATAACGTAATGATAGAAACTTTATTTAATTATTTTGCCGCATTATCTTTTGGTATAAAGTGTGTATTGCTGTTTATATTTGCTATAATTATTTCTCCTCTTTTCTATTCTATATGGAAGCGTACAAAGTGTGCTGAAGGAAATTGCTAAACTTATGCAACCACACAATAGTGAATATAGAAGATATACTGATGTAAATAATGTATGTACTCTAGATACACGAATTAGGTGTAATAATTTGAATTGCAATTGTTATCCATTTGCTTGTTTTAGGTGTAAGGTATGTCAGGATAAATGGTGGACACACTGGGAATGTGGATGCCCTCCAATAGGAGTTCGCACACAGTGTTGGAAAATCCAAAGAACTCTCACTGAGTGGAAACTAAAACAATTAGAGTCTAAACAAGAAATTATTTGGGAATCCCATGAGTGGTGGGAGATTTTTGCCAAAGGAATAAACCCTCAATATTATTGTTACCACTCCAATGAACCAGTCCCCTTTATAGCCGAAATTTTGATTATAAAGTGTAGAAGGGAAGTACTAACTGTATCTTGCTTTGCCCCATTAGTTAAGGCTGCAAAGTGGGAAGCCTATGTAAACAGGCAGAAAGCCCGAAACAGCTATTCTCCTGAAGAATTCCCTTGCTGCCGAGAAGATGGTACACCCCGTGGCTCGAAGCAACCGAGTCGACGGGCGAGGCAGGGGAGGAATAAACTGTGGAGAAAAGAACCAGAACAATGGGATGCAAAAACAGCAATGGCCGAACTTCCCCAGGACTGGTAAAAATATACTTAAATTGGCAAAATTGACAGACACCCTTTTTCCTGGTATACCGTTAGTTTTGTTATTGATAATAACCCAAGCAAATGGAAACCCGCATGAACCATTAAAGTGGGAATTAATATCGTGGGAAACATCCAAAGTGATAACCACTTTCACTGGGACGGGACAACCTGAATTCCCTGTACAACCTTAATGTAGAACTCCGGAAAAGGTTAGATCAACGTAAGAAAGATCGTGAGGCGGGCACGTCATGGTATGAAAACTGGTTTAGTATTTCACCTTGGCTAACTACTTTGTTGTCTGCTTTAGCAGGGCCGCTTATTATATTGATTTTGGGACTTATATTTGGGCCTCGTATATTACGCTATATTTTACACTTTATTAGAGAACGGTTTGACATAGCTAAACTGCTTATTTTAGCTACGGGATCTGGGGTAAAATATAAGAGTGGATCTATCTATTGATGAGGATGAAGATTGTTGTGAATGTGTCATGCCACGTAAAAAAATATACCTGTGATTGTAAGGAATTACCTTGTGAGTGTTATGATAAATGTTGGGAGTGTGGAAAAAGGTTGGCTTACAATTCCGAAAATGAAAGCAGCATCTAATAAACAATAATAGGATAAAAGAAAAAGGGGGGATTGTAAGAAACTATGAATTCGGATATTGTTTATTAAGATTTATGTTAAGCCCAATGTAAAGGTTAGGCAATAAAAAGTATGAAATTGCTTACTCAAACAGTCACCGGACACAGCTTACATAGACTAACAGTCGCCAACCGCAATCGCTTATCGCTTATGCAAACGTAACAGATGTTGCCTAAAGATAGCTGTAAGATGTTCCATGTGAGAAACTATAGACTAGTGTATTGTTTATTAAGATATATGTTAAGTCAAATGTAAAGGAACTGACAGAGATAAAACACAGCTGGCCAAGATAAGATAGCCGCAAGATGTCCCAGGAACTGGCAGAGATAAGACTAACAACTCCCTGCAAAGACATATGGATGAAGGATCAAAGGAGGAAGACTTCTCACCTTGGTCTCATCGATCACCAGGAGGCAGGAAACTACCCCCTAACAACAACTGAAGCATGCGCAGAGTACTTCCACTATTTCATGAACAAAGAAGTGAAGATGTATAAAAAGGGGCAGTTTGAAATACTTAACACGGCAGTTGGCGGAGCGCAGACTCCCCTGTCGTCCAGCGCTGTCTTTGCTCATATTCTACTTGCTATAATTAATAAAATTTTAATTGGATTATGATCCGTTGTGGTCTCAATTTATAACAATTTCTGGTGCCGTGACTCGGATAAGGAACGGTGGGCTTTGGTCCTCCGGGGAGGCGCCCCGCGACATTTCGCGGCCCCGCGACCAACAGCTTACCTCATCCTTACCGACGAACCTAAATGCTAGAATATGAGCAAAGAAGGAACCGGTAAAATCCCATAAAAATTCTGTGCACGGGAGTCCGGACGAAGACGCAGGACGCGTAAGTATATTGCGAAATTTTCCGCAGAGCGAAATTGTTCGCGGCGGAGGACTGCAGAGTGAAATTGTTCACGGCAGAGTAGTTCGCAGGTTTGCCATTCGGGCGGGATTGGGTTTCCTGGAATATAACGAATGAGAGGTTCGATATACTGAACCAAGCGAGTGTGGACCCTTAAGTACTGCGGTTCCCATCTCCCGCGAGGGACTGGGCCAGGAACAAGGGGGAGCGAGTGAGTGCGTGTTCGGAGATATTCCAGAAGATGGGGGCGAAGGGCAGCAAGCCTTCGACTCCCATGGGATGGGTACCCATTGTACCTAAGAATACCCCTCTGGCATATATCTTAGACAATTGGAGATGTCTCCCTGGAACCTTAGGGAAAGATAAGCAAAAAATGATAGAATATTGTACTAAGATATGGGGAGGGAAGAAGATTTTTAAAAATGGTTTTTTTTTGGCCAGTATATGGGTCAGAAGAAGATTGGGTAAGACAGCAATTAAACCTCTGGGTTAATAATAAAAAACCCCTTAACCCTGAGGAGAGTCAATATGCGGAAGTGTGGCTAAAAAGACCGGGAGCTAGACTTTACCCGCTGAATGAGATAAAAAAAAAAAAAAAAACTAAACAAAAGAAAAAGAAGGTATAACATGAAGCGGGGACAGATACTAAATATGTATAGGCGTAAGGGAATAAATGTAAAGGAAAAACGACCCTGGGTGTGCATACTTTGGAGGAACGACCCCCATGCACCTCAGCGCTGAATAAAGCACACCTACTTTACAACTTTAACGAGTTGTGGAGTCAATCTGCATATCAATTTGGCGAGCCAGCCAGGAGGCCTCTGTTCGGCTGCAGGATCGGGTGAGGAGCGGATATCCTAAGGCCCCCCCCAGGCCGCTTGCCTGGAGGAGCTCCGCTTCTCGTCCGCTCTGTCACTGCGGGGACAGACAGCGACCTGCGCCGGCTGCGGAGAGGCGGTATGCTTGGAATTTAGGTACTTTGGGGGGCCTGTAGGGCATACGCGTGGCCCGGGGCTGCTGGTAAGGCGTGCAGAGACGTCTGGCGCACAGCGGAGTTCCCCGTGGCAGGTAGGGCTTGCAAGCTGGGGGGGCTCGTCGACCGATAGCGCGGCTGCAAGCGATCCTGGAGGCGGATCGGGCGAGCCCGGGTTTTCGCTGCATCCCAAGTTTTGGAGCCAGGGCGGACCTGCTAATGACCGTGTAGGAAGCAGGAGAAGGGTAAGCGGAACCATAGCGTGAGTGTGTGGGATCCCATGTGTTTCTGTGTGACTGAGACGTAGCGTAGCTACGAAGCGAGTGTGGAGTCCTAATCCGCGGTTCCGTGTCTCCGCGAGGGGAGCGGCCGGAGACGGACGAAGCGTTTATGTTTTTCTGTCCTGTGTCTTGTCTGTGTATAACCATCAAGCAGCTTAGAAAGCGGGGGAAGGTCCGGCTACCCCTCCCGCAGTGGATAATTTTACGAAATACAAGGGCAAGGAATTTCCTATATGCCCTGTGAGAGTATGTGCCTTGTAGGAGTGTAACTGTATGGGACGGGTGGCATTTCACGTGGATATTGCCACTCAGGACACCGGTGGGGCAGATACTGCTCGGGGTGTCTTACAAAACACTGCCAGGTAGAAAATTATAATTATCTAATCGGTGACCAGAAATAAAAGATTACTTTGTGGAGAAAAGCCACAAAATCCCGGCGGACTTCCGAGAAGTTAGAATGAAAAACTGAGAAAGGGTTTATAAAAGGTATCAAAGAAAATTTGAGAAGATGTGGTTACAAAAGAAAAAAAAAAAAATAAAATGGGAATACAACAATTAATGTCTCTCTTTTTGGGACAATCAACGGGGGATATTAGGAAAACCTTCGTAACCTGACATATGAGTGCATAATAAGTTTTGAACAGTGGAACCTGCTGTGGATACTAGGGCAGTGTAAATTTTGCTGGAACTGAAACTATGTTCTCATGACAGGGGAGTTGATCTGCAGAACCCAGAGATACTATCTTACTGAATCCCCTGAGAATATTATAAAACTTGTGTGTAGGTGCTCTCATATTTTAAGTGCATTTGCAGAGCACTGGGAAAGAGAAGCTATAGAGATTTGTAAGAGATTGTTTGAAATGGGAGCCGGTCAAAACAAGGGAATTCTGAAGAAAAGCCCACCGGGTTACATTTTGGCACATTGGAAAGAACTGGGAGGTTCTTCTGGGGGCTCGGTAAACAAGAAAACATTGGTAAAATATTGTAATCAATGGTGGCCTTTATAAACTTTGGAAAATCAGGAAAAATGGCCTAAGAATGGAACTCTGAATTCTAATGCATTTTTTTTACAATTTATGTTGGTTTTGAGGTGGCCAAGAAAATGCAATGAAGTAATGTATGCAGATATGTTTCACTTTAAGAAAGCACCTGGAGTGGCAGACAGAATGTGAAATTAATATAACTCTGCCAGATCCCTAATTTTGGTTTTGGAAAAGGACAAGGAAAAACAGAAAGCTAAGATGGAGAGATGTTGTTCAGCCTGTGATATTGGGACAGTCATCAAGAAAATTATATATCACAGGTACCTCCGAAAGGAGCACCCTCTGCCTCTGTCCTATCAGATATTGATAAGGAGGAGGAAATTGCTGTCACTGGCAACAAGCAGCACATTCACATTCAGGGTTAAGAAGGGGTTAAACCAGAAGTGCTGTTGCAGAGGCAGGCATCTGTAACCCCTGCAGAGCAGGGTGAGCACCTGTGAAAAATAATAAATAAATAAATAAAAAAGGGAAAACCAAAGGGGAAAGGAGGGAAGCTGCCGCAGTTCCTGTGTTTGAGCATGGAGAGTGTATAGGAATTGGAAATAGGTAGAAAAGAAAAAGCTGGGTCGTGCTACAGCCACGGCTGCGCTGGTTGCTTTGAAACTGGTGGAGGACGAATGTCGGACAGAAGTGGGGGAGTAACCTCCTCTTCTGTGGAACCGGATCGGTGTGAGTGCTGTGAGGAGTTTGGACGCTGGGAGTGAGACTACCCTAGTGGGAGTGCCATGGGGTGGCTCGGGTGACTGAATTGGAACTAGGCTGACGGGACCAGGGGAATCTTCCCTAGCAGATCCACTGGTTATAATGGAATTTTTGGTTGATACAGGTGCAATGTATTCAGTTTTAAACAAAGCTTTAATACCTTTGGGGATGATTATATGATGATAAAAGGGGCGACTGGCCAAGGTGAAAAGGCTTATTTTTGTAAACTACTAAAATATCAATTGGGAAAACAATGGGGCATCCATAAGTTTTTGTATATGCCTAACTCCGCAAAAGCTCTTTTGGGGAGAGATTTGTTAGAACACTTGGGAGCAACCATTACTTTCAAAGGAGGCGAGATCACTTTAAAAGTAAAGGACCAACAGTATATAGAGATGTTAAAAGCTTAATTTTGATCACTAATCATGTCGAGGGAGAAGTCAGATTGAAGATATACTGGATCAGGTATTCCCAGGGATATGGGCTACAAACGTACCTGGAAGAGCTCCTAAAAGAATACCAGGTACAAACGGGGAACATGCTGTTACAGTATGTAGATGATCTGCTCATAGCAGGGAATAATAAGGAGGATGTAAGAAAAGAAAGCATTCGATTTCTAAACTTTCTTGCACAAAAAGGCCTACGGGTATCACAAGAAAAGTTACAATTTGTGGAGGAAAAAGCGAAATATTTGGGACATTATTTGTTTAACGGCCAGAAAATATTGGAGCCAGTCGCATTAAAGGCCCAGTGACGAGACCCCACTGGAAAGTAATCAGTACTCCAGGGGACACCAAGATAACCCTGAAAAGATAACGTAATGATAGAAACTTTATTTAATTATTTTGCCGCATTATCTTTTGGTATAAAGTGTGTATTGCTGTTTATATTTGCTATAATTATTTCTCCTCTTTTCTATTCTATATGGAAGCGTACAAAGTGTGCTGAAGGAAATTGCTAAACTTATGCAACCACACAATAGTGAATATAGAAGATATACTGATGTAAATAATGTATGTACTCTAGATACACGAATTAGGTGTAATAATTTGAATTGCAATTGTTATCCATTTGCTTGTTTTAGGTGTAAGGTATGTCAGGATAAATGGTGGACACACTGGGAATGTGGATGCCCTCCAATAGGAGTTCGCACACAGTGTTGGAAAATCCAAAGAACTCTCACTGAGTGGAAACTAAAACAATTAGAGTCTAAACAAGAAATTATTTGGGAATCCCATGAGTGGTGGGAGATTTTTGCCAAAGGAATAAACCCTCAATATTATTGTTACCACTCCAATGAACCAGTCCCCTTTATAGCCGAAATTTTGATTATAAAGTGTAGAAGGGAAGTACTAACTGTATCTTGCTTTGCCCCATTAGTTAAGGCTGCAAAGTGGGAAGCCTATGTAAACAGGCAGAAAGCCCGAAACAGCTATTCTCCTGAAGAATTCCCTTGCTGCCGAGAAGATGGTACACCCCGTGGCTCGAAGCAACCGAGTCGACGGGCGAGGCAGGGGAGGAATAAACTGTGGAGAAAAGAACCAGAACAATGGGATGCAAAAACAGCAATGGCCGAACTTCCCCAGGACTGGTAAAAATATACTTAAATTGGCAAAATTGACAGACACCCTTTTTCCTGGTATACCGTTAGTTTTGTTATTGATAATAACCCAAGCAAATGGAAACCCGCATGAACCATTAAAGTGGGAATTAATATCGTGGGAAACATCCAAAGTGATAACCACTTTCACTGGGACGGGACAACCTGAATTCCCTGTACAACCTTAATGTAGAACTCCGGAAAAGGTTAGATCAACGTAAGAAAGATCGTGAGGCGGGCACGTCATGGTATGAAAACTGGTTTAGTATTTCACCTTGGCTAACTACTTTGTTGTCTGCTTTAGCAGGGCCGCTTATTATATTGATTTTGGGACTTATATTTGGGCCTCGTATATTACGCTATATTTTACACTTTATTAGAGAACGGTTTGACATAGCTAAACTGCTTATTTTAGCTACGGGATCTGGGGTAAAATATAAGAGTGGATCTATCTATTGATGAGGATGAAGATTGTTGTGAATGTGTCATGCCACGTAAAAAAATATACCTGTGATTGTAAGGAATTACCTTGTGAGTGTTATGATAAATGTTGGGAGTGTGGAAAAAGGTTGGCTTACAATTCCGAAAATGAAAGCAGCATCTAATAAACAATAATAGGATAAAAGAAAAAGGGGGGATTGTAAGAAACTATGAATTCGGATATTGTTTATTAAGATTTATGTTAAGCCCAATGTAAAGGTTAGGCAATAAAAAGTATGAAATTGCTTACTCAAACAGTCACCGGACACAGCTTACATAGACTAACAGTCGCCAACCGCAATCGCTTATCGCTTATGCAAACGTAACAGATGTTGCCTAAAGATAGCTGTAAGATGTTCCATGTGAGAAACTATAGACTAGTGTATTGTTTATTAAGATATATGTTAAGTCAAATGTAAAGGAACTGACAGAGATAAAACACAGCTGGCCAAGATAAGATAGCCGCAAGATGTCCCAGGAACTGGCAGAGATAAGACTAACAACTCCCTGCAAAGACATATGGATGAAGGATCAAAGGAGGAAGACTTCTCACCTTGGTCTCATCGATCACCAGGAGGCAGGAAACTACCCCCTAACAACAACTGAAGCATGCGCAGAGTACTTCCACTATTTCATGAACAAAGAAGTGAAGATGTATAAAAAGGGGCTGTTTGAAATACTTAACACGGCAGTTGGCGGAGCGCAGACTCCCCTGTCGTCCAGCGCTGTCTTTGCTCATATTCTACTTGCTATAATTAATAAAATTTTAATTGGATTATGATCCGTTGTGGTCTCAATTTATAACAATTTCTGGTGCCGTGACTCGGATAAGGAACGGTGGGCTTTGGTCCTCCGGGGAGGCGCCCCGCGACATTTCGCGGCCCCGCGACCAACAGCTTACCTCATCCTTACCGACGAACCTAAATGCTAGAATATGAGCAAAGAAGGAACCGGTAAAATCCCATAAAAATTCTGTGCACGGGAGTCCGGACGAAGACGCAGGACGCGTAAGTATATTGCGAAATTTTCCGCAGAGCGAAATTGTTCGCGGCGGAGGACTGCAGAGTGAAATTGTTCACGGCAGAGTAGTTCGCAGGTTTGCCGTTCGGGCGGGATTGGGTTTCCTGGAATATAACGAATGAGAGGTTCGATATACTGAACCAAGCGAGTGTGGACCCTTAAGTACTGCGGTTCCCATCTCCCGCGAGGGACTGGGCCAGGAACAAGGGGGAGCGAGTGAGTGCGTGTTCGGAGATATTCCAGAAGATGGGGGCGAAGGGCAGCAAGCCTTCGACTCCCATGGGATGGGTACCCATTGTACCTAAGAATACCCCTCTGGCATATATCTTAGACAATTGGAGATGTCTCCCTGGAACCTTAGGGAAAGATAAGCAAAAAATGATAGAATATTGTACTAAGATATGGGGAGGGAAGAAGATTTTTAAAAATGGTTTTTTTTTGGCCAGTATATGGGTCAGAAGAAGATTGGGTAAGACAGCAATTAAACCTCTGGGTTAATAATAAAAAACCCCTTAACCCTGAGGAGAGTCAATATGCGGAAGTGTGGCTAAAAAGACCGGGAGCTAGACTTTACCCGCTGAATGAGATAAAAAAAAAAAAAAAAACTAAACAAAAGAAAAAGAAGGTATAACATGAAGCGGGGACAGATACTAAATATGTATAGGCGTAAGGGAATAAATGTAAAGGAAAAACGACCCTGGGTGTGCATACTTTGGAGGAACGACCCCCATGCACCTCAGCGCTGAATAAAGCACACCTACTTTACAACTTTAACGAGTTGTGGAGTCAATCTGCATATCAATTTGGCGAGCCAGCCAGGAGGCCTCTGTTCGGCTGCAGGATCGGGTGAGGAGCGGATATCCTAAGGCCCCCCCCAGGCCGCTTGCCTGGAGGAGCTCCGCTTCTCGTCCGCTCTGTCACTGCGGGGACAGACAGCGACCTGCGCCGGCTGCGGAGAGGCGGTATGCTTGGAATTTAGGTACTTTGGGGGGCCTGTAGGGCATACGCGTGGCCCGGGGCTGCTGGTAAGGCGTGCAGAGACGTCTGGCGCACAGCGGAGTTCCCCGTGGCAGGTAGGGCTTGCAAGCTGGGGGGGCTCGTCGACCGATAGCGCGGCTGCAAGCGACCCTGGAGGCGGATCGGGCGAGCCCGGGTTTTCGCTGCATCCCAAGTTTTGGAGCCAGGGCGGACCTGCTAATGACCGTGTAGGAAGCAGGAGAAGGGTAAGCGGAACCATAGCGTGAGTGTGTGGGATCCCATGTGTTTCTGTGTGACTGAGACGTAGCGTAGCTACGAAGCGAGTGTGGAGTCCTAATCCGCGGTTCCGTGTCTCCGCGAGGGGAGCGGCCGGAGACGGACGAAGCGTTTATGTTTTTCTGTCCTGTGTCTTGTCTGTGTATAACCATCAAGCAGCTTAGAAAGCGGGGGAAGGTCCGGCTACCCCTCCCGCAGTGGATAATTTTACGAAATACAAGGGCAAGGAATTTCCTATATGCCCTGTGAGAGTATGTGCCTTGTAGGAGTGTAACTGTATGGGACGGGTGGCATTTCACGTGGATATTGCCACTCAGGACACCGGTGGGGCAGATACTGCTCGGGGTGTCTTACAAAACACTGCCAGGTAGAAAATTATAATTATCTAATCGGTGACCAGAAATAAAAGATTACTTTGTGGAGAAAAGCCACAAAATCCCGGCGGACTTCCGAGAAGTTAGAATGAAAAACTGAGAAAGGGTTTATAAAAGGTATCAAAGAAAATTTGAGAAGATGTGGTTACAAAAGAAAAAAAAAAAAAAATAAAATGGGAATACAACAATTAATGTCTCTCTTTTTGGGACAATCAACGGGGGATATTAGGAAAACCTTCGTAACCTGACATATGAGTGCATAATAAGTTTTGAACAGTGGAACCTGCTGTGGATACTAGGGCAGTGTAAATTTTGCTGGAACTGAAACTATGTTCTCATGACAGGGGAGTTGATGTGCAGAACCCAGAGATACTATCTTACTGAATCCCCTGAGAATATTATAAAACTTGTGTGTAGGTGCTCTCATATTTTAAGTGCATTTGCAGAGCACTGGGAAAGAGAAGCTATAGAGATTTGTAAGAGATTGTTTGAAATGGGAGCCGGTCAAAACAAGGGAATTCTGAAGAAAAGCCCACCGGGTTACATTTTGGCACATTGGAAAGAACTGGGAGGTTCTTCTGGGGGCTCGGTAAACAAGAAAACATTGGTAAAATATTGTAATCAATGGTGGCCTTTATAAACTTTGGAAAATCAGGAAAAATGGCCTAAGAATGGAACTCTGAATTCTAATGCATTTTTTTTACAATTTATGTTGGTTTTGAGGTGGCCAAGAAAATGCAATGAAGTAATGTATGCAGATATGTTTCACTTTAAGAAAGCACCTGGAGTGGCAGACAGAATGTGAAATTAATATAACTCTGCCAGATCCCTAATTTTGGTTTTGGAAAAGGACAAGGGAAAACAGAAAGCTAAGATGGAGAGATGTTGTTCAGCCTGTGATATTGGGACAGTCATCAAGAAAATTATATATCACAGGTACCTCCGAAAGGAGCACCCTCTGCCTCTGTCCTATCAGATATTGATAAGGAGGAGGAAATTGCTGTCACTGGCAACAAGCAGCACATTCACATTCAGGGTTAAGAAGGGGTTAAACCAGAAGTGCTGTTGCAGAGGCAGGCATCTGTAACCCCTGCAGAGCAGGGTGAGCACCTGTGAAAAATAATAAATAAATAAATAAAAAAGGGAAAACCAAAGGGGAAAGGAGGGAAGCTGCCGCAGTTCCTGTGTTTGAGCATGGAGAGTGTATAGGAATTGGAAATAGGTAGAAAAGAAAAAGCTGGGTCGTGCTACAGCCACGGCTGCGCTGGTTGCTTTGAAACTGGTGGAGGACGAATGTCGGACAGAAGTGGGGGAGTAACCTCCTCTTCTGTGGAACCGGATCGGTGTGAGTGCTGTGAGGAGTTTGGACGCTGGGAGTGAGACTACCCTAGTGGGAGTGCCATGGGGTGGCTCGGGTGACTGAATTGGAACTAGGCTGACGGGACCAGGGGAATCTTCCCTAGCAGATCCACTGGTTATAATGGAATTTTTGGTTGATACAGGTGCAATGTATTCAGTTTTAAACAAAGCTTTAATACCTTTGGGGATGATTATATGATGATAAAAGGGGCGACTGGCCAAGGTGAAAAGGCTTATTTTTGTAAACTACTAAAATATCAATTGGGAAAACAATGGGGCATCCATAAGTTTTTGTATATGCCTAACTCCGCAAAAGCTCTTTTGGGGAGAGATTTGTTAGAACACTTGGGAGCAACCATTACTTTCAAAGGAGGCGAGATCACTTTAAAAGTAAAGGACCAACAGTATATAGAGATGTTAAAAGCTTAATTTTGATCACTAATCATGTCGAGGGAGAAGTCAGATTGAAGATATACTGGATCAGGTATTCCCAGGGATATGGGCTACAAACGTACCTGGAAGAGCTCCTAAAAGAATACCAGGTACAAACGGGGAACATGCTGTTACAGTATGTAGATGATCTGCTCATAGCAGGGAATAATAAGGAGGATGTAAGAAAAGAAAGCATTCGATTTCTAAACTTTCTTGCACAAAAAGGCCTACGGGTATCACAAGAAAAGTTACAATTTGTGGAGGAAAAAGCGAAATATTTGGGACATTATTTGTTTAACGGCCAGAAAATATTGGAGCCAGTCGCATTAAAGGCCCAGTGACGAGACCCCACTGGAAAGTAATCAGTACTCCAGGGGACACCAAGATAACCCTGAAAAGATAACGTAATGATAGAAACTTTATTTAATTATTTTGCCGCATTATCTTTTGGTATAAAGTGTGTATTGCTGTTTATATTTGCTATAATTATTTCTCCTCTTTTCTATTCTATATGGAAGCGTACAAAGTGTGCTGAAGGAAATTGCTAAACTTATGCAACCACACAATAGTGAATATAGAAGATATACTGATGTAAATAATGTATGTACTCTAGATACACGAATTAGGTGTAATAATTTGAATTGCAATTGTTATCCATTTGCTTGTTTTAGGTGTAAGGTATGTCAGGATAAATGGTGGACACACTGGGAATGTGGATGCCCTCCAATAGGAGTTCGCACACAGTGTTGGAAAATCCAAAGAACTCTCACTGAGTGGAAACTAAAACAATTAGAGTCTAAACAAGAAATTATTTGGGAATCCCATGAGTGGTGGGAGATTTTTGCCAAAGGAATAAACCCTCAATATTATTGTTACCACTCCAATGAACCAGTCCCCTTTATAGCCGAAATTTTGATTATAAAGTGTAGAAGGGAAGTACTAACTGTATCTTGCTTTGCCCCATTAGTTAAGGCTGCAAAGTGGGAAGCCTATGTAAACAGGCAGAAAGCCCGAAACAGCTATTCTCCTGAAGAATTCCCTTGCTGCCGAGAAGATGGTACACCCCGTGGCTCGAAGCAACCGAGTCGACGGGCGAGGCAGGGGAGGAATAAACTGTGGAGAAAAGAACCAGAACAATGGGATGCAAAAACAGCAATGGCCGAACTTCCCCAGGACTGGTAAAAATATACTTAAATTGGCAAAATTGACAGACACCCTTTTTCCTGGTATACCGTTAGTTTTGTTATTGATAATAACCCAAGCAAATGGAAACCCGCATGAACCATTAAAGTGGGAATTAATATCGTGGGAAACATCCAAAGTGATAACCACTTTCACTGGGACGGGACAACCTGAATTCCCTGTACAACCTTAATGTAGAACTCCGGAAAAGGTTAGATCAACGTAAGAAAGATCGTGAGGCGGGCACGTCATGGTATGAAAACTGGTTTAGTATTTCACCTTGGCTAACTACTTTGTTGTCTGCTTTAGCAGGGCCGCTTATTATATTGATTTTGGGACTTATATTTGGGCCTCGTATATTACGCTATATTTTACACTTTATTAGAGAACGGTTTGACATAGCTAAACTGCTTATTTTAGCTACGGGATCTGGGGTAAAATATAAGAGTGGATCTATCTATTGATGAGGATGAAGATTGTTGTGAATGTGTCATGCCACGTAAAAAAATATACCTGTGATTGTAAGGAATTACCTTGTGAGTGTTATGATAAATGTTGGGAGTGTGGAAAAAGGTTGGCTTACAATTCCGAAAATGAAAGCAGCATCTAATAAACAATAATAGGATAAAAGAAAAAGGGGGGATTGTAAGAAACTATGAATTCGGATATTGTTTATTAAGATTTATGTTAAGCCCAATGTAAAGGTTAGGCAATAAAAAGTATGAAATTGCTTACTCAAACAGTCACCGGACACAGCTTACATAGACTAACAGTCGCCAACCGCAATCGCTTATCGCTTATGCAAACGTAACAGATGTTGCCTAAAGATAGCTGTAAGATGTTCCATGTGAGAAACTATAGACTAGTGTATTGTTTATTAAGATATATGTTAAGTCAAATGTAAAGGAACTGACAGAGATAAAACACAGCTGGCCAAGATAAGATAGCCGCAAGATGTCCCAGGAACTGGCAGAGATAAGACTAACAACTCCCTGCAAAGACATATGGATGAAGGATCAAAGGAGGAAGACTTCTCACCTTGGTCTCATCGATCACCAGGAGGCAGGAAACTACCCCCTAACAACAACTGAAGCATGCGCAGAGTACTTCCACTATTTCATGAACAAAGAAGTGAAGATGTATAAAAAGGGGCTGTTTGAAATACTTAACACGGCAGTTGGCGGAGCGCAGACTCCCCTGTCGTCCAGCGCTGTCTTTGCTCATATTCTACTTGCTATAATTAATAAAATTTTAATTGGATTATGATCCGTTGTGGTCTCAATTTATAACAATTTCTGGTGCCGTGACTCGGATAAGGAACGGTGGGCTTTGGTCCTCCGGGGAGGCGCCCCGCGACATTTCGCGGCCCCGCGACCAACAGCTTACCTCATCCTTACCGACGAACCTAAATGCTAGAATATGAGCAAAGAAGGAACCGGTAAAATCCCATAAAAATTCTGTGCACGGGAGTCCGGACGAAGACGCAGGACGCGTAAGTATATTGCGAAATTTTCCGCAGAGCGAAATTGTTCGCGGCGGAGGACTGCAGAGTGAAATTGTTCACGGCAGAGTAGTTCGCAGGTTTGCCGTTCGGGCGGGATTGGGTTTCCTGGAATATAACGAATGAGAGGTTCGATATACTGAACCAAGCGAGTGTGGACCCTTAAGTACTGCGGTTCCCATCTCCCGCGAGGGACTGGGCCAGGAACAAGGGGGAGCGAGTGAGTGCGTGTTCGGAGATATTCCAGAAGATGGGGGCGAAGGGCAGCAAGCCTTCGACTCCCATGGGATGGGTACCCATTGTACCTAAGAATACCCCTCTGGCATATATCTTAGACAATTGGAGATGTCTCCCTGGAACCTTAGGGAAAGATAAGCAAAAAATGATAGAATATTGTACTAAGATATGGGGAGGGAAGAAGATTTTTAAAAATGGTTTTTTTTTGGCCAGTATATGGGTCAGAAGAAGATTGGGTAAGACAGCAATTAAACCTCTGGGTTAATAATAAAAAACCCCTTAACCCTGAGGAGAGTCAATATGCGGAAGTGTGGCTAAAAAGACCGGGAGCTAGACTTTACCCGCTGAATGAGATAAAAAAAAAAAAAAAAAACTAAACAAAAGAAAAAGAAGGTATAACATGAAGCGGGGACAGATACTAAATATGTATAGGCGTAAGGGAATAAATGTAAAGGAAAAACGACCCTGGGTGTGCATACTTTGGAGGAACGACCCCCATGCACCTCAGCGCTGAATAAAGCACACCTACTTTACAACTTTAACGAGTTGTGGAGTCAATCTGCATATCAATTTGGCGAGCCAGCCAGGAGGCCTCTGTTCGGCTGCAGGATCGGGTGAGGAGCGGATATCCTAAGGCCCCCCCCAGGCCGCTTGCCTGGAGGAGCTCCGCTTCTCGTCCGCTCACTGCGGGGACAGACAGCGACCTGCGCCGGCTGCGGAGAGGCGGTATGCTTGGAATTTAGGTACTTTGGGGGGCCTGTAGGGCATACGCGTGGCCCGGGGCTGCTGGTAAGGCGTGCAGAGACGTCTGGCGCACAGCGGAGTTCCCCGTGGCAGGTAGGGCTTGCAAGCTGGGGGGGCTCGTCGACCGATAGCGCGGCTGCAAGCGATCCTGGAGGCGGATCGGGCGAGCCCGGGTTTTCGCTGCATCCCAAGTTTTGGAGCCAGGGCGGACCTGCTAATGACCGTGTAGGAAGCAGGAGAAGGGTAAGCGGAACCATAGCGTGAGTGTGTGGGATCCCATGTGTTTCTGTGTGACTGAGACGTAGCGTAGCTACGAAGCGAGTGTGGAGTCCTAATCCGCGGTTCCGTGTCTCCGCGAGGGGAGCGGCCGGAGACGGACGAAGCGTTTATGTTTTTCTGTCCTGTGTCTTGTCTGTGTATAACCATCAAGCAGCTTAGAAAGCGGGGGAAGGTCCGGCTACCCCTCCCGCAGTGGATAATTTTACGAAATACAAGGGCAAGGAATTTCCTATATGCCCTGTGAGAGTATGTGCCTTGTAGGAGTGTAACTGTATGGGACGGGTGGCATTTCACGTGGATATTGCCACTCAGGACACCGGTGGGGCAGATACTGCTCGGGGTGTCTTACAAAACACTGCCAGGTAGAAAATTATAATTATCTAATCGGTGACCAGAAATAAAAGATTACTTTGTGGAGAAAAGCCACAAAATCCCGGCGGACTTCCGAGAAGTTAGAATGAAAAACTGAGAAAGGGTTTATAAAAGGTATCAAAGAAAATTTGAGAAGATGTGGTTACAAAAGAAAAAAAAAAAAAAATAAAATGGGAATACAACAATTAATGTCTCTCTTTTTGGGACAATCAACGGGGGATATTAGGAAAACCTTCGTAACCTGACATATGAGTGCATAATAAGTTTTGAACAGTGGAACCTGCTGTGGATACTAGGGCAGTGTAAATTTTGCTGGAACTGAAACTATGTTCTCATGACAGGGGAGTTGATGTGCAGAACCCAGAGATACTATCTTACTGAATCCCCTGAGAATATTATAAAACTTGTGTGTAGGTGCTCTCATATTTTAAGTGCATTTGCAGAGCACTGGGAAAGAGAAGCTATAGAGATTTGTAAGAGATTGTTTGAAATGGGAGCCGGTCAAAACAAGGGAATTCTGAAGAAAAGCCCACCGGGTTACATTTTGGCACATTGGAAAGAACTGGGAGGTTCTTCTGGGGGCTCGGTAAACAAGAAAACATTGGTAAAATATTGTAATCAATGGTGGCCTTTATAAACTTTGGAAAATCAGGAAAAATGGCCTAAGAATGGAACTCTGAATTCTAATGCATTTTTTTTACAATTTATGTTGGTTTTGAGGTGGCCAAGAAAATGCAATGAAGTAATGTATGCAGATATGTTTCACTTTAAGAAAGCACCTGGAGTGGCAGACAGAATGTGAAATTAATATAACTCTGCCAGATCCCTAATTTTGGTTTTGGAAAAGGACAAGGGAAAACAGAAAGCTAAGATGGAGAGATGTTGTTCAGCCTGTGATATTGGGACAGTCATCAAGAAAATTATATATCACAGGTACCTCCGAAAGGAGCACCCTCTGCCTCTGTCCTATCAGATATTGATAAGGAGGAGGAAATTGCTGTCACTGGCAACAAGCAGCACATTCACATTCAGGGTTAAGAAGGGGTTAAACCAGAAGTGCTGTTGCAGAGGCAGGCATCTGTAACCCCTGCAGAGCAGGGTGAGCACCTGTGAAAAATAATAAATAAATAAATAAAAAAGGGAAAACCAAAGGGGAAAGGAGGGAAGCTGCCGCAGTTCCTGTGTTTGAGCATGGAGAGTGTATAGGAATTGGAAATAGGTAGAAAAGAAAAAGCTGGGTCGTGCTACAGCCACGGCTGCGCTGGTTGCTTTGAAACTGGTGGAGGACGAATGTCGGACAGAAGTGGGGGAGTAACCTCCTCTTCTGTGGAACCGGATCGGTGTGAGTGCTGTGAGGAGTTTGGACGCTGGGAGTGAGACTACCCTAGTGGGAGTGCCATGGGGTAGCTCGGGTGACTGAATTGGAACTAGGCTGACGGGACCAGGGGAATCTTCCCTAGCAGATCCACTGGTTATAATGGAATTTTTGGTTGATACAGGTGCAATGTATTCAGTTTTAAACAAAGCTTTAATACCTTTGGGGATGATTATATGATGATAAAAGGGGCGACTGGCCAAGGTGAAAAGGCTTATTTTTGTAAACTACTAAAATATCAATTGGGAAAACAATGGGGCATCCATAAGTTTTTGTATATGCCTAACTCCGCAAAAGCTCTTTTGGGGAGAGATTTGTTAGAACACTTGGGAGCAACCATTACTTTCAAAGGAGGCGAGATCACTTTAAAAGTAAAGGACCAACAGTATATAGAGATGTTAAAAGCTTAATTTTGATCACTAATCATGTCGAGGGAGAAGTCAGATTGAAGATATACTGGATCAGGTATTCCCAGGGATATGGGCTACAAACGTACCTGGAAGAGCTCCTAAAAGAATACCAGGTACAAACGGGGAACATGCTGTTACAGTATGTAGATGATCTGCTCATAGCAGGGAATAATAAGGAGGATGTAAGAAAAGAAAGCATTCGATTTCTAAACTTTCTTGCACAAAAAGGCCTACGGGTATCACAAGAAAAGTTACAATTTGTGGAGGAAAAAGCGAAATATTTGGGACATTATTTGTTTAACGGCCAGAAAATATTGGAGCCAGTCGCATTAAAGGCCCAGTGACGAGACCCCACTGGAAAGTAATCAGTACTCCAGGGGACACCAAGATAACCCTGAAAAGATAACGTAATGATAGAAACTTTATTTAATTATTTTGCCGCATTATCTTTTGGTATAAAGTGTGTATTGCTGTTTATATTTGCTATAATTATTTCTCCTCTTTTCTATTCTATATGGAAGCGTACAAAGTGTGCTGAAGGAAATTGCTAAACTTATGCAACCACACAATAGTGAATATAGAAGATATACTGATGTAAATAATGTATGTACTCTAGATACACGAATTAGGTGTAATAATTTGAATTGCAATTGTTATCCATTTGCTTGTTTTAGGTGTAAGGTATGTCAGGATAAATGGTGGACACACTGGGAATGTGGATGCCCTCCAATAGGAGTTCGCACACAGTGTTGGAAAATCCAAAGAACTCTCACTGAGTGGAAACTAAAACAATTAGAGTCTAAACAAGAAATTATTTGGGAATCCCATGAGTGGTGGGAGATTTTTGCCAAAGGAATAAACCCTCAATATTATTGTTACCACTCCAATGAACCAGTCCCCTTTATAGCCGAAATTTTGATTATAAAGTGTAGAAGGGAAGTACTAACTGTATCTTGCTTTGCCCCATTAGTTAAGGCTGCAAAGTGGGAAGCCTATGTAAACAGGCAGAAAGCCCGAAACAGCTATTCTCCTGAAGAATTCCCTTGCTGCCGAGAAGATGGTACACCCCGTGGCTCGAAGCAACCGAGTCGACGGGCGAGGCAGGGGAGGAATAAACTGTGGAGAAAAGAACCAGAACAATGGGATGCAAAAACAGCAATGGCCGAACTTCCCCAGGACTGGTAAAAATATACTTAAATTGGCAAAATTGACAGACACCCTTTTTCCTGGTATACCGTTAGTTTTGTTATTGATAATAACCCAAGCAAATGGAAACCCGCATGAACCATTAAAGTGGGAATTAATATCGTGGGAAACATCCAAAGTGATAACCACTTTCACTGGGACGGGACAACCTGAATTCCCTGTACAACCTTAATGTAGAACTCCGGAAAAGGTTAGATCAACGTAAGAAAGATCGTGAGGCGGGCACGTCATGGTATGAAAACTGGTTTAGTATTTCACCTTGGCTAACTACTTTGTTGTCTGCTTTAGCAGGGCCGCTTATTATATTGATTTTGGGACTTATATTTGGGCCTCGTATATTACGCTATATTTTACACTTTATTAGAGAACGGTTTGACATAGCTAAACTGCTTATTTTAGCTACGGGATCTGGGGTAAAATATAAGAGTGGATCTATCTATTGATGAGGATGAAGATTGTTGTGAATGTGTCATGCCACGTAAAAAAATATACCTGTGATTGTAAGGAATTACCTTGTGAGTGTTATGATAAATGTTGGGAGTGTGGAAAAAGGTTGGCTTACAATTCCGAAAATGAAAGCAGCATCTAATAAACAATAATAGGATAAAAGAAAAAGGGGGGATTGTAAGAAACTATGAATTCGGATATTGTTTATTAAGATTTATGTTAAGCCCAATGTAAAGGTTAGGCAATAAAAAGTATGAAATTGCTTACTCAAACAGTCACCGGACACAGCTTACATAGACTAACAGTCGCCAACCGCAATCGCTTATCGCTTATGCAAACGTAACAGATGTTGCCTAAAGATAGCTGTAAGATGTTCCATGTGAGAAACTATAGACTAGTGTATTGTTTATTAAGATATATGTTAAGTCAAATGTAAAGGAACTGACAGAGATAAAACACAGCTGGCCAAGATAAGATAGCCGCAAGATGTCCCAGGAACTGGCAGAGATAAGACTAACAACTCCCTGCAAAGACATATGGATGAAGGATCAAAGGAGGAAGACTTCTCACCTTGGTCTCATCGATCACCAGGAGGCAGGAAACTACCCCCTAACAACAACTGAAGCATGCGCAGAGTACTTCCACTATTTCATGAACAAAGAAGTGAAGATGTATAAAAAGGGGCAGTTTGAAATACTTAACACGGCAGTTGGCGGAGCGCAGACTCCCCTGTCGTCCAGCGCTGTCTTTGCTCATATTCTACTTGCTATAATTAATAAAATTTTAATTGGATTATGATCCGTTGTGGTCTCAATTTATAACAATTTCTGGTGCCGTGACTCGGATAAGGAACGGTGGGCTTTGGTCCTCCGGGGAGGCGCCCCGCGACATTTCGCGGCCCCGCGACCAACAGCTTACCTCATCCTTACCGACGAACCTAAATGCTAGAATATGAGCAAAGAAGGAACCGGTAAAATCCCATAAAAATTCTGTGCACGGGAGTCCGGACGAAGACGCAGGACGCGTAAGTATATTGCGAAATTTTCCGCAGAGCGAAATTGTTCGCGGCGGAGGACTGCAGAGTGAAATTGTTCACGGCAGAGTAGTTCGCAGGTTTGCCGTTCGGGCGGGATTGGGTTTCCTGGAATATAACGAATGAGAGGTTCGATATACTGAACCAAGCGAGTGTGGACCCTTAAGTACTGCGGTTCCCATCTCCCGCGAGGGACTGGGCCAGGAACAAGGGGGAGCGAGTGAGTGCGTGTTCGGAGATATTCCAGAAGATGGGGGCGAAGGGCAGCAAGCCTTCGACTCCCATGGGATGGGTACCCATTGTACCTAAGAATACCCCTCTGGCATATATCTTAGACAATTGGAGATGTCTCCCTGGAACCTTAGGGAAAGATAAGCAAAAAATGATAGAATATTGTACTAAGATATGGGGAGGGAAGAAGATTTTTAAAAATGGTTTTTTTTTGGCCAGTATATGGGTCAGAAGAAGATTGGGTAAGACAGCAATTAAACCTCTGGGTTAATAATAAAAAACCCCTTAACCCTGAGGAGAGTCAATATGCGGAAGTGTGGCTAAAAAGACCGGGAGCTAGACTTTACCCGCTGAATGAGATAAAAAAAAAAAAAAAAACTAAACAAAAGAAAAAGAAGGTATAACATGAAGCGGGGACAGATACTAAATATGTATAGGCGTAAGGGAATAAATGTAAAGGAAAAACGACCCTGGGTGTGCATACTTTGGAGGAACGACCCCCATGCACCTCAGCGCTGAATAAAGCACACCTACTTTACAACTTTAACGAGTTGTGGAGTCAATCTGCATATCAATTTGGCGAGCCAGCCAGGAGGCCTCTGTTCGGCTGCAGGATCGGGTGAGGAGCGGATATCCTAAGGCCCCCCCCAGGCCGCTTGCCTGGAGGAGCTCCGCTTCTCGTCCGCTCACTGCGGGGACAGACAGCGACCTGCGCCGGCTGCGGAGAGGCGGTATGCTTGGAATTTAGGTACTTTGGGGGGCCTGTAGGGCATACGCGTGGCCCGGGGCTGCTGGTAAGGCGTGCAGAGACGTCTGGCGCACAGCGGAGTTCCCCGTGGCAGGTAGGGCTTGCAAGCTGGGGGGGCTCGTCGACCGATAGCGCGGCTGCAAGCGATCCTGGAGGCGGATCGGGCGAGCCCGGGTTTTCGCTGCATCCCAAGTTTTGGAGCCAGGGCGGACCTGCTAATGACCGTGTAGGAAGCAGGAGAAGGGTAAGCGGAACCATAGCGTGAGTGTGTGGGATCCCATGTGTTTCTGTGTGACTGAGACGTAGCGTAGCTACGAAGCGAGTGTGGAGTCCTAATCCGCGGTTCCGTGTCTCCGCGAGGGGAGCGGCCGGAGACGGACGAAGCGTTTATGTTTTTCTGTCCTGTGTCTTGTCTGTGTATAACCATCAAGCAGCTTAGAAAGCGGGGGAAGGTCCGGCTACCCCTCCCGCAGTGGATAATTTTACGAAATACAAGGGCAAGGAATTTCCTATATGCCCTGTGAGAGTATGTGCCTTGTAGGAGTGTAACTGTATGGGACGGGTGGCATTTCACGTGGATATTGCCACTCAGGACACCGGTGGGGCAGATACTGCTCGGGGTGTCTTACAAAACACTGCCAGGTAGAAAATTATAATTATCTAATCGGTGACCAGAAATAAAAGATTACTTTGTGGAGAAAAGCCACAAAATCCCGGCGGACTTCCGAGAAGTTAGAATGAAAAACTGAGAAAGGGTTTATAAAAGGTATCAAAGAAAATTTGAGAAGATGTGGTTACAAAAGAAAAAAAAAAAAAAAATAAAATGGGAATACAACAATTAATGTCTCTCTTTTTGGGACAATCAACGGGGGATATTAGGAAAACCTTCGTAACCTGACATATGAGTGCATAATAAGTTTTGAACAGTGGAACCTGCTGTGGATACTAGGGCAGTGTAAATTTTGCTGGAACTGAAACTATGTTCTCATGACAGGGGAGTTGATGTGCAGAACCCAGAGATACTATCTTACTGAATCCCCTGAGAATATTATAAAACTTGTGTGTAGGTGCTCTCATATTTTAAGTGCATTTGCAGAGCACTGGGAAAGAGAAGCTATAGAGATTTGTAAGAGATTGTTTGAAATGGGAGCCGGTCAAAACAAGGGAATTCTGAAGAAAAGCCCACCGGGTTACATTTTGGCACATTGGAAAGAACTGGGAGGTTCTTCTGGGGGCTCGGTAAACAAGAAAACATTGGTAAAATATTGTAATCAATGGTGGCCTTTATAAACTTTGGAAAATCAGGAAAAATGGCCTAAGAATGGAACTCTGAATTCTAATGCATTTTTTTTACAATTTATGTTGGTTTTGAGGTGGCCAAGAAAATGCAATGAAGTAATGTATGCAGATATGTTTCACTTTAAGAAAGCACCTGGAGTGGCAGACAGAATGTGAAATTAATATAACTCTGCCAGATCCCTAATTTTGGTTTTGGAAAAGGACAAGGGAAAACAGAAAGCTAAGATGGAGAGATGTTGTTCAGCCTGTGATATTGGGACAGTCATCAAGAAAATTATATATCACAGGTACCTCCGAAAGGAGCACCCTCTGCCTCTGTCCTATCAGATATTGATAAGGAGGAGGAAATTGCTGTCACTGGCAACAAGCAGCACATTCACATTCAGGGTTAAGAAGGGGTTAAACCAGAAGTGCTGTTGCAGAGGCAGGCATCTGTAACCCCTGCAGAGCAGGGTGAGCACCTGTGAAAAATAATAAATAAATAAATAAAAAAGGGAAAACCAAAGGGGAAAGGAGGGAAGCTGCCGCAGTTCCTGTGTTCGAGCATGGAGAGTGTATAGGAATTGGAAATAGGTAGAAAAGAAAAAGCTGGGTCGTGCTACAGCCACGGCTGCGCTGGTTGCTTTGAAACTGGTGGAGGACGAATGTCGGACAGAAGTGGGGGAGTAACCTCCTCTTCTGTGGAACCGGATCGGTGTGAGTGCTGTGAGGAGTTTGGACGCTGGGAGTGAGACTACCCTAGTGGGAGTGCCATGGGGTGGCTCGGGTGACTGAATTGGAACTAGGCTGACGGGACCAGGGGAATCTTCCCTAGCAGATCCACTGGTTATAATGGAATTTTTGGTTGATACAGGTGCAATGTATTCAGTTTTAAACAAAGCTTTAATACCTTTGGGGATGATTATATGATGATAAAAGGGGCGACTGGCCAAGGTGAAAAGGCTTATTTTTGTAAACTACTAAAATATCAATTGGGAAAACAATGGGGCATCCATAAGTTTTTGTATATGCCTAACTCCGCAAAAGCTCTTTTGGGGAGAGATTTGTTAGAACACTTGGGAGCAACCATTACTTTCAAAGGAGGCGAGATCACTTTAAAAGTAAAGGACCAACAGTATATAGAGATGTTAAAAGCTTAATTTTGATCACTAATCATGTCGAGGGAGAAGTCAGATTGAAGATATACTGGATCAGGTATTCCCAGGGATATGGGCTACAAACGTACCTGGAAGAGCTCCTAAAAGAATACCAGGTACAAACGGGGAACATGCTGTTACAGTATGTAGATGATCTGCTCATAGCAGGGAATAATAAGGAGGATGTAAGAAAAGAAAGCATTCGATTTCTAAACTTTCTTGCACAAAAAGGCCTACGGGTATCACAAGAAAAGTTACAATTTGTGGAGGAAAAAGCGAAATATTTGGGACATTATTTGTTTAACGGCCAGAAAATATTGGAGCCAGTCGCATTAAAGGCCCAGTGACGAGACCCCACTGGAAAGTAATCAGTACTCCAGGGGACACCAAGATAACCCTGAAAAGATAACGTAATGATAGAAACTTTATTTAATTATTTTGCCGCATTATCTTTTGGTATAAAGTGTGTATTGCTGTTTATATTTGCTATAATTATTTCTCCTCTTTTCTATTCTATATGGAAGCGTACAAAGTGTGCTGAAGGAAATTGCTAAACTTATGCAACCACACAATAGTGAATATAGAAGATATACTGATGTAAATAATGTATGTACTCTAGATACACGAATTAGGTGTAATAATTTGAATTGCAATTGTTATCCATTTGCTTGTTTTAGGTGTAAGGTATGTCAGGATAAATGGTGGACACACTGGGAATGTGGATGCCCTCCAATAGGAGTTCGCACACAGTGTTGGAAAATCCAAAGAACTCTCACTGAGTGGAAACTAAAACAATTAGAGTCTAAACAAGAAATTATTTGGGAATCCCATGAGTGGTGGGAGATTTTTGCCAAAGGAATAAACCCTCAATATTATTGTTACCACTCCAATGAACCAGTCCCCTTTATAGCCGAAATTTTGATTATAAAGTGTAGAAGGGAAGTACTAACTGTATCTTGCTTTGCCCCATTAGTTAAGGCTGCAAAGTGGGAAGCCTATGTAAACAGGCAGAAAGCCCGAAACAGCTATTCTCCTGAAGAATTCCCTTGCTGCCGAGAAGATGGTACACCCCGTGGCTCGAAGCAACCGAGTCGACGGGCGAGGCAGGGGAGGAATAAACTGTGGAGAAAAGAACCAGAACAATGGGATGCAAAAACAGCAATGGCCGAACTTCCCCAGGACTGGTAAAAATATACTTAAATTGGCAAAATTGACAGACACCCTTTTTCCTGGTATACCGTTAGTTTTGTTATTGATAATAACCCAAGCAAATGGAAACCCGCATGAACCATTAAAGTGGGAATTAATATCGTGGGAAACATCCAAAGTGATAACCACTTTCACTGGGACGGGACAACCTGAATTCCCTGTACAACCTTAATGTAGAACTCTGGAAAAGGTTAGATCAACGTAAGAAAGATCGTGAGGCGGGCAGGTCATGGTATGAAAACTGGTTTAGTATTTCACCTTGGCTAACTACTTTGTTGTCTGCTTTAGCAGGGCCGCTTATTATATTGATTTTGGGACTTATATTTGGGCCTCGTATATTACGCTATATTTTACACTTTATTAGAGAACGGTTTGACATAGCTAAACTGCTTATTTTAGCTACGGGATCTGGGGTAAAATATAAGAGTGGATCTATCTATTGATGAGGATGAAGATTGTTGTGAATGTGTCATGCCACGTAAAAAAATATACCTGTGATTGTAAGGAATTACCTTGTGAGTGTTATGATAAATGTTGGGAGTGTGGAAAAAGGTTGGCTTACAATTCCGAAAATGAAAGCAGCATCTAATAAACAATAATAGGATAAAAGAAAAAGGGGGGATTGTAAGAAACTATGAATTCGGATATTGTTTATTAAGATTTATGTTAAGCCCAATGTAAAGGTTAGGCAATAAAAAGTATGAAATTGCTTACTCAAACAGTCACCGGACACAGCTTACATAGACTAACAGTCGCCAACCGCAATCGCTTATCGCTTATGCAAACGTAACAGATGTTGCCTAAAGATAGCTGTAAGATGTTCCATGTGAGAAACTATAGACTAGTGTATTGTTTATTAAGATATATGTTAAGTCAAATGTAAAGGAACTGACAGAGATAAAACACAGCTGGCCAAGATAAGATAGCCGCAAGATGTCCCAGGAACTGGCAGAGATAAGACTAACAACTCCCTGCAAAGACATATGGATGAAGGATCAAAGGAGGAAGACTTCTCACCTTGGTCTCATCGATCACCAGGAGGCAGGAAACTACCCCCTAACAACAACTGAAGCATGCGCAGAGTACTTCCACTATTTCATGAACAAAGAAGTGAAGATGTATAAAAAGGGGCTGTTTGAAATACTTAACACGGCAGTTGGCGGAGCGCAGACTCCCCTGTCGTCCAGCGCTGTCTTTGCTCATATTCTACTTGCTATAATTAATAAAATTTTAATTGGATTATGATCCGTTGTGGTCTCAATTTATAACAATTTCTGGTGCCGTGACTCGGATAAGGAACGGTGGGCTTTGGTCCTCCGGGGAGGCGCCCCGCGACATTTCGCGGCCCCGCGACCAACAGCTTACCTCATCCTTACCGACGAACCTAAATGCTAGAATATGAGCAAAGAAGGAACCGGTAAAATCCCATAAAAATTCTGTGCACGGGAGTCCGGACGAAGACGCAGGACGCGTAAGTATATTGCGAAATTTTCCGCAGAGCGAAATTGTTCGCGGCGGAGGACTGCAGAGTGAAATTGTTCACGGCAGAGTAGTTCGCAGGTTTGCCGTTCAGGCGGGATTGGGTTTCCTGGAATATAACGAATGAGAGGTTCGATATACTGAACCAAGCGAGTGTGGACCCTTAAGTACTGCGGTTCCCATCTCCCGCGAGGGACTGGGCCAGGAACAAGGGGGAGCGAGTGAGTGCGTGTTCGGAGATATTCCAGAAGATGGGGGCGAAGGGCAGCAAGCCTTCGACTCCCATGGGATGGGTACCCATTGTACCTAAGAATACCCCTCTGGCATATATCTTAGACAATTGGAGATGTCTCCCTGGAACCTTAGGGAAAGATAAGCAAAAAATGATAGAATATTGTACTAAGATATGGGGAGGGAAGAAGATTTTTAAAAATGGTTTTTTTTTGGCCAGTATATGGGTCAGAAGAAGATTGGGTAAGACAGCAATTAAACCTCTGGGTTAATAATAAAAAAACCCTTAACCCTGAGGAGAGTCAATATGCGGAAGTGTGGCTAAAAAGACCGGGAGCTAGACTTTACCCGCTGAATGAGATAAAAAAAAAAAAAAAAAAACTAAACAAAAGAAAAAGAAGGTATAACATGAAGCGGGGACAGATACTAAATATGTATAGGCGTAAGGGAATAAATGTAAAGGAAAAACGACCCTGGGTGTGCATACTTTGGAGGAACGACCCCCATGCACCTCAGCGCTGAATAAAGCACACCTACTTTACAACTTTAACGAGTTGTGGAGTCAATCTGCATATCAATTTGGCGAGCCAGCCAGGAGGCCTCTGTTCGGCTGCAGGATCGGGTGAGGAGCGGATATCCTAAGGCCCCCCCCAGGCCGCTTGCCTGGAGGAGCTCCGCTTCTCGTCCGCTCACTGCGGGGACAGACAGCGACCTGCGCCGGCTGCGGAGAGGCGGTATGCTTGGAATTTAGGTACTTTGGGGGGCCTGTAGGGCATACGCGTGGCCCGGGGCTGCTGGTAAGGCGTGCAGAGACGTCTGGCGCACAGCGGAGTTCCCCGTGGCAGGTAGGGCTTGCAAGCTGGGGGGGCTCGTCGACCGATAGCGCGGCTGCAAGCGATCCTGGAGGCGGATCGGGCGAGCCCGGGTTTTCGCTGCATCCCAAGTTTTGGAGCCAGGGCGGACCTGCTAATGACCGTGTAGGAAGCAGGAGAAGGGTAAGCGGAACCATAGCGTGAGTGTGTGGGATCCCATGTGTTTCTGTGTGACTGAGACGTAGCGTAGCTACGAAGCGAGTGTGGAGTCCTAATCCGCGGTTCCGTGTCTCCGCGAGGGGAGCGGCCGGAGACGGACGAAGCGTTTATGTTTTTCTGTCCTGTGTCTTGTCTGTGTATAACCATCAAGCAGCTTAGAAAGCGGGGGAAGGTCCGGCTACCCCTCCCGCAGTGGATAATTTTACGAAATACAAGGGCAAGGAATTTCCCATATGCCCTGTGAGAGTATGTGCCTTGTAGGAGTGTAACTGTATGGGACGGGTGGCATTTCACGTGGATATTGCCACTCAGGACACCGGTGGGGCAGATACTGCTCGGGGTGTCTTACAAAACACTGCCAGGTAGAAAATTATAATTATCTAATCGGTGACCAGAAATAAAAGATTACTTTGTGGAGAAAAGCCACAAAATCCCGGCGGACTTCCGAGAAGTTAGAATGAAAAACTGAGAAAGGGTTTATAAAAGGTATCAAAGGAAATTTGAGAAGATGTGGTTACAAAAGAAAAAAAAAAAAAATAAAATGGGAATACAACAATTAATGTCTCTCTTTTTGGGACAATCAACGGGGGATATTAGGAAAACCTTCGTAACCTGACATATGAGTGCATAATAAGTTTTGAACAGTGGAACCTGCTGTGGATACTAGGGCAGTGTAAATTTTGCTGGAACTGAAACTATGTTCTCATGACAGGGGAGTTGATCTGCAGAACCCAGAGATACTATCTTACTGAATCCCCTGAGAATATTATAAAACTTGTGTGTAGGTGCTCTCATATTTTAAGTGCATTTGCAGAGCACTGGGAAAGAGAAGCTATAGAGATTTGTAAGAGATTGTTTGAAATGGGAGCCGGTCAAAACAAGGGAATTCTGAAGAAAAGCCCACCGGGTTACATTTTGGCACATTGGAAAGAACTGGGAGGTTCTTCTGGGGGCTCGGTAAACAAGAAAACATTGGTAAAATATTGTAATCAATGGTGGCCTTTATAAACTTTGGAAAATCAGGAAAAATGGCCTAAGAATGGAACTCTGAATTCTAATGCATTTTTTTTACAATTTATGTTGGTTTTGAGGTGGCCAAGAAAATGCAATGAAGTAATGTATGCAGATATGTTTCACTTTAAGAAAGCACCTGGAGTGGCAGACAGAATGTGAAATTAATATAACTCTGCCAGATCCCTAATTTTGGTTTTGGAAAAGGACAAGGAAAAACAGAAAGCTAAGATGGAGAGATGTTGTTCAGCCTGTGATATTGGGACAGTCATCAAGAAAATTATATATCACAGGTACCTCCGAAAGGAGCACCCTCTGCCTCTGTCCTATCAGATATTGATAAGGAGGAGGAAATTGCTGTCACTGGCAACAAGCAGCACATTCACATTCAGGGTTAAGAAGGGGTTAAACCAGAAGTGCTGTTGCAGAGGCAGGCATCTGTAACCCCTGCAGAGCAGGGTGAGCACCTGTGAAAAATAATAAATAAATAAATAAAAAAGGGAAAACCAAAGGGGAAAGGAGGGAAGCTGCCGCAGTTCCTGTGTTCGAGCATGGAGAGTGTATAGGAATTGGAAATAGGTAGAAAAGAAAAAGCTGGGTCGTGCTACAGCCACGGCTGCGCTGGTTGCTTTGAAACTGGTGGAGGACGAATGTCGGACAGAAGTGGGGGAGTAACCTCCTCTTCTGTGGAACCGGATCGGTGTGAGTGCTGTGAGGAGTTTGGACGCTGGGAGTGAGACTACCCTAGTGGGAGTGCCATGGGGTGGCTCGGGTGACTGAATTGGAACTAGGCTGACGGGACCAGGGGAATCTTCCCTAGCAGATCCACTGGTTATAATGGAATTTTTGGTTGATACAGGTGCAATGTATTCAGTTTTAAACAAAGCTTTAATACCTTTGGGGATGATTATATGATGATAAAAGGGGCGACTGGCCAAGGTGAAAAGGCTTATTTTTGTAAACTACTAAAATATCAATTGGGAAAACAATGGGGCATCCATAAGTTTTTGTATATGCCTAACTCCGCAAAAGCTCTTTTGGGGAGAGATTTGTTAGAACACTTGGGAGCAACCATTACTTTCAAAGGAGGCGAGATCACTTTAAAAGTAAAGGACCAACAGTATATAGAGATGTTAAAAGCTTAATTTTGATCACTAATCATGTCGAGGGAGAAGTCAGATTGAAGATATACTGGATCAGGTATTCCCAGGGATATGGGCTACAAACGTACCTGGAAGAGCTCCTAAAAGAATACCAGGTACAAACGGGGAACATGCTGTTACAGTATGTAGATGATCTGCTCATAGCAGGGAATAATAAGGAGGATGTAAGAAAAGAAAGCATTCGATTTCTAAACTTTCTTGCACAAAAAGGCCTACGGGTATCACAAGAAAAGTTACAATTTGTGGAGGAAAAAGCGAAATATTTGGGACATTATTTGTTTAACGGCCAGAAAATATTGGAGCCAGTCGCATTAAAGGCCCAGTGACGAGACCCCACTGGAAAGTAATCAGTACTCCAGGGGACACCAAGATAACCCTGAAAAGATAACGTAATGATAGAAACTTTATTTAATTATTTTGCCGCATTATCTTTTGGTATAAAGTGTGTATTGCTGTTTATATTTGCTATAATTATTTCTCCTCTTTTCTATTCTATATGGAAGCGTACAAAGTGTGCTGAAGGAAATTGCTAAACTTATGCAACCACACAATAGTGAATATAGAAGATATACTGATGTAAATAATGTATGTACTCTAGATACACGAATTAGGTGTAATAATTTGAATTGCAATTGTTATCCATTTGCTTGTTTTAGGTGTAAGGTATGTCAGGATAAATGGTGGACACACTGGGAATGTGGATGCCCTCCAATAGGAGTTCGCACACAGTGTTGGAAAATCCAAAGAACTCTCACTGAGTGGAAACTAAAACAATTAGAGTCTAAACAAGAAATTATTTGGGAATCCCATGAGTGGTGGGAGATTTTTGCCAAAGGAATAAACCCTCAATATTATTGTTACCACTCCAATGAACCAGTCCCCTTTATAGCCGAAATTTTGATTATAAAGTGTAGAAGGGAAGTACTAACTGTATCTTGCTTTGCCCCATTAGTTAAGGCTGCAAAGTGGGAAGCCTATGTAAACAGGCAGAAAGCCCGAAACAGCTATTCTCCTGAAGAATTCCCTTGCTGCCGAGAAGATGGTACACCCCGTGGCTCGAAGCAACCGAGTCGACGGGCGAGGCAGGGGAGGAATAAACTGTGGAGAAAAGAACCAGAACAATGGGATGCAAAAACAGCAATGGCCGAACTTCCCCAGGACTGGTAAAAATATACTTAAATTGGCAAAATTGACAGACACCCTTTTTCCTGGTATACCGTTAGTTTTGTTATTGATAATAACCCAAGCAAATGGAAACCCGCATGAACCATTAAAGTGGGAATTAATATCGTGGGAAACATCCAAAGTGATAACCACTTTCACTGGGACGGGACAACCTGAATTCCCTGTACGACCTTAATGTAGAACTCCGGAAAAGGTTAGATCAACGTAAGAAAGATCGTGAGGCGGGCACGTCATGGTATGAAAACTGGTTTAGTATTTCACCTTGGCTAACTACTTTGTTGTCTGCTTTAGCAGGGCCGCTTATTATATTGATTTTGGGACTTATATTTGGGCCTCGTATATTACGCTATATTTTACACTTTATTAGAGAACGGTTTGACATAGCTAAACTGCTTATTTTAGCTACGGGATCTGGGGTAAAATATAAGAGTGGATCTATCTATTGATGAGGATGAAGATTGTTGTGAATGTGTCATGCCACGTAAAAAAATATACCTGTGATTGTAAGGAATTACCTTGTGAGTGTTATGATAAATGTTGGGAGTGTGGAAAAAGGTTGGCTTACAATTCCGAAAATGAAAGCAGCATCTAATAAACAATAATAGGATAAAAGAAAAAGGGGGGATTGTAAGAAACTATGAATTCGGATATTGTTTATTAAGATTTATGTTAAGCCCAATGTAAAGGTTAGGCAATAAAAAGTATGAAATTGCTTACTCAAACAGTCACCGGACACAGCTTACATAGACTAACAGTCGCCAACCGCAATCGCTTATCGCTTATGCAAACGTAACAGATGTTGCCTAAAGATAGCTGTAAGATGTTCCATGTGAGAAACTATAGACTAGTGTATTGTTTATTAAGATATATGTTAAGTCAAATGTAAAGGAACTGACAGAGATAAAACACAGCTGGCCAAGATAAGATAGCCGCAAGATGTCCCAGGAACTGGCAGAGATAAGACTAACAACTCCCTGCAAAGACATATGGATGAAGGATCAAAGGAGGAAGACTTCTCACCTTGGTCTCATCGATCACCAGGAGGCAGGAAACTACCCCCTAACAACAACTGAAGCATGCGCAGAGTACTTCCACTATTTCATGAACAAAGAAGTGAAGATGTATAAAAAGGGGCTGTTTGAAATACTTAACACGGCAGTTGGCGGAGCGCAGACTCCCCTGTCGTCCAGCGCTGTCTTTGCTCATATTCTACTTGCTATAATTAATAAAATTTTAATTGGATTATGATCCGTTGTGGTCTCAATTTATAACAATTTCTGGTGCCGTGACTCGGATAAGGAACGGTGGGCTTTGGTCCTCCGGGGAGGCGCCCCGCGACATTTCGCGGCCCCGCGACCAACAGCTTACCTCATCCTTACCGACGAACCTAAATGCTAGAATATGAGCAAAGAAGGAACCGGTAAAATCCCATAAAAATTCTGTGCACGGGAGTCCGGACGAAGACGCAGGACGCGTAAGTATATTGCGAAATTTTCCGCAGAGCGAAATTGTTCGCGGCGGAGGACTGCAGAGTGAAATTGTTCACGGCAGAGTAGTTCGCAGGTTTGCCGTTCGGGCGGGATTGGGTTTCCTGGAATATAACGAATGAGAAGTTCGATATACTGAACCAAGCGAGTGTGGACCCTTAAGTACTGCGGTTCCCATCTCCCGCGAGGGACTGGGCCAGGAACAAGGGGGAGCGAGTGAGTGCGTGTTCGGAGATATTCCAGAAGATGGGGGCGAAGGGCAGCAAGCCTTCGACTCCCATGGGATGGGTACCCATTGTACCTAAGAATACCCCTCTGGCATATATCTTAGACAATTGGAGATGTCTCCCTGGAACCTTAGGGAAAGATAAGCAAAAAATGATAGAATATTGTACTAAGATATGGGGAGGGAAGAAGATTTTTAAAAATGGTTTTTTTTTGGCCAGTATATGGGTCAGAAGAAGATTGGGTAAGACAGCAATTAAACCTCTGGGTTAATAATAAAAAACCCCTTAACCCTGAGGAGAGTCAATATGCGGAAGTGTGGCTAAAAAGACCGGGAGCTAGACTTTACCCGCTGAATGAGATAAAAAAAAAAAAAAAACTAAACAAAAGAAAAAGAAGGTATAACATGAAGCGGGGACAGATACTAAATATGTATAGGCGTAAGGGAATAAATGTAAAGGAAAAACGACCCTGGGTGTGCATACTTTGGAGGAACGACCCCCATGCACCTCAGCGCTGAATAAAGCACACCTACTTTACAACTTTAACGAGTTGTGGAGTCAATCTGCATATCAATTTGGCGAGCCAGCCAGGAGGCCTCTGTTCGGCTGCAGGATCGGGTGAGGAGCGGATATCCTAAGGCCCCCCCCAGGCCGCTTGCCTGGAGGAGCTCCGCTTCTCGTCCGCTCTGTCACTGCGGGGACAGACAGCGACCTGCGCCGGCTGCGGAGAGGCGGTATGCTTGGAATTTAGGTACTTTGGGGGGCCTGTAGGGCATACGCGTGGCCCGGGGCTGCTGGTAAGGCGTGCAGAGACGTCTGGCGCACAGCGGAGTTCCCCGTGGCAGGTAGGGCTTGCAAGCTGGGGGGGCTCGTCGACCGATAGCGCGGCTGCAAGCGATCCTGGAGGCGGATCGGGCGAGCCCGGGTTTTCGCTGCATCCCAAGTTTTGGAGCCAGGGCGGACCTGCTAATGACCGTGTAGGAAGCAGGAGAAGGGTAAGCGGAACCATAGCGTGAGTGTGTGGGATCCCATGTGTTTCTGTGTGACTGAGACGTAGCGTAGCTACGAAGCGAGTGTGGAGTCCTAATCCGCGGTTCCGTGTCTCCGCGAGGGGAGCGGCCGGAGACGGACGAAGCGTTTATGTTTTTCTGTCCTGTGTCTTGTCTGTGTATAACCATCAAGCAGCTTAGAAAGCGGGGGAAGGTCCGGCTACCCCTCCCGCAGTGGATAATTTTACGAAATACAAGGGCAAGGAATTTCCTATATGCCCTGTGAGAGTATGTGCCTTGTAGGAGTGTAACTGTATGGGACGGGTGGCATTTCACGTGGATATTGCCACTCAGGACACCGGTGGGGCAGATACTGCTCGGGGTGTCTTACAAAACACTGCCAGGTAGAAAATTATAATTATCTAATCGGTGACCAGAAATAAAAGATTACTTTGTGGAGAAAAGCCACAAAATCCCGGCGGACTTCCGAGAAGTTAGAATGAAAAACTGAGAAAGGGTTTATAAAAGGTATCAAAGAAAATTTGAGAAGATGTGGTTACAAAAGAAAAAAAAAAAAAAAATAAAATGGGAATACAACAATTAATGTCTCTCTTTTTGGGACAATCAACGGGGGATATTAGGAAAACCTTCGTAACCTGACATATGAGTGCATAATAAGTTTTGAACAGTGGAACCTGCTGTGGATACTAGGGCAGTGTAAATTTTGCTGGAACTGAAACTATGTTCTCATGACAGGGGAGTTGATGTGCAGAACCCAGAGATACTATCTTACTGAATCCCCTGAGAATATTATAAAACTTGTGTGTAGGTGCTCTCATATTTTAAGTGCATTTGCAGAGCACTGGGAAAGAGAAGCTATAGAGATTTGTAAGAGATTGTTTGAAATGGGAGCCGGTCAAAACAAGGGAATTCTGAAGAAAAGCCCACCGGGTTACATTTTGGCACATTGGAAAGAACTGGGAGGTTCTTCTGGGGGCTCGGTAAACAAGAAAACATTGGTAAAATATTGTAATCAATGGTGGCCTTTATAAACTTTGGAAAATCAGGAAAAATGGCCTAAGAATGGAACTCTGAATTCTAATGCATTTTTTTTACAATTTATGTTGGTTTTGAGGTGGCCAAGAAAATGCAATGAAGTAATGTATGCAGATATGTTTCACTTTAAGAAAGCACCTGGAGTGGCAGACAGAATGTGAAATTAATATAACTCTGCCAGATCCCTAATTTTGGTTTTGGAAAAGGACAAGGGAAAACAGAAAGCTAAGATGGAGAGATGTTGTTCAGCCTGTGATATTGGGACAGTCATCAAGAAAATTATATATCACAGGTACCTCCGAAAGGAGCACCCTCTGCCTCTGTCCTATCAGATATTGATAAGGAGGAGGAAATTGCTGTCACTGGCAACAAGCAGCACATTCACATTCAGGGTTAAGAAGGGGTTAAACCAGAAGTGCTGTTGCAGAGGCAGGCATCTGTAACCCCTGCAGAGCAGGGTGAGCACCTGTGAAAAATAATAAATAAATAAATAAAAAAGGGAAAACCAAAGGGGAAAGGAGGGAAGCTGCCGCAGTTCCTGTGTTCGAGCATGGAGAGTGTATAGGAATTGGAAATAGGTAGAAAAGAAAAAGCTGGGTCGTGCTACAGCCACGGCTGCGCTGGTTGCTTTGAAACTGGTGGAGGACGAATGTCGGACAGAAGTGGGGGAGTAACCTCCTCTTCTGTGGAACCGGATCGGTGTGAGTGCTGTGAGGAGTTTGGACGCTGGGAGTGAGACTACCCTAGTGGGAGTGCCATGGGGTGGCTCGGGTGACTGAATTGGAACTAGGCTGACGGGACCAGGGGAATCTTCCCTAGCAGATCCACTGGTTATAATGGAATTTTTGGTTGATACAGGTGCAATGTATTCAGTTTTAAACAAAGCTTTAATACCTTTGGGGATGATTATATGATGATAAAAGGGGCGACTGGCCAAGGTGAAAAGGCTTATTTTTGTAAACTACTAAAATATCAATTGGGAAAACAATGGGGCATCCATAAGTTTTTGTATATGCCTAACTCCGCAAAAGCTCTTTTGGGGAGAGATTTGTTAGAACACTTGGGAGCAACCATTACTTTCAAAGGAGGCGAGATCACTTTAAAAGTAAAGGACCAACAGTATATAGAGATGTTAAAAGCTTAATTTTGATCACTAATCATGTCGAGGGAGAAGTCAGATTGAAGATATACTGGATCAGGTATTCCCAGGGATATGGGCTACAAACGTACCTGGAAGAGCTCCTAAAAGAATACCAGGTACAAACGGGGAACATGCTGTTACAGTATGTAGATGATCTGCTCATAGCAGGGAATAATAAGGAGGATGTAAGAAAAGAAAGCATTCGATTTCTAAACTTTCTTGCACAAAAAGGCCTACGGGTATCACAAGAAAAGTTACAATTTGTGGAGGAAAAAGCGAAATATTTGGGACATTATTTGTTTAACGGCCAGAAAATATTGGAGCCAGTCGCATTAAAGGCCCAGTGACGAGACCCCACTGGAAAGTAATCAGTACTCCAGGGGACACCAAGATAACCCTGAAAAGATAACGTAATGATAGAAACTTTATTTAATTATTTTGCCGCATTATCTTTTGGTATAAAGTGTGTATTGCTGTTTATATTTGCTATAATTATTTCTCCTCTTTTCTATTCTATATGGAAGCGTACAAAGTGTGCTGAAGGAAATTGCTAAACTTATGCAACCACACAATAGTGAATATAGAAGATATACTGATGTAAATAATGTATGTACTCTAGATACACGAATTAGGTGTAATAATTTGAATTGCAATTGTTATCCATTTGCTTGTTTTAGGTGTAAGGTATGTCAGGATAAATGGTGGACACACTGGGAATGTGGATGCCCTCCAATAGGAGTTCGCACACAGTGTTGGAAAATCCAAAGAACTCTCACTGAGTGGAAACTAAAACAATTAGAGTCTAAACAAGAAATTATTTGGGAATCCCATGAGTGGTGGGAGATTTTTGCCAAAGGAATAAACCCTCAATATTATTGTTACCACTCCAATGAACCAGTCCCCTTTATAGCCGAAATTTTGATTATAAAGTGTAGAAGGGAAGTACTAACTGTATCTTGCTTTGCCCCATTAGTTAAGGCTGCAAAGTGGGAAGCCTATGTAAACAGGCAGAAAGCCCGAAACAGCTATTCTCCTGAAGAATTCCCTTGCTGCCGAGAAGATGGTACACCCCGTGGCTCGAAGCAACCGAGTCGACGGGCGAGGCAGGGGAGGAATAAACTGTGGAGAAAAGAACCAGAACAATGGGATGCAAAAACAGCAATGGCCGAACTTCCCCAGGACTGGTAAAAATATACTTAAATTGGCAAAATTGACAGACACCCTTTTTCCTGGTATACCGTTAGTTTTGTTATTGATAATAACCCAAGCAAATGGAAACCCGCATGAACCATTAAAGTGGGAATTAATATCGTGGGAAACATCCAAAGTGATAACCACTTTCACTGGGACGGGACAACCTGAATTCCCTGTACAACCTTAATGTAGAACTCTGGAAAAGGTTAGATCAACGTAAGAAAGATCGTGAGGCGGGCAGGTCATGGTATGAAAACTGGTTTAGTATTTCACCTTGGCTAACTACTTTGTTGTCTGCTTTAGCAGGGCCGCTTATTATATTGATTTTGGGACTTATATTTGGGCCTCGTATATTACGCTATATTTTACACTTTATTAGAGAACGGTTTGACATAGCTAAACTGCTTATTTTAGCTACGGGATCTGGGGTAAAATATAAGAGTGGATCTATCTATTGATGAGGATGAAGATTGTTGTGAATGTGTCATGCCACGTAAAAAAATATACCTGTGATTGTAAGGAATTACCTTGTGAGTGTTATGATAAATGTTGGGAGTGTGGAAAAAGGTTGGCTTACAATTCCGAAAATGAAAGCAGCATCTAATAAACAATAATAGGATAAAAGAAAAAGGGGGGATTGTAAGAAACTATGAATTCGGATATTGTTTATTAAGATTTATGTTAAGCCCAATGTAAAGGTTAGGCAATAAAAAGTATGAAATTGCTTACTCAAACAGTCACCGGACACAGCTTACATAGACTAACAGTCGCCAACCGCAATCGCTTATCGCTTATGCAAACGTAACAGATGTTGCCTAAAGATAGCTGTAAGATGTTCCATGTGAGAAACTATAGACTAGTGTATTGTTTATTAAGATATATGTTAAGTCAAATGTAAAGGAACTGACAGAGATAAAACACAGCTGGCCAAGATAAGATAGCCGCAAGATGTCCCAGGAACTGGCAGAGATAAGACTAACAACTCCCTGCAAAGACATATGGATGAAGGATCAAAGGAGGAAGACTTCTCACCTTGGTCTCATCGATCACCAGGAGGCAGGAAACTACCCCCTAACAACAACTGAAGCATGCGCAGAGTACTTCCACTATTTCATGAACAAAGAAGTGAAGATGTATAAAAAGGGGCTGTTTGAAATACTTAACACGGCAGTTGGCGGAGCGCAGACTCCCCTGTCGTCCAGCGCTGTCTTTGCTCATATTCTACTTGCTATAATTAATAAAATTTTAATTGGATTATGATCCGTTGTGGTCTCAATTTATAACAATTTCTGGTGCCGTGACTCGGATAAGGAACGGTGGGCTTTGGTCCTCCGGGGAGGCGCCCCGCGACATTTCGCGGCCCCGCGACCAACAGCTTACCTCATCCTTACCGACGAACCTAAATGCTAGAATATGAGCAAAGAAGGAACCGGTAAAATCCCATAAAAATTCTGTGCACGGGAGTCCGGACGAAGACGCAGGACGCGTAAGTATATTGCGAAATTTTCCGCAGAGCGAAATTGTTCGCGGCGGAGGACTGCAGAGTGAAATTGTTCACGGCAGAGTAGTTCGCAGGTTTGCCGTTCAGGCGGGATTGGGTTTCCTGGAATATAACGAATGAGAGGTTCGATATACTGAACCAAGCGAGTGTGGACCCTTAAGTACTGCGGTTCCCATCTCCCGCGAGGGACTGGGCCAGGAACAAGGGGGAGCGAGTGAGTGCGTGTTCGGAGATATTCCAGAAGATGGGGGCGAAGGGCAGCAAGCCTTCGACTCCCATGGGATGGGTACCCATTGTACCTAAGAATACCCCTCTGGCATATATCTTAGACAATTGGAGATGTCTCCCTGGAACCTTAGGGAAAGATAAGCAAAAAATGATAGAATATTGTACTAAGATATGGGGAGGGAAGAAGATTTTTAAAAATGGTTTTTTTTTGGCCAGTATATGGGTCAGAAGAAGATTGGGTAAGACAGCAATTAAACCTCTGGGTTAATAATAAAAAAACCCTTAACCCTGAGGAGAGTCAATATGCGGAAGTGTGGCTAAAAAGACCGGGAGCTAGACTTTACCCGCTGAATGAGATAAAAAAAAAAAAAAAAAAACTAAACAAAAGAAAAAGAAGGTATAACATGAAGCGGGGACAGATACTAAATATGTATAGGCGTAAGGGAATAAATGTAAAGGAAAAACGACCCTGGGTGTGCATACTTTGGAGGAACGACCCCCATGCACCTCAGCGCTGAATAAAGCACACCTACTTTACAACTTTAACGAGTTGTGGAGTCAATCTGCATATCAATTTGGCGAGCCAGCCAGGAGGCCTCTGTTCGGCTGCAGGATCGGGTGAGGAGCGGATATCCTAAGGCCCCCCCCAGGCCGCTTGCCTGGAGGAGCTCCGCTTCTCGTCCGCTCACTGCGGGGACAGACAGCGACCTGCGCCGGCTGCGGAGAGGCGGTATGCTTGGAATTTAGGTACTTTGGGGGGCCTGTAGGGCATACGCGTGGCCCGGGGCTGCTGGTAAGGCGTGCAGAGACGTCTGGCGCACAGCGGAGTTCCCCGTGGCAGGTAGGGCTTGCAAGCTGGGGGGGCTCGTCGACCGATAGCGCGGCTGCAAGCGATCCTGGAGGCGGATCGGGCGAGCCCGGGTTTTCGCTGCATCCCAAGTTTTGGAGCCAGGGCGGACCTGCTAATGACCGTGTAGGAAGCAGGAGAAGGGTAAGCGGAACCATAGCGTGAGTGTGTGGGATCCCATGTGTTTCTGTGTGACTGAGACGTAGCGTAGCTACGAAGCGAGTGTGGAGTCCTAATCCGCGGTTCCGTGTCTCCGCGAGGGGAGCGGCCGGAGACGGACGAAGCGTTTATGTTTTTCTGTCCTGTGTCTTGTCTGTGTATAACCATCAAGCAGCTTAGAAAGCGGGGGAAGGTCCGGCTACCCCTCCCGCAGTGGATAATTTTACGAAATACAAGGGCAAGGAATTTCCCATATGCCCTGTGAGAGTATGTGCCTTGTAGGAGTGTAACTGTATGGGACGGGTGGCATTTCACGTGGATATTGCCACTCAGGACACCGGTGGGGCAGATACTGCTCGGGGTGTCTTACAAAACACTGCCAGGTAGAAAATTATAATTATCTAATCGGTGACCAGAAATAAAAGATTACTTTGTGGAGAAAAGCCACAAAATCCCGGCGGACTTCCGAGAAGTTAGAATGAAAAACTGAGAAAGGGTTTATAAAAGGTATCAAAGGAAATTTGAGAAGATGTGGTTACAAAAGAAAAAAAAAAAAAATAAAATGGGAATACAACAATTAATGTCTCTCTTTTTGGGACAATCAACGGGGGATATTAGGAAAACCTTCGTAACCTGACATATGAGTGCATAATAAGTTTTGAACAGTGGAACCTGCTGTGGATACTAGGGCAGTGTAAATTTTGCTGGAACTGAAACTATGTTCTCATGACAGGGGAGTTGATCTGCAGAACCCAGAGATACTATCTTACTGAATCCCCTGAGAATATTATAAAACTTGTGTGTAGGTGCTCTCATATTTTAAGTGCATTTGCAGAGCACTGGGAAAGAGAAGCTATAGAGATTTGTAAGAGATTGTTTGAAATGGGAGCCGGTCAAAACAAGGGAATTCTGAAGAAAAGCCCACCGGGTTACATTTTGGCACATTGGAAAGAACTGGGAGGTTCTTCTGGGGGCTCGGTAAACAAGAAAACATTGGTAAAATATTGTAATCAATGGTGGCCTTTATAAACTTTGGAAAATCAGGAAAAATGGCCTAAGAATGGAACTCTGAATTCTAATGCATTTTTTTTACAATTTATGTTGGTTTTGAGGTGGCCAAGAAAATGCAATGAAGTAATGTATGCAGATATGTTTCACTTTAAGAAAGCACCTGGAGTGGCAGACAGAATGTGAAATTAATATAACTCTGCCAGATCCCTAATTTTGGTTTTGGAAAAGGACAAGGAAAAACAGAAAGCTAAGATGGAGAGATGTTGTTCAGCCTGTGATATTGGGACAGTCATCAAGAAAATTATATATCACAGGTACCTCCGAAAGGAGCACCCTCTGCCTCTGTCCTATCAGATATTGATAAGGAGGAGGAAATTGCTGTCACTGGCAACAAGCAGCACATTCACATTCAGGGTTAAGAAGGGGTTAAACCAGAAGTGCTGTTGCAGAGGCAGGCATCTGTAACCCCTGCAGAGCAGGGTGAGCACCTGTGAAAAATAATAAATAAATAAATAAAAAAGGGAAAACCAAAGGGGAAAGGAGGGAAGCTGCCGCAGTTCCTGTGTTCGAGCATGGAGAGTGTATAGGAATTGGAAATAGGTAGAAAAGAAAAAGCTGGGTCGTGCTACAGCCACGGCTGCGCTGGTTGCTTTGAAACTGGTGGAGGACGAATGTCGGACAGAAGTGGGGGAGTAACCTCCTCTTCTGTGGAACCGGATCGGTGTGAGTGCTGTGAGGAGTTTGGACGCTGGGAGTGAGACTACCCTAGTGGGAGTGCCATGGGGTGGCTCGGGTGACTGAATTGGAACTAGGCTGACGGGACCAGGGGAATCTTCCCTAGCAGATCCACTGGTTATAATGGAATTTTTGGTTGATACAGGTGCAATGTATTCAGTTTTAAACAAAGCTTTAATACCTTTGGGGATGATTATATGATGATAAAAGGGGCGACTGGCCAAGGTGAAAAGGCTTATTTTTGTAAACTACTAAAATATCAATTGGGAAAACAATGGGGCATCCATAAGTTTTTGTATATGCCTAACTCCGCAAAAGCTCTTTTGGGGAGAGATTTGTTAGAACACTTGGGAGCAACCATTACTTTCAAAGGAGGCGAGATCACTTTAAAAGTAAAGGACCAACAGTATATAGAGATGTTAAAAGCTTAATTTTGATCACTAATCATGTCGAGGGAGAAGTCAGATTGAAGATATACTGGATCAGGTATTCCCAGGGATATGGGCTACAAACGTACCTGGAAGAGCTCCTAAAAGAATACCAGGTACAAACGGGGAACATGCTGTTACAGTATGTAGATGATCTGCTCATAGCAGGGAATAATAAGGAGGATGTAAGAAAAGAAAGCATTCGATTTCTAAACTTTCTTGCACAAAAAGGCCTACGGGTATCACAAGAAAAGTTACAATTTGTGGAGGAAAAAGCGAAATATTTGGGACATTATTTGTTTAACGGCCAGAAAATATTGGAGCCAGTCGCATTAAAGGCCCAGTGACGAGACCCCACTGGAAAGTAATCAGTACTCCAGGGGACACCAAGATAACCCTGAAAAGATAACGTAATGATAGAAACTTTATTTAATTATTTTGCCGCATTATCTTTTGGTATAAAGTGTGTATTGCTGTTTATATTTGCTATAATTATTTCTCCTCTTTTCTATTCTATATGGAAGCGTACAAAGTGTGCTGAAGGAAATTGCTAAACTTATGCAACCACACAATAGTGAATATAGAAGATATACTGATGTAAATAATGTATGTACTCTAGATACACGAATTAGGTGTAATAATTTGAATTGCAATTGTTATCCATTTGCTTGTTTTAGGTGTAAGGTATGTCAGGATAAATGGTGGACACACTGGGAATGTGGATGCCCTCCAATAGGAGTTCGCACACAGTGTTGGAAAATCCAAAGAACTCTCACTGAGTGGAAACTAAAACAATTAGAGTCTAAACAAGAAATTATTTGGGAATCCCATGAGTGGTGGGAGATTTTTGCCAAAGGAATAAACCCTCAATATTATTGTTACCACTCCAATGAACCAGTCCCCTTTATAGCCGAAATTTTGATTATAAAGTGTAGAAGGGAAGTACTAACTGTATCTTGCTTTGCCCCATTAGTTAAGGCTGCAAAGTGGGAAGCCTATGTAAACAGGCAGAAAGCCCGAAACAGCTATTCTCCTGAAGAATTCCCTTGCTGCCGAGAAGATGGTACACCCCGTGGCTCGAAGCAACCGAGTCGACGGGCGAGGCAGGGGAGGAATAAACTGTGGAGAAAAGAACCAGAACAATGGGATGCAAAAACAGCAATGGCCGAACTTCCCCAGGACTGGTAAAAATATACTTAAATTGGCAAAATTGACAGACACCCTTTTTCCTGGTATACCGTTAGTTTTGTTATTGATAATAACCCAAGCAAATGGAAACCCGCATGAACCATTAAAGTGGGAATTAATATCGTGGGAAACATCCAAAGTGATAACCACTTTCACTGGGACGGGACAACCTGAATTCCCTGTACAACCTTAATGTAGAACTCCGGAAAAGGTTAGATCAACGTAAGAAAGATCGTGAGGCGGGCACGTCATGGTATGAAAACTGGTTTAGTATTTCACCTTGGCTAACTACTTTGTTGTCTGCTTTAGCAGGGCCGCTTATTATATTGATTTTGGGACTTATATTTGGGCCTCGTATATTACGCTATATTTTACACTTTATTAGAGAACGGTTTGACATAGCTAAACTGCTTATTTTAGCTACGGGATCTGGGGTAAAATATAAGAGTGGATCTATCTATTGATGAGGATGAAGATTGTTGTGAATGTGTCATGCCACGTAAAAAAATATACCTGTGATTGTAAGGAATTACCTTGTGAGTGTTATGATAAATGTTGGGAGTGTGGAAAAAGGTTGGCTTACAATTCCGAAAATGAAAGCAGCATCTAATAAACAATAATAGGATAAAAGAAAAAGGGGGGATTGTAAGAAACTATGAATTCGGATATTGTTTATTAAGATTTATGTTAAGCCCAATGTAAAGGTTAGGCAATAAAAAGTATGAAATTGCTTACTCAAACAGTCACCGGACACAGCTTACATAGACTAACAGTCGCCAACCGCAATCGCTTATCGCTTATGCAAACGTAACAGATGTTGCCTAAAGATAGCTGTAAGATGTTCCATGTGAGAAACTATAGACTAGTGTATTGTTTATTAAGATATATGTTAAGTCAAATGTAAAGGAACTGACAGAGATAAAACACAGCTGGCCAAGATAAGATAGCCGCAAGATGTCCCAGGAACTGGCAGAGATAAGACTAACAACTCCCTGCAAAGACATATGGATGAAGGATCAAAGGAGGAAGACTTCTCACCTTGGTCTCATCGATCACCAGGAGGCAGGAAACTACCCCCTAACAACAACTGAAGCATGCGCAGAGTACTTCCACTATTTCATGAACAAAGAAGTGAAGATGTATAAAAAGGGGCAGTTTGAAATACTTAACACGGCAGTTGGCGGAGCGCAGACTCCCCTGTCGTCCAGCGCTGTCTTTGCTCATATTCTACTTGCTATAATTAATAAAATTTTAATTGGATTATGATCCGTTGTGGTCTCAATTTATAACAATTTCTGGTGCCGTGACTCGGATAAGGAACGGTGGGCTTTGGTCCTCCGGGGAGGCGCCCCGCGACATTTCGCGGCCCCGCGACCAACAGCTTACCTCATCCTTACCGACGAACCTAAATGCTAGAATATGAGCAAAGAAGGAACCGGTAAAATCCCATAAAAATTCTGTGCACGGGAGTCCGGACGAAGACGCAGGACGCGTAAGTATATTGCGAAATTTTCCGCAGAGCGAAATTGTTCGCGGCGGAGGACTGCAGAGTGAAATTGTTCACGGCAGAGTAGTTCGCAGGTTTGCCATTCGGGCGGGATTGGGTTTCCTGGAATATAACGAATGAGAGGTTCGATATACTGAACCAAGCGAGTGTGGACCCTTAAGTACTGCGGTTCCCATCTCCCGCGAGGGACTGGGCCAGGAACAAGGGGGAGCGAGTGAGTGCGTGTTCGGAGATATTCCAGAAGATGGGGGCGAAGGGCAGCAAGCCTTCGACTCCCATGGGATGGGTACCCATTGTACCTAAGAATACCCCTCTGGCATATATCTTAGACAATTGGAGATGTCTCCCTGGAACCTTAGGGAAAGATAAGCAAAAAATGATAGAATATTGTACTAAGATATGGGGAGGGAAGAAGATTTTTAAAAATGGTTTTTTTTTGGCCAGTATATGGGTCAGAAGAAGATTGGGTAAGACAGCAATTAAACCTCTGGGTTAATAATAAAAAACCCCTTAACCCTGAGGAGAGTCAATATGCGGAAGTGTGGCTAAAAAGACCGGGAGCTAGACTTTACCCGCTGAATGAGATAAAAAAAAAAAAAAAAACTAAACAAAAGAAAAAGAAGGTATAACATGAAGCGGGGACAGATACTAAATATGTATAGGCGTAAGGGAATAAATGTAAAGGAAAAACGACCCTGGGTGTGCATACTTTGGAGGAACGACCCCCATGCACCTCAGCGCTGAATAAAGCACACCTACTTTACAACTTTAACGAGTTGTGGAGTCAATCTGCATATCAATTTGGCGAGCCAGCCAGGAGGCCTCTGTTCGGCTGCAGGATCGGGTGAGGAGCGGATATCCTAAGGCCCCCCCCAGGCCGCTTGCCTGGAGGAGCTCCGCTTCTCGTCCGCTCTGTCACTGCGGGGACAGACAGCGACCTGCGCCGGCTGCGGAGAGGCGGTATGCTTGGAATTTAGGTACTTTGGGGGGCCTGTAGGGCATACGCGTGGCCCGGGGCTGCTGGTAAGGCGTGCAGAGACGTCTGGCGCACAGCGGAGTTCCCCGTGGCAGGTAGGGCTTGCAAGCTGGGGGGGCTCGTCGACCGATAGCGCGGCTGCAAGCGATCCTGGAGGCGGATCGGGCGAGCCCGGGTTTTCGCTGCATCCCAAGTTTTGGAGCCAGGGCGGACCTGCTAATGACCGTGTAGGAAGCAGGAGAAGGGTAAGCGGAACCATAGCGTGAGTGTGTGGGATCCCATGTGTTTCTGTGTGACTGAGACGTAGCGTAGCTACGAAGCGAGTGTGGAGTCCTAATCCGCGGTTCCGTGTCTCCGCGAGGGGAGCGGCCGGAGACGGACGAAGCGTTTATGTTTTTCTGTCCTGTGTCTTGTCTGTGTATAACCATCAAGCAGCTTAGAAAGCGGGGGAAGGTCCGGCTACCCCTCCCGCAGTGGATAATTTTACGAAATACAAGGGCAAGGAATTTCCTATATGCCCTGTGAGAGTATGTGCCTTGTAGGAGTGTAACTGTATGGGACGGGTGGCATTTCACGTGGATATTGCCACTCAGGACACCGGTGGGGCAGATACTGCTCGGGGTGTCTTACAAAACACTGCCAGGTAGAAAATTATAATTATCTAATCGGTGACCAGAAATAAAAGATTACTTTGTGGAGAAAAGCCACAAAATCCCGGCGGACTTCCGAGAAGTTAGAATGAAAAACTGAGAAAGGGTTTATAAAAGGTATCAAAGAAAATTTGAGAAGATGTGGTTACAAAAGAAAAAAAAAAAAATAAAATGGGAATACAACAATTAATGTCTCTCTTTTTGGGACAATCAACGGGGGATATTAGGAAAACCTTCGTAACCTGACATATGAGTGCATAATAAGTTTTGAACAGTGGAACCTGCTGTGGATACTAGGGCAGTGTAAATTTTGCTGGAACTGAAACTATGTTCTCATGACAGGGGAGTTGATCTGCAGAACCCAGAGATACTATCTTACTGAATCCCCTGAGAATATTATAAAACTTGTGTGTAGGTGCTCTCATATTTTAAGTGCATTTGCAGAGCACTGGGAAAGAGAAGCTATAGAGATTTGTAAGAGATTGTTTGAAATGGGAGCCGGTCAAAACAAGGGAATTCTGAAGAAAAGCCCACCGGGTTACATTTTGGCACATTGGAAAGAACTGGGAGGTTCTTCTGGGGGCTCGGTAAACAAGAAAACATTGGTAAAATATTGTAATCAATGGTGGCCTTTATAAACTTTGGAAAATCAGGAAAAATGGCCTAAGAATGGAACTCTGAATTCTAATGCATTTTTTTTACAATTTATGTTGGTTTTGAGGTGGCCAAGAAAATGCAATGAAGTAATGTATGCAGATATGTTTCACTTTAAGAAAGCACCTGGAGTGGCAGACAGAATGTGAAATTAATATAACTCTGCCAGATCCCTAATTTTGGTTTTGGAAAAGGACAAGGAAAAACAGAAAGCTAAGATGGAGAGATGTTGTTCAGCCTGTGATATTGGGACAGTCATCAAGAAAATTATATATCACAGGTACCTCCGAAAGGAGCACCCTCTGCCTCTGTCCTATCAGATATTGATAAGGAGGAGGAAATTGCTGTCACTGGCAACAAGCAGCACATTCACATTCAGGGTTAAGAAGGGGTTAAACCAGAAGTGCTGTTGCAGAGGCAGGCATCTGTAACCCCTGCAGAGCAGGGTGAGCACCTGTGAAAAATAATAAATAAATAAATAAAAAAGGGAAAACCAAAGGGGAAAGGAGGGAAGCTGCCGCAGTTCCTGTGTTTGAGCATGGAGAGTGTATAGGAATTGGAAATAGGTAGAAAAGAAAAAGCTGGGTCGTGCTACAGCCACGGCTGCGCTGGTTGCTTTGAAACTGGTGGAGGACGAATGTCGGACAGAAGTGGGGGAGTAACCTCCTCTTCTGTGGAACCGGATCGGTGTGAGTGCTGTGAGGAGTTTGGACGCTGGGAGTGAGACTACCCTAGTGGGAGTGCCATGGGGTGGCTCGGGTGACTGAATTGGAACTAGGCTGACGGGACCAGGGGAATCTTCCCTAGCAGATCCACTGGTTATAATGGAATTTTTGGTTGATACAGGTGCAATGTATTCAGTTTTAAACAAAGCTTTAATACCTTTGGGGATGATTATATGATGATAAAAGGGGCGACTGGCCAAGGTGAAAAGGCTTATTTTTGTAAACTACTAAAATATCAATTGGGAAAACAATGGGGCATCCATAAGTTTTTGTATATGCCTAACTCCGCAAAAGCTCTTTTGGGGAGAGATTTGTTAGAACACTTGGGAGCAACCATTACTTTCAAAGGAGGCGAGATCACTTTAAAAGTAAAGGACCAACAGTATATAGAGATGTTAAAAGCTTAATTTTGATCACTAATCATGTCGAGGGAGAAGTCAGATTGAAGATATACTGGATCAGGTATTCCCAGGGATATGGGCTACAAACGTACCTGGAAGAGCTCCTAAAAGAATACCAGGTACAAACGGGGAACATGCTGTTACAGTATGTAGATGATCTGCTCATAGCAGGGAATAATAAGGAGGATGTAAGAAAAGAAAGCATTCGATTTCTAAACTTTCTTGCACAAAAAGGCCTACGGGTATCACAAGAAAAGTTACAATTTGTGGAGGAAAAAGCGAAATATTTGGGACATTATTTGTTTAACGGCCAGAAAATATTGGAGCCAGTCGCATTAAAGGCCCAGTGACGAGACCCCACTGGAAAGTAATCAGTACTCCAGGGGACACCAAGATAACCCTGAAAAGATAACGTAATGATAGAAACTTTATTTAATTATTTTGCCGCATTATCTTTTGGTATAAAGTGTGTATTGCTGTTTATATTTGCTATAATTATTTCTCCTCTTTTCTATTCTATATGGAAGCGTACAAAGTGTGCTGAAGGAAATTGCTAAACTTATGCAACCACACAATAGTGAATATAGAAGATATACTGATGTAAATAATGTATGTACTCTAGATACACGAATTAGGTGTAATAATTTGAATTGCAATTGTTATCCATTTGCTTGTTTTAGGTGTAAGGTATGTCAGGATAAATGGTGGACACACTGGGAATGTGGATGCCCTCCAATAGGAGTTCGCACACAGTGTTGGAAAATCCAAAGAACTCTCACTGAGTGGAAACTAAAACAATTAGAGTCTAAACAAGAAATTATTTGGGAATCCCATGAGTGGTGGGAGATTTTTGCCAAAGGAATAAACCCTCAATATTATTGTTACCACTCCAATGAACCAGTCCCCTTTATAGCCGAAATTTTGATTATAAAGTGTAGAAGGGAAGTACTAACTGTATCTTGCTTTGCCCCATTAGTTAAGGCTGCAAAGTGGGAAGCCTATGTAAACAGGCAGAAAGCCCGAAACAGCTATTCTCCTGAAGAATTCCCTTGCTGCCGAGAAGATGGTACACCCCGTGGCTCGAAGCAACCGAGTCGACGGGCGAGGCAGGGGAGGAATAAACTGTGGAGAAAAGAACCAGAACAATGGGATGCAAAAACAGCAATGGCCGAACTTCCCCAGGACTGGTAAAAATATACTTAAATTGGCAAAATTGACAGACACCCTTTTTCCTGGTATACCGTTAGTTTTGTTATTGATAATAACCCAAGCAAATGGAAACCCGCATGAACCATTAAAGTGGGAATTAATATCGTGGGAAACATCCAAAGTGATAACCACTTTCACTGGGACGGGACAACCTGAATTCCCTGTACAACCTTAATGTAGAACTCCGGAAAAGGTTAGATCAACGTAAGAAAGATCGTGAGGCGGGCACGTCATGGTATGAAAACTGGTTTAGTATTTCACCTTGGCTAACTACTTTGTTGTCTGCTTTAGCAGGGCCGCTTATTATATTGATTTTGGGACTTATATTTGGGCCTCGTATATTACGCTATATTTTACACTTTATTAGAGAACGGTTTGACATAGCTAAACTGCTTATTTTAGCTACGGGATCTGGGGTAAAATATAAGAGTGGATCTATCTATTGATGAGGATGAAGATTGTTGTGAATGTGTCATGCCACGTAAAAAAATATACCTGTGATTGTAAGGAATTACCTTGTGAGTGTTATGATAAATGTTGGGAGTGTGGAAAAAGGTTGGCTTACAATTCCGAAAATGAAAGCAGCATCTAATAAACAATAATAGGATAAAAGAAAAAGGGGGGATTGTAAGAAACTATGAATTCGGATATTGTTTATTAAGATTTATGTTAAGCCCAATGTAAAGGTTAGGCAATAAAAAGTATGAAATTGCTTACTCAAACAGTCACCGGACACAGCTTACATAGACTAACAGTCGCCAACCGCAATCGCTTATCGCTTATGCAAACGTAACAGATGTTGCCTAAAGATAGCTGTAAGATGTTCCATGTGAGAAACTATAGACTAGTGTATTGTTTATTAAGATATATGTTAAGTCAAATGTAAAGGAACTGACAGAGATAAAACACAGCTGGCCAAGATAAGATAGCCGCAAGATGTCCCAGGAACTGGCAGAGATAAGACTAACAACTCCCTGCAAAGACATATGGATGAAGGATCAAAGGAGGAAGACTTCTCACCTTGGTCTCATCGATCACCAGGAGGCAGGAAACTACCCCCTAACAACAACTGAAGCATGCGCAGAGTACTTCCACTATTTCATGAACAAAGAAGTGAAGATGTATAAAAAGGGGCTGTTTGAAATACTTAACACGGCAGTTGGCGGAGCGCAGACTCCCCTGTCGTCCAGCGCTGTCTTTGCTCATATTCTACTTGCTATAATTAATAAAATTTTAATTGGATTATGATCCGTTGTGGTCTCAATTTATAACAATTTCTGGTGCCGTGACTCGGATAAGGAACGGTGGGCTTTGGTCCTCCGGGGAGGCGCCCCGCGACATTTCGCGGCCCCGCGACCAACAGCTTACCTCATCCTTACCGACGAACCTAAATGCTAGAATATGAGCAAAGAAGGAACCGGTAAAATCCCATAAAAATTCTGTGCACGGGAGTCCGGACGAAGACGCAGGACGCGTAAGTATATTGCGAAATTTTCCGCAGAGCGAAATTGTTCGCGGCGGAGGACTGCAGAGTGAAATTGTTCACGGCAGAGTAGTTCGCAGGTTTGCCGTTCGGGCGGGATTGGGTTTCCTGGAATATAACGAATGAGAGGTTCGATATACTGAACCAAGCGAGTGTGGACCCTTAAGTACTGCGGTTCCCATCTCCCGCGAGGGACTGGGCCAGGAACAAGGGGGAGCGAGTGAGTGCGTGTTCGGAGATATTCCAGAAGATGGGGGCGAAGGGCAGCAAGCCTTCGACTCCCATGGGATGGGTACCCATTGTACCTAAGAATACCCCTCTGGCATATATCTTAGACAATTGGAGATGTCTCCCTGGAACCTTAGGGAAAGATAAGCAAAAAATGATAGAATATTGTACTAAGATATGGGGAGGGAAGAAGATTTTTAAAAATGGTTTTTTTTTGGCCAGTATATGGGTCAGAAGAAGATTGGGTAAGACAGCAATTAAACCTCTGGGTTAATAATAAAAAACCCCTTAACCCTGAGGAGAGTCAATATGCGGAAGTGTGGCTAAAAAGACCGGGAGCTAGACTTTACCCGCTGAATGAGATAAAAAAAAAAAAAAAAACTAAACAAAAGAAAAAGAAGGTATAACATGAAGCGGGGACAGATACTAAATATGTATAGGCGTAAGGGAATAAATGTAAAGGAAAAACGACCCTGGGTGTGCATACTTTGGAGGAACGACCCCCATGCACCTCAGCGCTGAATAAAGCACACCTACTTTACAACTTTAACGAGTTGTGGAGTCAATCTGCATATCAATTTGGCGAGCCAGCCAGGAGGCCTCTGTTCGGCTGCAGGATCGGGTGAGGAGCGGATATCCTAAGGCCCCCCCCAGGCCGCTTGCCTGGAGGAGCTCCGCTTCTCGTCCGCTCTGTCACTGCGGGGACAGACAGCGACCTGCGCCGGCTGCGGAGAGGCGGTATGCTTGGAATTTAGGTACTTTGGGGGGCCTGTAGGGCATACGCGTGGCCCGGGGCTGCTGGTAAGGCGTGCAGAGACGTCTGGCGCACAGCGGAGTTCCCCGTGGCAGGTAGGGCTTGCAAGCTGGGGGGGCTCGTCGACCGATAGCGCGGCTGCAAGCGACCCTGGAGGCGGATCGGGCGAGCCCGGGTTTTCGCTGCATCCCAAGTTTTGGAGCCAGGGCGGACCTGCTAATGACCGTGTAGGAAGCAGGAGAAGGGTAAGCGGAACCATAGCGTGAGTGTGTGGGATCCCATGTGTTTCTGTGTGACTGAGACGTAGCGTAGCTACGAAGCGAGTGTGGAGTCCTAATCCGCGGTTCCGTGTCTCCGCGAGGGGAGCGGCCGGAGACGGACGAAGCGTTTATGTTTTTCTGTCCTGTGTCTTGTCTGTGTATAACCATCAAGCAGCTTAGAAAGCGGGGGAAGGTCCGGCTACCCCTCCCGCAGTGGATAATTTTACGAAATACAAGGGCAAGGAATTTCCTATATGCCCTGTGAGAGTATGTGCCTTGTAGGAGTGTAACTGTATGGGACGGGTGGCATTTCACGTGGATATTGCCACTCAGGACACCGGTGGGGCAGATACTGCTCGGGGTGTCTTACAAAACACTGCCAGGTAGAAAATTATAATTATCTAATCGGTGACCAGAAATAAAAGATTACTTTGTGGAGAAAAGCCACAAAATCCCGGCGGACTTCCGAGAAGTTAGAATGAAAAACTGAGAAAGGGTTTATAAAAGGTATCAAAGAAAATTTGAGAAGATGTGGTTACAAAAGAAAAAAAAAAAAAAATAAAATGGGAATACAACAATTAATGTCTCTCTTTTTGGGACAATCAACGGGGGATATTAGGAAAACCTTCGTAACCTGACATATGAGTGCATAATAAGTTTTGAACAGTGGAACCTGCTGTGGATACTAGGGCAGTGTAAATTTTGCTGGAACTGAAACTATGTTCTCATGACAGGGGAGTTGATGTGCAGAACCCAGAGATACTATCTTACTGAATCCCCTGAGAATATTATAAAACTTGTGTGTAGGTGCTCTCATATTTTAAGTGCATTTGCAGAGCACTGGGAAAGAGAAGCTATAGAGATTTGTAAGAGATTGTTTGAAATGGGAGCCGGTCAAAACAAGGGAATTCTGAAGAAAAGCCCACCGGGTTACATTTTGGCACATTGGAAAGAACTGGGAGGTTCTTCTGGGGGCTCGGTAAACAAGAAAACATTGGTAAAATATTGTAATCAATGGTGGCCTTTATAAACTTTGGAAAATCAGGAAAAATGGCCTAAGAATGGAACTCTGAATTCTAATGCATTTTTTTTACAATTTATGTTGGTTTTGAGGTGGCCAAGAAAATGCAATGAAGTAATGTATGCAGATATGTTTCACTTTAAGAAAGCACCTGGAGTGGCAGACAGAATGTGAAATTAATATAACTCTGCCAGATCCCTAATTTTGGTTTTGGAAAAGGACAAGGGAAAACAGAAAGCTAAGATGGAGAGATGTTGTTCAGCCTGTGATATTGGGACAGTCATCAAGAAAATTATATATCACAGGTACCTCCGAAAGGAGCACCCTCTGCCTCTGTCCTATCAGATATTGATAAGGAGGAGGAAATTGCTGTCACTGGCAACAAGCAGCACATTCACATTCAGGGTTAAGAAGGGGTTAAACCAGAAGTGCTGTTGCAGAGGCAGGCATCTGTAACCCCTGCAGAGCAGGGTGAGCACCTGTGAAAAATAATAAATAAATAAATAAAAAAGGGAAAACCAAAGGGGAAAGGAGGGAAGCTGCCGCAGTTCCTGTGTTTGAGCATGGAGAGTGTATAGGAATTGGAAATAGGTAGAAAAGAAAAAGCTGGGTCGTGCTACAGCCACGGCTGCGCTGGTTGCTTTGAAACTGGTGGAGGACGAATGTCGGACAGAAGTGGGGGAGTAACCTCCTCTTCTGTGGAACCGGATCGGTGTGAGTGCTGTGAGGAGTTTGGACGCTGGGAGTGAGACTACCCTAGTGGGAGTGCCATGGGGTGGCTCGGGTGACTGAATTGGAACTAGGCTGACGGGACCAGGGGAATCTTCCCTAGCAGATCCACTGGTTATAATGGAATTTTTGGTTGATACAGGTGCAATGTATTCAGTTTTAAACAAAGCTTTAATACCTTTGGGGATGATTATATGATGATAAAAGGGGCGACTGGCCAAGGTGAAAAGGCTTATTTTTGTAAACTACTAAAATATCAATTGGGAAAACAATGGGGCATCCATAAGTTTTTGTATATGCCTAACTCCGCAAAAGCTCTTTTGGGGAGAGATTTGTTAGAACACTTGGGAGCAACCATTACTTTCAAAGGAGGCGAGATCACTTTAAAAGTAAAGGACCAACAGTATATAGAGATGTTAAAAGCTTAATTTTGATCACTAATCATGTCGAGGGAGAAGTCAGATTGAAGATATACTGGATCAGGTATTCCCAGGGATATGGGCTACAAACGTACCTGGAAGAGCTCCTAAAAGAATACCAGGTACAAACGGGGAACATGCTGTTACAGTATGTAGATGATCTGCTCATAGCAGGGAATAATAAGGAGGATGTAAGAAAAGAAAGCATTCGATTTCTAAACTTTCTTGCACAAAAAGGCCTACGGGTATCACAAGAAAAGTTACAATTTGTGGAGGAAAAAGCGAAATATTTGGGACATTATTTGTTTAACGGCCAGAAAATATTGGAGCCAGTCGCATTAAAGGCCCAGTGACGAGACCCCACTGGAAAGTAATCAGTACTCCAGGGGACACCAAGATAACCCTGAAAAGATAACGTAATGATAGAAACTTTATTTAATTATTTTGCCGCATTATCTTTTGGTATAAAGTGTGTATTGCTGTTTATATTTGCTATAATTATTTCTCCTCTTTTCTATTCTATATGGAAGCGTACAAAGTGTGCTGAAGGAAATTGCTAAACTTATGCAACCACACAATAGTGAATATAGAAGATATACTGATGTAAATAATGTATGTACTCTAGATACACGAATTAGGTGTAATAATTTGAATTGCAATTGTTATCCATTTGCTTGTTTTAGGTGTAAGGTATGTCAGGATAAATGGTGGACACACTGGGAATGTGGATGCCCTCCAATAGGAGTTCGCACACAGTGTTGGAAAATCCAAAGAACTCTCACTGAGTGGAAACTAAAACAATTAGAGTCTAAACAAGAAATTATTTGGGAATCCCATGAGTGGTGGGAGATTTTTGCCAAAGGAATAAACCCTCAATATTATTGTTACCACTCCAATGAACCAGTCCCCTTTATAGCCGAAATTTTGATTATAAAGTGTAGAAGGGAAGTACTAACTGTATCTTGCTTTGCCCCATTAGTTAAGGCTGCAAAGTGGGAAGCCTATGTAAACAGGCAGAAAGCCCGAAACAGCTATTCTCCTGAAGAATTCCCTTGCTGCCGAGAAGATGGTACACCCCGTGGCTCGAAGCAACCGAGTCGACGGGCGAGGCAGGGGAGGAATAAACTGTGGAGAAAAGAACCAGAACAATGGGATGCAAAAACAGCAATGGCCGAACTTCCCCAGGACTGGTAAAAATATACTTAAATTGGCAAAATTGACAGACACCCTTTTTCCTGGTATACCGTTAGTTTTGTTATTGATAATAACCCAAGCAAATGGAAACCCGCATGAACCATTAAAGTGGGAATTAATATCGTGGGAAACATCCAAAGTGATAACCACTTTCACTGGGACGGGACAACCTGAATTCCCTGTACAACCTTAATGTAGAACTCCGGAAAAGGTTAGATCAACGTAAGAAAGATCGTGAGGCGGGCACGTCATGGTATGAAAACTGGTTTAGTATTTCACCTTGGCTAACTACTTTGTTGTCTGCTTTAGCAGGGCCGCTTATTATATTGATTTTGGGACTTATATTTGGGCCTCGTATATTACGCTATATTTTACACTTTATTAGAGAACGGTTTGACATAGCTAAACTGCTTATTTTAGCTACGGGATCTGGGGTAAAATATAAGAGTGGATCTATCTATTGATGAGGATGAAGATTGTTGTGAATGTGTCATGCCACGTAAAAAAATATACCTGTGATTGTAAGGAATTACCTTGTGAGTGTTATGATAAATGTTGGGAGTGTGGAAAAAGGTTGGCTTACAATTCCGAAAATGAAAGCAGCATCTAATAAACAATAATAGGATAAAAGAAAAAGGGGGGATTGTAAGAAACTATGAATTCGGATATTGTTTATTAAGATTTATGTTAAGCCCAATGTAAAGGTTAGGCAATAAAAAGTATGAAATTGCTTACTCAAACAGTCACCGGACACAGCTTACATAGACTAACAGTCGCCAACCGCAATCGCTTATCGCTTATGCAAACGTAACAGATGTTGCCTAAAGATAGCTGTAAGATGTTCCATGTGAGAAACTATAGACTAGTGTATTGTTTATTAAGATATATGTTAAGTCAAATGTAAAGGAACTGACAGAGATAAAACACAGCTGGCCAAGATAAGATAGCCGCAAGATGTCCCAGGAACTGGCAGAGATAAGACTAACAACTCCCTGCAAAGACATATGGATGAAGGATCAAAGGAGGAAGACTTCTCACCTTGGTCTCATCGATCACCAGGAGGCAGGAAACTACCCCCTAACAACAACTGAAGCATGCGCAGAGTACTTCCACTATTTCATGAACAAAGAAGTGAAGATGTATAAAAAGGGGCTGTTTGAAATACTTAACACGGCAGTTGGCGGAGCGCAGACTCCCCTGTCGTCCAGCGCTGTCTTTGCTCATATTCTACTTGCTATAATTAATAAAATTTTAATTGGATTATGATCCGTTGTGGTCTCAATTTATAACAATTTCTGGTGCCGTGACTCGGATAAGGAACGGTGGGCTTTGGTCCTCCGGGGAGGCGCCCCGCGACATTTCGCGGCCCCGCGACCAACAGCTTACCTCATCCTTACCGACGAACCTAAATGCTAGAATATGAGCAAAGAAGGAACCGGTAAAATCCCATAAAAATTCTGTGCACGGGAGTCCGGACGAAGACGCAGGACGCGTAAGTATATTGCGAAATTTTCCGCAGAGCGAAATTGTTCGCGGCGGAGGACTGCAGAGTGAAATTGTTCACGGCAGAGTAGTTCGCAGGTTTGCCGTTCGGGCGGGATTGGGTTTCCTGGAATATAACGAATGAGAGGTTCGATATACTGAACCAAGCGAGTGTGGACCCTTAAGTACTGCGGTTCCCATCTCCCGCGAGGGACTGGGCCAGGAACAAGGGGGAGCGAGTGAGTGCGTGTTCGGAGATATTCCAGAAGATGGGGGCGAAGGGCAGCAAGCCTTCGACTCCCATGGGATGGGTACCCATTGTACCTAAGAATACCCCTCTGGCATATATCTTAGACAATTGGAGATGTCTCCCTGGAACCTTAGGGAAAGATAAGCAAAAAATGATAGAATATTGTACTAAGATATGGGGAGGGAAGAAGATTTTTAAAAATGGTTTTTTTTTGGCCAGTATATGGGTCAGAAGAAGATTGGGTAAGACAGCAATTAAACCTCTGGGTTAATAATAAAAAACCCCTTAACCCTGAGGAGAGTCAATATGCGGAAGTGTGGCTAAAAAGACCGGGAGCTAGACTTTACCCGCTGAATGAGATAAAAAAAAAAAAAAAAAACTAAACAAAAGAAAAAGAAGGTATAACATGAAGCGGGGACAGATACTAAATATGTATAGGCGTAAGGGAATAAATGTAAAGGAAAAACGACCCTGGGTGTGCATACTTTGGAGGAACGACCCCCATGCACCTCAGCGCTGAATAAAGCACACCTACTTTACAACTTTAACGAGTTGTGGAGTCAATCTGCATATCAATTTGGCGAGCCAGCCAGGAGGCCTCTGTTCGGCTGCAGGATCGGGTGAGGAGCGGATATCCTAAGGCCCCCCCCAGGCCGCTTGCCTGGAGGAGCTCCGCTTCTCGTCCGCTCACTGCGGGGACAGACAGCGACCTGCGCCGGCTGCGGAGAGGCGGTATGCTTGGAATTTAGGTACTTTGGGGGGCCTGTAGGGCATACGCGTGGCCCGGGGCTGCTGGTAAGGCGTGCAGAGACGTCTGGCGCACAGCGGAGTTCCCCGTGGCAGGTAGGGCTTGCAAGCTGGGGGGGCTCGTCGACCGATAGCGCGGCTGCAAGCGATCCTGGAGGCGGATCGGGCGAGCCCGGGTTTTCGCTGCATCCCAAGTTTTGGAGCCAGGGCGGACCTGCTAATGACCGTGTAGGAAGCAGGAGAAGGGTAAGCGGAACCATAGCGTGAGTGTGTGGGATCCCATGTGTTTCTGTGTGACTGAGACGTAGCGTAGCTACGAAGCGAGTGTGGAGTCCTAATCCGCGGTTCCGTGTCTCCGCGAGGGGAGCGGCCGGAGACGGACGAAGCGTTTATGTTTTTCTGTCCTGTGTCTTGTCTGTGTATAACCATCAAGCAGCTTAGAAAGCGGGGGAAGGTCCGGCTACCCCTCCCGCAGTGGATAATTTTACGAAATACAAGGGCAAGGAATTTCCTATATGCCCTGTGAGAGTATGTGCCTTGTAGGAGTGTAACTGTATGGGACGGGTGGCATTTCACGTGGATATTGCCACTCAGGACACCGGTGGGGCAGATACTGCTCGGGGTGTCTTACAAAACACTGCCAGGTAGAAAATTATAATTATCTAATCGGTGACCAGAAATAAAAGATTACTTTGTGGAGAAAAGCCACAAAATCCCGGCGGACTTCCGAGAAGTTAGAATGAAAAACTGAGAAAGGGTTTATAAAAGGTATCAAAGAAAATTTGAGAAGATGTGGTTACAAAAGAAAAAAAAAAAAAAATAAAATGGGAATACAACAATTAATGTCTCTCTTTTTGGGACAATCAACGGGGGATATTAGGAAAACCTTCGTAACCTGACATATGAGTGCATAATAAGTTTTGAACAGTGGAACCTGCTGTGGATACTAGGGCAGTGTAAATTTTGCTGGAACTGAAACTATGTTCTCATGACAGGGGAGTTGATGTGCAGAACCCAGAGATACTATCTTACTGAATCCCCTGAGAATATTATAAAACTTGTGTGTAGGTGCTCTCATATTTTAAGTGCATTTGCAGAGCACTGGGAAAGAGAAGCTATAGAGATTTGTAAGAGATTGTTTGAAATGGGAGCCGGTCAAAACAAGGGAATTCTGAAGAAAAGCCCACCGGGTTACATTTTGGCACATTGGAAAGAACTGGGAGGTTCTTCTGGGGGCTCGGTAAACAAGAAAACATTGGTAAAATATTGTAATCAATGGTGGCCTTTATAAACTTTGGAAAATCAGGAAAAATGGCCTAAGAATGGAACTCTGAATTCTAATGCATTTTTTTTACAATTTATGTTGGTTTTGAGGTGGCCAAGAAAATGCAATGAAGTAATGTATGCAGATATGTTTCACTTTAAGAAAGCACCTGGAGTGGCAGACAGAATGTGAAATTAATATAACTCTGCCAGATCCCTAATTTTGGTTTTGGAAAAGGACAAGGGAAAACAGAAAGCTAAGATGGAGAGATGTTGTTCAGCCTGTGATATTGGGACAGTCATCAAGAAAATTATATATCACAGGTACCTCCGAAAGGAGCACCCTCTGCCTCTGTCCTATCAGATATTGATAAGGAGGAGGAAATTGCTGTCACTGGCAACAAGCAGCACATTCACATTCAGGGTTAAGAAGGGGTTAAACCAGAAGTGCTGTTGCAGAGGCAGGCATCTGTAACCCCTGCAGAGCAGGGTGAGCACCTGTGAAAAATAATAAATAAATAAATAAAAAAGGGAAAACCAAAGGGGAAAGGAGGGAAGCTGCCGCAGTTCCTGTGTTTGAGCATGGAGAGTGTATAGGAATTGGAAATAGGTAGAAAAGAAAAAGCTGGGTCGTGCTACAGCCACGGCTGCGCTGGTTGCTTTGAAACTGGTGGAGGACGAATGTCGGACAGAAGTGGGGGAGTAACCTCCTCTTCTGTGGAACCGGATCGGTGTGAGTGCTGTGAGGAGTTTGGACGCTGGGAGTGAGACTACCCTAGTGGGAGTGCCATGGGGTAGCTCGGGTGACTGAATTGGAACTAGGCTGACGGGACCAGGGGAATCTTCCCTAGCAGATCCACTGGTTATAATGGAATTTTTGGTTGATACAGGTGCAATGTATTCAGTTTTAAACAAAGCTTTAATACCTTTGGGGATGATTATATGATGATAAAAGGGGCGACTGGCCAAGGTGAAAAGGCTTATTTTTGTAAACTACTAAAATATCAATTGGGAAAACAATGGGGCATCCATAAGTTTTTGTATATGCCTAACTCCGCAAAAGCTCTTTTGGGGAGAGATTTGTTAGAACACTTGGGAGCAACCATTACTTTCAAAGGAGGCGAGATCACTTTAAAAGTAAAGGACCAACAGTATATAGAGATGTTAAAAGCTTAATTTTGATCACTAATCATGTCGAGGGAGAAGTCAGATTGAAGATATACTGGATCAGGTATTCCCAGGGATATGGGCTACAAACGTACCTGGAAGAGCTCCTAAAAGAATACCAGGTACAAACGGGGAACATGCTGTTACAGTATGTAGATGATCTGCTCATAGCAGGGAATAATAAGGAGGATGTAAGAAAAGAAAGCATTCGATTTCTAAACTTTCTTGCACAAAAAGGCCTACGGGTATCACAAGAAAAGTTACAATTTGTGGAGGAAAAAGCGAAATATTTGGGACATTATTTGTTTAACGGCCAGAAAATATTGGAGCCAGTCGCATTAAAGGCCCAGTGACGAGACCCCACTGGAAAGTAATCAGTACTCCAGGGGACACCAAGATAACCCTGAAAAGATAACGTAATGATAGAAACTTTATTTAATTATTTTGCCGCATTATCTTTTGGTATAAAGTGTGTATTGCTGTTTATATTTGCTATAATTATTTCTCCTCTTTTCTATTCTATATGGAAGCGTACAAAGTGTGCTGAAGGAAATTGCTAAACTTATGCAACCACACAATAGTGAATATAGAAGATATACTGATGTAAATAATGTATGTACTCTAGATACACGAATTAGGTGTAATAATTTGAATTGCAATTGTTATCCATTTGCTTGTTTTAGGTGTAAGGTATGTCAGGATAAATGGTGGACACACTGGGAATGTGGATGCCCTCCAATAGGAGTTCGCACACAGTGTTGGAAAATCCAAAGAACTCTCACTGAGTGGAAACTAAAACAATTAGAGTCTAAACAAGAAATTATTTGGGAATCCCATGAGTGGTGGGAGATTTTTGCCAAAGGAATAAACCCTCAATATTATTGTTACCACTCCAATGAACCAGTCCCCTTTATAGCCGAAATTTTGATTATAAAGTGTAGAAGGGAAGTACTAACTGTATCTTGCTTTGCCCCATTAGTTAAGGCTGCAAAGTGGGAAGCCTATGTAAACAGGCAGAAAGCCCGAAACAGCTATTCTCCTGAAGAATTCCCTTGCTGCCGAGAAGATGGTACACCCCGTGGCTCGAAGCAACCGAGTCGACGGGCGAGGCAGGGGAGGAATAAACTGTGGAGAAAAGAACCAGAACAATGGGATGCAAAAACAGCAATGGCCGAACTTCCCCAGGACTGGTAAAAATATACTTAAATTGGCAAAATTGACAGACACCCTTTTTCCTGGTATACCGTTAGTTTTGTTATTGATAATAACCCAAGCAAATGGAAACCCGCATGAACCATTAAAGTGGGAATTAATATCGTGGGAAACATCCAAAGTGATAACCACTTTCACTGGGACGGGACAACCTGAATTCCCTGTACAACCTTAATGTAGAACTCCGGAAAAGGTTAGATCAACGTAAGAAAGATCGTGAGGCGGGCACGTCATGGTATGAAAACTGGTTTAGTATTTCACCTTGGCTAACTACTTTGTTGTCTGCTTTAGCAGGGCCGCTTATTATATTGATTTTGGGACTTATATTTGGGCCTCGTATATTACGCTATATTTTACACTTTATTAGAGAACGGTTTGACATAGCTAAACTGCTTATTTTAGCTACGGGATCTGGGGTAAAATATAAGAGTGGATCTATCTATTGATGAGGATGAAGATTGTTGTGAATGTGTCATGCCACGTAAAAAAATATACCTGTGATTGTAAGGAATTACCTTGTGAGTGTTATGATAAATGTTGGGAGTGTGGAAAAAGGTTGGCTTACAATTCCGAAAATGAAAGCAGCATCTAATAAACAATAATAGGATAAAAGAAAAAGGGGGGATTGTAAGAAACTATGAATTCGGATATTGTTTATTAAGATTTATGTTAAGCCCAATGTAAAGGTTAGGCAATAAAAAGTATGAAATTGCTTACTCAAACAGTCACCGGACACAGCTTACATAGACTAACAGTCGCCAACCGCAATCGCTTATCGCTTATGCAAACGTAACAGATGTTGCCTAAAGATAGCTGTAAGATGTTCCATGTGAGAAACTATAGACTAGTGTATTGTTTATTAAGATATATGTTAAGTCAAATGTAAAGGAACTGACAGAGATAAAACACAGCTGGCCAAGATAAGATAGCCGCAAGATGTCCCAGGAACTGGCAGAGATAAGACTAACAACTCCCTGCAAAGACATATGGATGAAGGATCAAAGGAGGAAGACTTCTCACCTTGGTCTCATCGATCACCAGGAGGCAGGAAACTACCCCCTAACAACAACTGAAGCATGCGCAGAGTACTTCCACTATTTCATGAACAAAGAAGTGAAGATGTATAAAAAGGGGCAGTTTGAAATACTTAACACGGCAGTTGGCGGAGCGCAGACTCCCCTGTCGTCCAGCGCTGTCTTTGCTCATATTCTACTTGCTATAATTAATAAAATTTTAATTGGATTATGATCCGTTGTGGTCTCAATTTATAACAATTTCTGGTGCCGTGACTCGGATAAGGAACGGTGGGCTTTGGTCCTCCGGGGAGGCGCCCCGCGACATTTCGCGGCCCCGCGACCAACAGCTTACCTCATCCTTACCGACGAACCTAAATGCTAGAATATGAGCAAAGAAGGAACCGGTAAAATCCCATAAAAATTCTGTGCACGGGAGTCCGGACGAAGACGCAGGACGCGTAAGTATATTGCGAAATTTTCCGCAGAGCGAAATTGTTCGCGGCGGAGGACTGCAGAGTGAAATTGTTCACGGCAGAGTAGTTCGCAGGTTTGCCGTTCGGGCGGGATTGGGTTTCCTGGAATATAACGAATGAGAGGTTCGATATACTGAACCAAGCGAGTGTGGACCCTTAAGTACTGCGGTTCCCATCTCCCGCGAGGGACTGGGCCAGGAACAAGGGGGAGCGAGTGAGTGCGTGTTCGGAGATATTCCAGAAGATGGGGGCGAAGGGCAGCAAGCCTTCGACTCCCATGGGATGGGTACCCATTGTACCTAAGAATACCCCTCTGGCATATATCTTAGACAATTGGAGATGTCTCCCTGGAACCTTAGGGAAAGATAAGCAAAAAATGATAGAATATTGTACTAAGATATGGGGAGGGAAGAAGATTTTTAAAAATGGTTTTTTTTTGGCCAGTATATGGGTCAGAAGAAGATTGGGTAAGACAGCAATTAAACCTCTGGGTTAATAATAAAAAACCCCTTAACCCTGAGGAGAGTCAATATGCGGAAGTGTGGCTAAAAAGACCGGGAGCTAGACTTTACCCGCTGAATGAGATAAAAAAAAAAAAAAAAACTAAACAAAAGAAAAAGAAGGTATAACATGAAGCGGGGACAGATACTAAATATGTATAGGCGTAAGGGAATAAATGTAAAGGAAAAACGACCCTGGGTGTGCATACTTTGGAGGAACGACCCCCATGCACCTCAGCGCTGAATAAAGCACACCTACTTTACAACTTTAACGAGTTGTGGAGTCAATCTGCATATCAATTTGGCGAGCCAGCCAGGAGGCCTCTGTTCGGCTGCAGGATCGGGTGAGGAGCGGATATCCTAAGGCCCCCCCCAGGCCGCTTGCCTGGAGGAGCTCCGCTTCTCGTCCGCTCACTGCGGGGACAGACAGCGACCTGCGCCGGCTGCGGAGAGGCGGTATGCTTGGAATTTAGGTACTTTGGGGGGCCTGTAGGGCATACGCGTGGCCCGGGGCTGCTGGTAAGGCGTGCAGAGACGTCTGGCGCACAGCGGAGTTCCCCGTGGCAGGTAGGGCTTGCAAGCTGGGGGGGCTCGTCGACCGATAGCGCGGCTGCAAGCGATCCTGGAGGCGGATCGGGCGAGCCCGGGTTTTCGCTGCATCCCAAGTTTTGGAGCCAGGGCGGACCTGCTAATGACCGTGTAGGAAGCAGGAGAAGGGTAAGCGGAACCATAGCGTGAGTGTGTGGGATCCCATGTGTTTCTGTGTGACTGAGACGTAGCGTAGCTACGAAGCGAGTGTGGAGTCCTAATCCGCGGTTCCGTGTCTCCGCGAGGGGAGCGGCCGGAGACGGACGAAGCGTTTATGTTTTTCTGTCCTGTGTCTTGTCTGTGTATAACCATCAAGCAGCTTAGAAAGCGGGGGAAGGTCCGGCTACCCCTCCCGCAGTGGATAATTTTACGAAATACAAGGGCAAGGAATTTCCTATATGCCCTGTGAGAGTATGTGCCTTGTAGGAGTGTAACTGTATGGGACGGGTGGCATTTCACGTGGATATTGCCACTCAGGACACCGGTGGGGCAGATACTGCTCGGGGTGTCTTACAAAACACTGCCAGGTAGAAAATTATAATTATCTAATCGGTGACCAGAAATAAAAGATTACTTTGTGGAGAAAAGCCACAAAATCCCGGCGGACTTCCGAGAAGTTAGAATGAAAAACTGAGAAAGGGTTTATAAAAGGTATCAAAGAAAATTTGAGAAGATGTGGTTACAAAAGAAAAAAAAAAAAAAAATAAAATGGGAATACAACAATTAATGTCTCTCTTTTTGGGACAATCAACGGGGGATATTAGGAAAACCTTCGTAACATGACATATGAGTGCATAATAAGTTTTGAACAGTGGAACCTGCTGTGGATACTAGGGCAGTGTAAATTTTGCTGGAACTGAAACTATGTTCTCATGACAGGGGAGTTGATGTGCAGAACCCAGAGATACTATCTTACTGAATCCCCTGAGAATATTATAAAACTTGTGTGTAGGTGCTCTCATATTTTAAGTGCATTTGCAGAGCACTGGGAAAGAGAAGCTATAGAGATTTGTAAGAGATTGTTTGAAATGGGAGCCGGTCAAAACAAGGGAATTCTGAAGAAAAGCCCACCGGGTTACATTTTGGCACATTGGAAAGAACTGGGAGGTTCTTCTGGGGGCTCGGTAAACAAGAAAACATTGGTAAAATATTGTAATCAATGGTGGCCTTTATAAACTTTGGAAAATCAGGAAAAATGGCCTAAGAATGGAACTCTGAATTCTAATGCATTTTTTTTACAATTTATGTTGGTTTTGAGGTGGCCAAGAAAATGCAATGAAGTAATGTATGCAGATATGTTTCACTTTAAGAAAGCACCTGGAGTGGCAGACAGAATGTGAAATTAATATAACTCTGCCAGATCCCTAATTTTGGTTTTGGAAAAGGACAAGGAAAAACAGAAAGCTAAGATGGAGAGATGTTGTTCAGCCTGTGATATTGGGACAGTCATCAAGAAAATTATATATCACAGGTACCTCCGAAAGGAGCACCCTCTGCCTCTGTCCTATCAGATATTGATAAGGAGGAGGAAATTGCTGTCACTGGCAACAAGCAGCACATTCACATTCAGGGTTAAGAAGGGGTTAAACCAGAAGTGCTGTTGCAGAGGCAGGCATCTGTAACCCCTGCAGAGCAGGGTGAGCACCTGTGAAAAATAATAAATAAATAAATAAAAAAGGGAAAACCAAAGGGGAAAGGAGGGAAGCTGCCGCAGTTCCTGTGTTTGAGCATGGAGAGTGTATAGGAATTGGAAATAGGTAGAAAAGAAAAAGCTGGGTCGTGCTACAGCCACGGCTGCGCTGGTTGCTTTGAAACTGGTGGAGGACGAATGTCGGACAGAAGTGGGGGAGTAACCTCCTCTTCTGTGGAACCGGATCGGTGTGAGTGCTGTGAGGAGTTTGGACGCTGGGAGTGAGACTACCCTAGTGGGAGTGCCATGGGGTGGCTCGGGTGACTGAATTGGAACTAGGCTGACGGGACCAGGGGAATCTTCCCTAGCAGATCCACTGGTTATAATGGAATTTTTGGTTGATACAGGTGCAATGTATTCAGTTTTAAACAAAGCTTTAATACCTTTGGGGATGATTATATGATGATAAAAGGGGCGACTGGCCAAGGTGAAAAGGCTTATTTTTGTAAACTACTAAAATATCAATTGGGAAAACAATGGGGCATCCATAAGTTTTTGTATATGCCTAACTCCGCAAAAGCTCTTTTGGGGAGAGATTTGTTAGAACACTTGGGAGCAACCATTACTTTCAAAGGAGGCGAGATCACTTTAAAAGTAAAGGACCAACAGTATATAGAGATGTTAAAAGCTTAATTTTGATCACTAATCATGTCGAGGGAGAAGTCAGATTGAAGATATACTGGATCAGGTATTCCCAGGGATATGGGCTACAAACGTACCTGGAAGAGCTCCTAAAAGAATACCAGGTACAAACGGGGAACATGCTGTTACAGTATGTAGATGATCTGCTCATAGCAGGGAATAATAAGGAGGATGTAAGAAAAGAAAGCATTCGATTTCTAAACTTTCTTGCACAAAAAGGCCTACGGGTATCACAAGAAAAGTTACAATTTGTGGAGGAAAAAGCGAAATATTTGGGACATTATTTGTTTAACGGCCAGAAAATATTGGAGCCAGTCGCATTAAAGGCCCAGTGACGAGACCCCACTGGAAAGTAATCAGTACTCCAGGGGACACCAAGATAACCCTGAAAAGATAACGTAATGATAGAAACTTTATTTAATTATTTTGCCGCATTATCTTTTGGTATAAAGTGTGTATTGCTGTTTATATTTGCTATAATTATTTCTCCTCTTTTCTATTCTATATGGAAGCGTACAAAGTGTGCTGAAGGAAATTGCTAAACTTATGCAACCACACAATAGTGAATATAGAAGATATACTGATGTAAATAATGTATGTACTCTAGATACACGAATTAGGTGTAATAATTTGAATTGCAATTGTTATCCATTTGCTTGTTTTAGGTGTAAGGTATGTCAGGATAAATGGTGGACACACTGGGAATGTGGATGCCCTCCAATAGGAGTTCGCACACAGTGTTGGAAAATCCAAAGAACTCTCACTGAGTGGAAACTAAAACAATTAGAGTCTAAACAAGAAATTATTTGGGAATCCCATGAGTGGTGGGAGATTTTTGCCAAAGGAATAAACCCTCAATATTATTGTTACCACTCCAATGAACCAGTCCCCTTTATAGCCGAAATTTTGATTATAAAGTGTAGAAGGGAAGTACTAACTGTATCTTGCTTTGCCCCATTAGTTAAGGCTGCAAAGTGGGAAGCCTATGTAAACAGGCAGAAAGCCCGAAACAGCTATTCTCCTGAAGAATTCCCTTGCTGCCGAGAAGATGGTACACCCCGTGGCTCGAAGCAACCGAGTCGACGGGCGAGGCAGGGGAGGAATAAACTGTGGAGAAAAGAACCAGAACAATGGGATGCAAAAACAGCAATGGCCGAACTTCCCCAGGACTGGTAAAAATATACTTAAATTGGCAAAATTGACAGACACCCTTTTTCCTGGTATACCGTTAGTTTTGTTATTGATAATAACCCAAGCAAATGGAAACCCGCATGAACCATTAAAGTGGGAATTAATATCGTGGGAAACATCCAAAGTGATAACCACTTTCACTGGGACGGGACAACCTGAATTCCCTGTACGACCTTAATGTAGAACTCCGGAAAAGGTTAGATCAACGTAAGAAAGATCGTGAGGCGGGCACGTCATGGTATGAAAACTGGTTTAGTATTTCACCTTGGCTAACTACTTTGTTGTCTGCTTTAGCAGGGCCGCTTATTATATTGATTTTGGGACTTATATTTGGGCCTCGTATATTACGCTATATTTTACACTTTATTAGAGAACGGTTTGACATAGCTAAACTGCTTATTTTAGCTACGGGATCTGGGGTAAAATATAAGAGTGGATCTATCTATTGATGAGGATGAAGATTGTTGTGAATGTGTCATGCCACGTAAAAAAATATACCTGTGATTGTAAGGAATTACCTTGTGAGTGTTATGATAAATGTTGGGAGTGTGGAAAAAGGTTGGCTTACAATTCCGAAAATGAAAGCAGCATCTAATAAACAATAATAGGATAAAAGAAAAAGGGGGGATTGTAAGAAACTATGAATTCGGATATTGTTTATTAAGATTTATGTTAAGCCCAATGTAAAGGTTAGGCAATAAAAAGTATGAAATTGCTTACTCAAACAGTCACCGGACACAGCTTACATAGACTAACAGTCGCCAACCGCAATCGCTTATCGCTTATGCAAACGTAACAGATGTTGCCTAAAGATAGCTGTAAGATGTTCCATGTGAGAAACTATAGACTAGTGTATTGTTTATTAAGATATATGTTAAGTCAAATGTAAAGGAACTGACAGAGATAAAACACAGCTGGCCAAGATAAGATAGCCGCAAGATGTCCCAGGAACTGGCAGAGATAAGACTAACAACTCCCTGCAAAGACATATGGATGAAGGATCAAAGGAGGAAGACTTCTCACCTTGGTCTCATCGATCACCAGGAGGCAGGAAACTACCCCCTAACAACAACTGAAGCATGCGCAGAGTACTTCCACTATTTCATGAACAAAGAAGTGAAGATGTATAAAAAGGGGCTGTTTGAAATACTTAACACGGCAGTTGGCGGAGCGCAGACTCCCCTGTCGTCCAGCGCTGTCTTTGCTCATATTCTACTTGCTATAATTAATAAAATTTTAATTGGATTATGATCCGTTGTGGTCTCAATTTATAACAATTTCTGGTGCCGTGACTCGGATAAGGAACGGTGGGCTTTGGTCCTCCGGGGAGGCGCCCCGCGACATTTCGCGGCCCCGCGACCAACAGCTTACCTCATCCTTACCGACGAACCTAAATGCTAGAATATGAGCAAAGAAGGAACCGGTAAAATCCCATAAAAATTCTGTGCACGGGAGTCCGGACGAAGACGCAGGACGCGTAAGTATATTGCGAAATTTTCCGCAGAGCGAAATTGTTCGCGGCGGAGGACTGCAGAGTGAAATTGTTCACGGCAGAGTAGTTCGCAGGTTTGCCGTTCGGGCGGGATTGGGTTTCCTGGAATATAACGAATGAGAGGTTCGATATACTGAACCAAGCGAGTGTGGACCCTTAAGTACTGCGGTTCCCATCTCCCGCGAGGGACTGGGCCAGGAACAAGGGGGAGCGAGTGAGTGCGTGTTCGGAGATATTCCAGAAGATGGGGGCGAAGGGCAGCAAGCCTTCGACTCCCATGGGATGGGTACCCATTGTACCTAAGAATACCCCTCTGGCATATATCTTAGACAATTGGAGATGTCTCCCTGGAACCTTAGGGAAAGATAAGCAAAAAATGATAGAATATTGTACTAAGATATGGGGAGGGAAGAAGATTTTTAAAAATGGTTTTTTTTTGGCCAGTATATGGGTCAGAAGAAGATTGGGTAAGACAGCAATTAAACCTCTGGGTTAATAATAAAAAACCCCTTAACCCTGAGGAGAGTCAATATGCGGAAGTGTGGCTAAAAAGACCGGGAGCTAGACTTTACCCGCTGAATGAGATAAAAAAAAAAAAAAAAACTAAACAAAAGAAAAAGAAGGTATAACATGAAGCGGGGACAGATACTAAATATGTATAGGCGTAAGGGAATAAATGTAAAGGAAAAACGACCCTGGGTGTGCATACTTTGGAGGAACGACCCCCATGCACCTCAGCGCTGAATAAAGCACACCTACTTTACAACTTTAACGAGTTGTGGAGTCAATCTGCATATCAATTTGGCGAGCCAGCCAGGAGGCCTCTGTTCGGCTGCAGGATCGGGTGAGGAGCGGATATCCTAAGGCCCCCCCCAGGCCGCTTGCCTGGAGGAGCTCCGCTTCTCGTCCGCTCACTGCGGGGACAGACAGCGACCTGCGCCGGCTGCGGAGAGGCGGTATGCTTGGAATTTAGGTACTTTGGGGGGCCTGTAGGGCATACGCGTGGCCCGGGGCTGCTGGTAAGGCGTGCAGAGACGTCTGGCGCACAGCGGAGTTCCCCGTGGCAGGTAGGGCTTGCAAGCTGGGGGGGCTCGTCGACCGATAGCGCGGCTGCAAGCGATCCTGGAGGCGGATCGGGCGAGCCCGGGTTTTCGCTGCATCCCAAGTTTTGGAGCCAGGGCGGACCTGCTAATGACCGTGTAGGAAGCAGGAGAAGGGTAAGCGGAACCATAGCGTGAGTGTGTGGGATCCCATGTGTTTCTGTGTGACTGAGACGTAGCGTAGCTACGAAGCGAGTGTGGAGTCCTAATCCGCGGTTCCGTGTCTCCGCGAGGGGAGCGGCCGGAGACGGACGAAGCGTTTATGTTTTTCTGTCCTGTGTCTTGTCTGTGTATAACCATCAAGCAGCTTAGAAAGCGGGGGAAGGTCCGGCTACCCCTCCCGCAGTGGATAATTTTACGAAATACAAGGGCAAGGAATTTCCTATATGCCCTGTGAGAGTATGTGCCTTGTAGGAGTGTAACTGTATGGGACGGGTGGCATTTCACGTGGATATTGCCACTCAGGACACCGGTGGGGCAGATACTGCTCGGGGTGTCTTACAAAACACTGCCAGGTAGAAAATTATAATTATCTAATCGGTGACCAGAAATAAAAGATTACTTTGTGGAGAAAAGCCACAAAATCCCGGCGGACTTCCGAGAAGTTAGAATGAAAAACTGAGAAAGGGTTTATAAAAGGTATCAAAGAAAATTTGAGAAGATGTGGTTACAAAAGAAAAAAAAAAAAAAAATAAAATGGGAATACAACAATTAATGTCTCTCTTTTTGGGACAATCAACGGGGGATATTAGGAAAACCTTCGTAACATGACATATGAGTGCATAATAAGTTTTGAACAGTGGAACCTGCTGTGGATACTAGGGCAGTGTAAATTTTGCTGGAACTGAAACTATGTTCTCATGACAGGGGAGTTGATGTGCAGAACCCAGAGATACTATCTTACTGAATCCCCTGAGAATATTATAAAACTTGTGTGTAGGTGCTCTCATATTTTAAGTGCATTTGCAGAGCACTGGGAAAGAGAAGCTATAGAGATTTGTAAGAGATTGTTTGAAATGGGAGCCGGTCAAAACAAGGGAATTCTGAAGAAAAGCCCACCGGGTTACATTTTGGCACATTGGAAAGAACTGGGAGGTTCTTCTGGGGGCTCGGTAAACAAGAAAACATTGGTAAAATATTGTAATCAATGGTGGCCTTTATAAACTTTGGAAAATCAGGAAAAATGGCCTAAGAATGGAACTCTGAATTCTAATGCATTTTTTTTACAATTTATGTTGGTTTTGAGGTGGCCAAGAAAATGCAATGAAGTAATGTATGCAGATATGTTTCACTTTAAGAAAGCACCTGGAGTGGCAGACAGAATGTGAAATTAATATAACTCTGCCAGATCCCTAATTTTGGTTTTGGAAAAGGACAAGGAAAAACAGAAAGCTAAGATGGAGAGATGTTGTTCAGCCTGTGATATTGGGACAGTCATCAAGAAAATTATATATCACAGGTACCTCCGAAAGGAGCACCCTCTGCCTCTGTCCTATCAGATATTGATAAGGAGGAGGAAATTGCTGTCACTGGCAACAAGCAGCACATTCACATTCAGGGTTAAGAAGGGGTTAAACCAGAAGTGCTGTTGCAGAGGCAGGCATCTGTAACCCCTGCAGAGCAGGGTGAGCACCTGTGAAAAATAATAAATAAATAAATAAAAAAGGGAAAACCAAAGGGGAAAGGAGGGAAGCTGCCGCAGTTCCTGTGTTTGAGCATGGAGAGTGTATAGGAATTGGAAATAGGTAGAAAAGAAAAAGCTGGGTCGTGCTACAGCCACGGCTGCGCTGGTTGCTTTGAAACTGGTGGAGGACGAATGTCGGACAGAAGTGGGGGAGTAACCTCCTCTTCTGTGGAACCGGATCGGTGTGAGTGCTGTGAGGAGTTTGGACGCTGGGAGTGAGACTACCCTAGTGGGAGTGCCATGGGGTGGCTCGGGTGACTGAATTGGAACTAGGCTGACGGGACCAGGGGAATCTTCCCTAGCAGATCCACTGGTTATAATGGAATTTTTGGTTGATACAGGTGCAATGTATTCAGTTTTAAACAAAGCTTTAATACCTTTGGGGATGATTATATGATGATAAAAGGGGCGACTGGCCAAGGTGAAAAGGCTTATTTTTGTAAACTACTAAAATATCAATTGGGAAAACAATGGGGCATCCATAAGTTTTTGTATATGCCTAACTCCGCAAAAGCTCTTTTGGGGAGAGATTTGTTAGAACACTTGGGAGCAACCATTACTTTCAAAGGAGGCGAGATCACTTTAAAAGTAAAGGACCAACAGTATATAGAGATGTTAAAAGCTTAATTTTGATCACTAATCATGTCGAGGGAGAAGTCAGATTGAAGATATACTGGATCAGGTATTCCCAGGGATATGGGCTACAAACGTACCTGGAAGAGCTCCTAAAAGAATACCAGGTACAAACGGGGAACATGCTGTTACAGTATGTAGATGATCTGCTCATAGCAGGGAATAATAAGGAGGATGTAAGAAAAGAAAGCATTCGATTTCTAAACTTTCTTGCACAAAAAGGCCTACGGGTATCACAAGAAAAGTTACAATTTGTGGAGGAAAAAGCGAAATATTTGGGACATTATTTGTTTAACGGCCAGAAAATATTGGAGCCAGTCGCATTAAAGGCCCAGTGACGAGACCCCACTGGAAAGTAATCAGTACTCCAGGGGACACCAAGATAACCCTGAAAAGATAACGTAATGATAGAAACTTTATTTAATTATTTTGCCGCATTATCTTTTGGTATAAAGTGTGTATTGCTGTTTATATTTGCTATAATTATTTCTCCTCTTTTCTATTCTATATGGAAGCGTACAAAGTGTGCTGAAGGAAATTGCTAAACTTATGCAACCACACAATAGTGAATATAGAAGATATACTGATGTAAATAATGTATGTACTCTAGATACACGAATTAGGTGTAATAATTTGAATTGCAATTGTTATCCATTTGCTTGTTTTAGGTGTAAGGTATGTCAGGATAAATGGTGGACACACTGGGAATGTGGATGCCCTCCAATAGGAGTTCGCACACAGTGTTGGAAAATCCAAAGAACTCTCACTGAGTGGAAACTAAAACAATTAGAGTCTAAACAAGAAATTATTTGGGAATCCCATGAGTGGTGGGAGATTTTTGCCAAAGGAATAAACCCTCAATATTATTGTTACCACTCCAATGAACCAGTCCCCTTTATAGCCGAAATTTTGATTATAAAGTGTAGAAGGGAAGTACTAACTGTATCTTGCTTTGCCCCATTAGTTAAGGCTGCAAAGTGGGAAGCCTATGTAAACAGGCAGAAAGCCCGAAACAGCTATTCTCCTGAAGAATTCCCTTGCTGCCGAGAAGATGGTACACCCCGTGGCTCGAAGCAACCGAGTCGACGGGCGAGGCAGGGGAGGAATAAACTGTGGAGAAAAGAACCAGAACAATGGGATGCAAAAACAGCAATGGCCGAACTTCCCCAGGACTGGTAAAAATATACTTAAATTGGCAAAATTGACAGACACCCTTTTTCCTGGTATACCGTTAGTTTTGTTATTGATAATAACCCAAGCAAATGGAAACCCGCATGAACCATTAAAGTGGGAATTAATATCGTGGGAAACATCCAAAGTGATAACCACTTTCACTGGGACGGGACAACCTGAATTCCCTGTACGACCTTAATGTAGAACTCCGGAAAAGGTTAGATCAACGTAAGAAAGATCGTGAGGCGGGCACGTCATGGTATGAAAACTGGTTTAGTATTTCACCTTGGCTAACTACTTTGTTGTCTGCTTTAGCAGGGCCGCTTATTATATTGATTTTGGGACTTATATTTGGGCCTCGTATATTACGCTATATTTTACACTTTATTAGAGAACGGTTTGACATAGCTAAACTGCTTATTTTAGCTACGGGATCTGGGGTAAAATATAAGAGTGGATCTATCTATTGATGAGGATGAAGATTGTTGTGAATGTGTCATGCCACGTAAAAAAATATACCTGTGATTGTAAGGAATTACCTTGTGAGTGTTATGATAAATGTTGGGAGTGTGGAAAAAGGTTGGCTTACAATTCCGAAAATGAAAGCAGCATCTAATAAACAATAATAGGATAAAAGAAAAAGGGGGGATTGTAAGAAACTATGAATTCGGATATTGTTTATTAAGATTTATGTTAAGCCCAATGTAAAGGTTAGGCAATAAAAAGTATGAAATTGCTTACTCAAACAGTCACCGGACACAGCTTACATAGACTAACAGTCGCCAACCGCAATCGCTTATCGCTTATGCAAACGTAACAGATGTTGCCTAAAGATAGCTGTAAGATGTTCCATGTGAGAAACTATAGACTAGTGTATTGTTTATTAAGATATATGTTAAGTCAAATGTAAAGGAACTGACAGAGATAAAACACAGCTGGCCAAGATAAGATAGCCGCAAGATGTCCCAGGAACTGGCAGAGATAAGACTAACAACTCCCTGCAAAGACATATGGATGAAGGATCAAAGGAGGAAGACTTCTCACCTTGGTCTCATCGATCACCAGGAGGCAGGAAACTACCCCCTAACAACAACTGAAGCATGCGCAGAGTACTTCCACTATTTCATGAACAAAGAAGTGAAGATGTATAAAAAGGGGCTGTTTGAAATACTTAACACGGCAGTTGGCGGAGCGCAGACTCCCCTGTCGTCCAGCGCTGTCTTTGCTCATATTCTACTTGCTATAATTAATAAAATTTTAATTGGATTATGATCCGTTGTGGTCTCAATTTATAACAATTTCTGGTGCCGTGACTCGGATAAGGAACGGTGGGCTTTGGTCCTCCGGGGAGGCGCCCCGCGACATTTCGCGGCCCCGCGACCAACAGCTTACCTCATCCTTACCGACGAACCTAAATGCTAGAATATGAGCAAAGAAGGAACCGGTAAAATCCCATAAAAATTCTGTGCACGGGAGTCCGGACGAAGACGCAGGACGCGTAAGTATATTGCGAAATTTTCCGCAGAGCGAAATTGTTCGCGGCGGAGGACTGCAGAGTGAAATTGTTCACGGCAGAGTAGTTCGCAGGTTTGCCGTTCGGGCGGGATTGGGTTTCCTGGAATATAACGAATGAGAGGTTCGATATACTGAACCAAGCGAGTGTGGACCCTTAAGTACTGCGGTTCCCATCTCCCGCGAGGGACTGGGCCAGGAACAAGGGGGAGCGAGTGAGTGCGTGTTCGGAGATATTCCAGAAGATGGGGGCGAAGGGCAGCAAGCCTTCGACTCCCATGGGATGGGTACCCATTGTACCTAAGAATACCCCTCTGGCATATATCTTAGACAATTGGAGATGTCTCCCTGGAACCTTAGGGAAAGATAAGCAAAAAATGATAGAATATTGTACTAAGATATGGGGAGGGAAGAAGATTTTTAAAAATGGTTTTTTTTTGGCCAGTATATGGGTCAGAAGAAGATTGGGTAAGACAGCAATTAAACCTCTGGGTTAATAATAAAAAACCCCTTAACCCTGAGGAGAGTCAATATGCGGAAGTGTGGCTAAAAAGACCGGGAGCTAGACTTTACCCGCTGAATGAGATAAAAAAAAAAAAAAAAACTAAACAAAAGAAAAAGAAGGTATAACATGAAGCGGGGACAGATACTAAATATGTATAGGCGTAAGGGAATAAATGTAAAGGAAAAACGACCCTGGGTGTGCATACTTTGGAGGAACGACCCCCATGCACCTCAGCGCTGAATAAAGCACACCTACTTTACAACTTTAACGAGTTGTGGAGTCAATCTGCATATCAATTTGGCGAGCCAGCCAGGAGGCCTCTGTTCGGCTGCAGGATCGGGTGAGGAGCGGATATCCTAAGGCCCCCCCCAGGCCGCTTGCCTGGAGGAGCTCCGCTTCTCGTCCGCTCTGTCACTGCGGGGACAGACAGCGACCTGCGCCGGCTGCGGAGAGGCGGTATGCTTGGAATTTAGGTACTTTGGGGGGCCTGTAGGGCATACGCGTGGCCCGGGGCTGCTGGTAAGGCGTGCAGAGACGTCTGGCGCACAGCGGAGTTCCCCGTGGCAGGTAGGGCTTGCAAGCTGGGGGGGCTCGTCGACCGATAGCGCGGCTGCAAGCGATCCTGGAGGCGGATCGGGCGAGCCCGGGTTTTCGCTGCATCCCAAGTTTTGGAGCCAGGGCGGACCTGCTAATGACCGTGTAGGAAGCAGGAGAAGGGTAAGCGGAACCATAGCGTGAGTGTGTGGGATCCCATGTGTTTCTGTGTGACTGAGACGTAGCGTAGCTACGAAGCGAGTGTGGAGTCCTAATCCGCGGTTCCGTGTCTCCGCGAGGGGAGCGGCCGGAGACGGACGAAGCGTTTATGTTTTTCTGTCCTGTGTCTTGTCTGTGTATAACCATCAAGCAGCTTAGAAAGCGGGGGAAGGTCCGGCTACCCCTCCCGCAGTGGATAATTTTACGAAATACAAGGGCAAGGAATTTCCTATATGCCCTGTGAGAGTATGTGCCTTGTAGGAGTGTAACTGTATGGGACGGGTGGCATTTCACGTGGATATTGCCACTCAGGACACCGGTGGGGCAGATACTGCTCGGGGTGTCTTACAAAACACTGCCAGGTAGAAAATTATAATTATCTAATCGGTGACCAGAAATAAAAGATTACTTTGTGGAGAAAAGCCACAAAATCCCGGCGGACTTCCGAGAAGTTAGAATGAAAAACTGAGAAAGGGTTTATAAAAGGTATCAAAGAAAATTTGAGAAGATGTGGTTACAAAAGAAAAAAAAAAAAATAAAATGGGAATACAACAATTAATGTCTCTCTTTTTGGGACAATCAACGGGGGATATTAGGAAAACCTTCGTAACCTGACATATGAGTGCATAATAAGTTTTGAACAGTGGAACCTGCTGTGGATACTAGGGCAGTGTAAATTTTGCTGGAACTGAAACTATGTTCTCATGACAGGGGAGTTGATGTGCAGAACCCAGAGATACTATCTTACTGAATCCCCTGAGAATATTATAAAACTTGTGTGTAGGTGCTCTCATATTTTAAGTGCATTTGCAGAGCACTGGGAAAGAGAAGCTATAGAGATTTGTAAGAGATTGTTTGAAATGGGAGCCGGTCAAAACAAGGGAATTCTGAAGAAAAGCCCACCGGGTTACATTTTGGCACATTGGAAAGAACTGGGAGGTTCTTCTGGGGGCTCGGTAAACAAGAAAACATTGGTAAAATATTGTAATCAATGGTGGCCTTTATAAACTTTGGAAAATCAGGAAAAATGGCCTAAGAATGGAACTCTGAATTCTAATGCATTTTTTTTACAATTTATGTTGGTTTTGAGGTGGCCAAGAAAATGCAATGAAGTAATGTATGCAGATATGTTTCACTTTAAGAAAGCACCTGGAGTGGCAGACAGAATGTGAAATTAATATAACTCTGCCAGATCCCTAATTTTGGTTTTGGAAAAGGACAAGGAAAAACAGAAAGCTAAGATGGAGAGATGTTGTTCAGCCTGTGATATTGGGACAGTCATCAAGAAAATTATATATCACAGGTACCTCCGAAAGGAGCACCCTCTGCCTCTGTCCTATCAGATATTGATAAGGAGGAGGAAATTGCTGTCACTGGCAACAAGCAGCACATTCACATTCAGGGTTAAGAAGGGGTTAAACCAGAAGTGCTGTTGCAGAGGCAGGCATCTGTAACCCCTGCAGAGCAGGGTGAGCACCTGTGAAAAATAATAAATAAATAAATAAAAAAGGGAAAACCAAAGGGGAAAGGAGGGAAGCTGCCGCAGTTCCTGTGTTTGAGCATGGAGAGTGTATAGGAATTGGAAATAGGTAGAAAAGAAAAAGCTGGGTCGTGCTACAGCCACGGCTGCGCTGGTTGCTTTGAAACTGGTGGAGGACGAATGTCGGACAGAAGTGGGGGAGTAACCTCCTCTTCTGTGGAACCGGATCGGTGTGAGTGCTGTGAGGAGTTTGGACGCTGGGAGTGAGACTACCCTAGTGGGAGTGCCATGGGGTGGCTCGGGTGACTGAATTGGAACTAGGCTGACGGGACCAGGGGAATCTTCCCTAGCAGATCCACTGGTTATAATGGAATTTTTGGTTGATACAGGTGCAATGTATTCAGTTTTAAACAAAGCTTTAATACCTTTGGGGATGATTATATGATGATAAAAGGGGCGACTGGCCAAGGTGAAAAGGCTTATTTTTGTAAACTACTAAAATATCAATTGGGAAAACAATGGGGCATCCATAAGTTTTTGTATATGCCTAACTCCGCAAAAGCTCTTTTGGGGAGAGATTTGTTAGAACACTTGGGAGCAACCATTACTTTCAAAGGAGGCGAGATCACTTTAAAAGTAAAGGACCAACAGTATATAGAGATGTTAAAAGCTTAATTTTGATCACTAATCATGTCGAGGGAGAAGTCAGATTGAAGATATACTGGATCAGGTATTCCCAGGGATATGGGCTACAAACGTACCTGGAAGAGCTCCTAAAAGAATACCAGGTACAAACGGGGAACATGCTGTTACAGTATGTAGATGATCTGCTCATAGCAGGGAATAATAAGGAGGATGTAAGAAAAGAAAGCATTCGATTTCTAAACTTTCTTGCACAAAAAGGCCTACGGGTATCACAAGAAAAGTTACAATTTGTGGAGGAAAAAGCGAAATATTTGGGACATTATTTGTTTAACGGCCAGAAAATATTGGAGCCAGTCGCATTAAAGGCCCAGTGACGAGACCCCACTGGAAAGTAATCAGTACTCCAGGGGACACCAAGATAACCCTGAAAAGATAACGTAATGATAGAAACTTTATTTAATTATTTTGCCGCATTATCTTTTGGTATAAAGTGTGTATTGCTGTTTATATTTGCTATAATTATTTCTCCTCTTTTCTATTCTATATGGAAGCGTACAAAGTGTGCTGAAGGAAATTGCTAAACTTATGCAACCACACAATAGTGAATATAGAAGATATACTGATGTAAATAATGTATGTACTCTAGATACACGAATTAGGTGTAATAATTTGAATTGCAATTGTTATCCATTTGCTTGTTTTAGGTGTAAGGTATGTCAGGATAAATGGTGGACACACTGGGAATGTGGATGCCCTCCAATAGGAGTTCGCACACAGTGTTGGAAAATCCAAAGAACTCTCACTGAGTGGAAACTAAAACAATTAGAGTCTAAACAAGAAATTATTTGGGAATCCCATGAGTGGTGGGAGATTTTTGCCAAAGGAATAAACCCTCAATATTATTGTTACCACTCCAATGAAGCAGTCCCCTTTATAGCCGAAATTTTGATTATAAAGTGTAGAAGGGAAGTACTAACTGTATCTTGCTTTGCCCCATTAGTTAAGGCTGCAAAGTGGGAAGCCTATGTAAACAGGCAGAAAGCCCGAAACAGCTATTCTCCTGAAGAATTCCCTTGCTGCCGAGAAGATGGTACACCCCGTGGCTCGAAGCAACCGAGTCGACGGGCGAGGCAGGGGAGGAATAAACTGTGGAGAAAAGAACCAGAACAATGGGATGCAAAAACAGCAATGGCCGAACTTCCCCAGGACTGGTAAAAATATACTTAAATTGGCAAAATTGACAGACACCCTTTTTCCTGGTATACCGTTAGTTTTGTTATTGATAATAACCCAAGCAAATGGAAACCCGCATGAACCATTAAAGTGGGAATTAATATCGTGGGAAACATCCAAAGTGATAACCACTTTCACTGGGACGGGACAACCTGAATTCCCTGTACGACCTTAATGTAGAACTCCGGAAAAGGTTAGATCAACGTAAGAAAGATCGTGAGGCGGGCAGGTCATGGTATGAAAACTGGTTTAGTATTTCACCTTGGCTAACTACTTTGTTGTCTGCTTTAGCAGGGCCGCTTATTATATTGATTTTGGGACTTATATTTGGGCCTCGTATATTACGCTATATTTTACACTTTATTAGAGAACGGTTTGACATAGCTAAACTGCTTATTTTAGCTACGGGATCTGGGGTAAAATATAAGAGTGGATCTATCTATTGATGAGGATGAAGATTGTTGTGAATGTGTCATGCCACGTAAAAAAATATACCTGTGATTGTAAGGAATTACCTTGTGAGTGTTATGATAAATGTTGGGAGTGTGGAAAAAGGTTGGCTTACAATTCCGAAAATGAAAGCAGCATCTAATAAACAATAATAGGATAAAAGAAAAAGGGGGGATTGTAAGAAACTATGAATTCGGATATTGTTTATTAAGATTTATGTTAAGCCCAATGTAAAGGTTAGGCAATAAAAAGTATGAAATTGCTTACTCAAACAGTCACCGGACACAGCTTACATAGACTAACAGTCGCCAACCGCAATCGCTTATCGCTTATGCAAACGTAACAGATGTTGCCTAAAGATAGCTGTAAGATGTTCCATGTGAGAAACTATAGACTAGTGTATTGTTTATTAAGATATATGTTAAGTCAAATGTAAAGGAACTGACAGAGATAAAACACAGCTGGCCAAGATAAGATAGCCGCAAGATGTCCCAGGAACTGGCAGAGATAAGACTAACAACTCCCTGCAAAGACATATGGATGAAGGATCAAAGGAGGAAGACTTCTCACCTTGGTCTCATCGATCACCAGGAGGCAGGAAACTACCCCCTAACAACAACTGAAGCATGCGCAGAGTACTTCCACTATTTCATGAACAAAGAAGTGAAGATGTATAAAAAGGGGCTGTTTGAAATACTTAACACGGCAGTTGGCGGAGCGCAGACTCCCCTGTCGTCCAGCGCTGTCTTTGCTCATATTCTACTTGCTATAATTAATAAAATTTTAATTGGATTATGATCCGTTGTGGTCTCAATTTATAACAATTTCTGGTGCCGTGACTCGGATAAGGAACGGTGGGCTTTGGTCCTCCGGGGAGGCGCCCCGCGACATTTCGCGGCCCCGCGACCAACAGCTTACCTCATCCTTACCGACGAACCTAAATGCTAGAATATGAGCAAAGAAGGAACCGGTAAAATCCCATAAAAATTCTGTGCACGGGAGTCCGGACGAAGACGCAGGACGCGTAAGTATATTGCGAAATTTTCCGCAGAGCGAAATTGTTCGCGGCGGAGGACTGCAGAGTGAAATTGTTCACGGCAGAGTAGTTCGCAGGTTTGCCGTTCGGGCGGGATTGGGTTTCCTGGAATATAACGAATGAGAGGTTCGATATACTGAACCAAGCGAGTGTGGACCCTTAAGTACTGCGGTTCCCATCTCCCGCGAGGGACTGGGCCAGGAACAAGGGGGAGCGAGTGAGTGCGTGTTCGGAGATATTCCAGAAGATGGGGGCGAAGGGCAGCAAGCCTTCGACTCCCATGGGATGGGTACCCATTGTACCTAAGAATACCCCTCTGGCATATATCTTAGACAATTGGAGATGTCTCCCTGGAACCTTAGGGAAAGATAAGCAAAAAATGATAGAATATTGTACTAAGATATGGGGAGGGAAGAAGATTTTTAAAAATGGTTTTTTTTTGGCCAGTATATGGGTCAGAAGAAGATTGGGTAAGACAGCAATTAAACCTCTGGGTTAATAATAAAAAACCCCTTAACCCTGAGGAGAGTCAATATGCGGAAGTGTGGCTAAAAAGACCGGGAGCTAGACTTTACCCGCTGAATGAGATAAAAAAAAAAAAAAAAAACTAAACAAAAGAAAAAGAAGGTATAACATGAAGCGGGGACAGATACTAAATATGTATAGGCGTAAGGGAATAAATGTAAAGGAAAAACGACCCTGGGTGTGCATACTTTGGAGGAACGACCCCCATGCACCTCAGCGCTGAATAAAGCACACCTACTTTACAACTTTAACGAGTTGTGGAGTCAATCTGCATATCAATTTGGCGAGCCAGCCAGGAGGCCTCTGTTCGGCTGCAGGATCGGGTGAGGAGCGGATATCCTAAGGCCCCCCCCAGGCCGCTTGCCTGGAGGAGCTCCGCTTCTCGTCCGCTCACTGCGGGGACAGACAGCGACCTGCGCCGGCTGCGGAGAGGCGGTATGCTTGGAATTTAGGTACTTTGGGGGGCCTGTAGGGCATACGCGTGGCCCGGGGCTGCTGGTAAGGCGTGCAGAGACGTCTGGCGCACAGCGGAGTTCCCCGTGGCAGGTAGGGCTTGCAAGCTGGGGGGGCTCGTCGACCGATAGCGCGGCTGCAAGCGACCCTGGAGGCGGATCGGGCGAGCCCGGGTTTTCGCTGCATCCCAAGTTTTGGAGCCAGGGCGGACCTGCTAATGACCGTGTAGGAAGCAGGAGAAGGGTAAGCGGAACCATAGCGTGAGTGTGTGGGATCCCATGTGTTTCTGTGTGACTGAGACGTAGCGTAGCTACGAAGCGAGTGTGGAGTCCTAATCCGCGGTTCCGTGTCTCCGCGAGGGGAGCGGCCGGAGACGGACGAAGCGTTTATGTTTTTCTGTCCTGTGTCTTGTCTGTGTATAACCATCAAGCAGCTTAGAAAGCGGGGGAAGGTCCGGCTACCCCTCCCGCAGTGGATAATTTTACGAAATACAAGGGCAAGGAATTTCCTATATGCCCTGTGAGAGTATGTGCCTTGTAGGAGTGTAACTGTATGGGACGGGTGGCATTTCACGTGGATATTGCCACTCAGGACACCGGTGGGGCAGATACTGCTCGGGGTGTCTTACAAAACACTGCCAGGTAGAAAATTATAATTATCTAATCGGTGACCAGAAATAAAAGATTACTTTGTGGAGAAAAGCCACAAAATCCCGGCGGACTTCCGAGAAGTTAGAATGAAAAACTGAGAAAGGGTTTATAAAAGGTATCAAAGGAAATTTGAGAAGATGTGGTTACAAAAGAAAAAAAAAAAAAAATAAAATGGGAATACAACAATTAATGTCTCTCTTTTTGGGACAATCAACGGGGGATATTAGGAAAACCTTCGTAACCTGACATATGAGTGCATAATAAGTTTTGAACAGTGGAACCTGCTGTGGATACTAGGGCAGTGTAAATTTTGCTGGAACTGAAACTATGTTCTCATGACAGGGGAGTTGATCTGCAGAACCCAGAGATACTATCTTACTGAATCCCCTGAGAATATTATAAAACTTGTGTGTAGGTGCTCTCATATTTTAAGTGCATTTGCAGAGCACTGGGAAAGAGAAGCTATAGAGATTTGTAAGAGATTGTTTGAAATGGGAGCCGGTCAAAACAAGGGAATTCTGAAGAAAAGCCCACCGGGTTACATTTTGGCACATTGGAAAGAACTGGGAGGTTCTTCTGGGGGCTCGGTAAACAAGAAAACATTGGTAAAATATTGTAATCAATGGTGGCCTTTATAAACTTTGGAAAATCAGGAAAAATGGCCTAAGAATGGAACTCTGAATTCTAATGCATTTTTTTTACAATTTATGTTGGTTTTGAGGTGGCCAAGAAAATGCAATGAAGTAATGTATGCAGATATGTTTCACTTTAAGAAAGCACCTGGAGTGGCAGACAGAATGTGAAATTAATATAACTCTGCCAGATCCCTAATTTTGGTTTTGGAAAAGGACAAGGAAAAACAGAAAGCTAAGATGGAGAGATGTTGTTCAGCCTGTGATATTGGGACAGTCATCAAGAAAATTATATATCACAGGTACCTCCGAAAGGAGCACCCTCTGCCTCTGTCCTATCAGATATTGATAAGGAGGAGGAAATTGCTGTCACTGGCAACAAGCAGCACATTCACATTCAGGGTTAAGAAGGGGTTAAACCAGAAGTGCTGTTGCAGAGGCAGGCATCTGTAACCCCTGCAGAGCAGGGTGAGCACCTGTGAAAAATAATAAATAAATAAATAAAAAAGGGAAAACCAAAGGGGAAAGGAGGGAAGCTGCCGCAGTTCCTGTGTTCGAGCATGGAGAGTGTATAGGAATTGGAAATAGGTAGAAAAGAAAAAGCTGGGTCGTGCTACAGCCACGGCTGCGCTGGTTGCTTTGAAACTGGTGGAGGACGAATGTCGGACAGAAGTGGGGGAGTAACCTCCTCTTCTGTGGAACCGGATCGGTGTGAGTGCTGTGAGGAGTTTGGACGCTGGGAGTGAGACTACCCTAGTGGGAGTGCCATGGGGTGGCTCGGGTGACTGAATTGGAACTAGGCTGACGGGACCAGGGGAATCTTCCCTAGCAGATCCACTGGTTATAATGGAATTTTTGGTTGATACAGGTGCAATGTATTCAGTTTTAAACAAAGCTTTAATACCTTTGGGGATGATTATATGATGATAAAAGGGGCGACTGGCCAAGGTGAAAAGGCTTATTTTTGTAAACTACTAAAATATCAATTGGGAAAACAATGGGGCATCCATAAGTTTTTGTATATGCCTAACTCCGCAAAAGCTCTTTTGGGGAGAGATTTGTTAGAACACTTGGGAGCAACCATTACTTTCAAAGGAGGCGAGATCACTTTAAAAGTAAAGGACCAACAGTATATAGAGATGTTAAAAGCTTAATTTTGATCACTAATCATGTCGAGGGAGAAGTCAGATTGAAGATATACTGGATCAGGTATTCCCAGGGATATGGGCTACAAACGTACCTGGAAGAGCTCCTAAAAGAATACCAGGTACAAACGGGGAACATGCTGTTACAGTATGTAGATGATCTGCTCATAGCAGGGAATAATAAGGAGGATGTAAGAAAAGAAAGCATTCGATTTCTAAACTTTCTTGCACAAAAAGGCCTACGGGTATCACAAGAAAAGTTACAATTTGTGGAGGAAAAAGCGAAATATTTGGGACATTATTTGTTTAACGGCCAGAAAATATTGGAGCCAGTCGCATTAAAGGCCCAGTGACGAGACCCCACTGGAAAGTAATCAGTACTCCAGGGGACACCAAGATAACCCTGAAAAGATAACGTAATGATAGAAACTTTATTTAATTATTTTGCCGCATTATCTTTTGGTATAAAGTGTGTATTGCTGTTTATATTTGCTATAATTATTTCTCCTCTTTTCTATTCTATATGGAAGCGTACAAAGTGTGCTGAAGGAAATTGCTAAACTTATGCAACCACACAATAGTGAATATAGAAGATATACTGATGTAAATAATGTATGTACTCTAGATACACGAATTAGGTGTAATAATTTGAATTGCAATTGTTATCCATTTGCTTGTTTTAGGTGTAAGGTATGTCAGGATAAATGGTGGACACACTGGGAATGTGGATGCCCTCCAATAGGAGTTCGCACACAGTGTTGGAAAATCCAAAGAACTCTCACTGAGTGGAAACTAAAACAATTAGAGTCTAAACAAGAAATTATTTGGGAATCCCATGAGTGGTGGGAGATTTTTGCCAAAGGAATAAACCCTCAATATTATTGTTACCACTCCAATGAACCAGTCCCCTTTATAGCCGAAATTTTGATTATAAAGTGTAGAAGGGAAGTACTAACTGTATCTTGCTTTGCCCCATTAGTTAAGGCTGCAAAGTGGGAAGCCTATGTAAACAGGCAGAAAGCCCGAAACAGCTATTCTCCTGAAGAATTCCCTTGCTGCCGAGAAGATGGTACACCCCGTGGCTCGAAGCAACCGAGTCGACGGGCGAGGCAGGGGAGGAATAAACTGTGGAGAAAAGAACCAGAACAATGGGATGCAAAAACAGCAATGGCCGAACTTCCCCAGGACTGGTAAAAATATACTTAAATTGGCAAAATTGACAGACACCCTTTTTCCTGGTATACCGTTAGTTTTGTTATTGATAATAACCCAAGCAAATGGAAACCCGCATGAACCATTAAAGTGGGAATTAATATCGTGGGAAACATCCAAAGTGATAACCACTTTCACTGGGACGGGACAACCTGAATTCCCTGTACAACCTTAATGTAGAACTCCGGAAAAGGTTAGATCAACGTAAGAAAGATCGTGAGGCGGGCAGGTCATGGTATGAAAACTGGTTTAGTATTTCACCTTGGCTAACTACTTTGTTGTCTGCTTTAGCAGGGCCGCTTATTATATTGATTTTGGGACTTATATTTGGGCCTCGTATATTACGCTATATTTTACACTTTATTAGAGAACGGTTTGACATAGCTAAACTGCTTATTTTAGCTACGGGATCTGGGGTAAAATATAAGAGTGGATCTATCTATTGATGAGGATGAAGATTGTTGTGAATGTGTCATGCCACGTAAAAAAATATACCTGTGATTGTAAGGAATTACCTTGTGAGTGTTATGATAAATGTTGGGAGTGTGGAAAAAGGTTGGCTTACAATTCCGAAAATGAAAGCAGCATCTAATAAACAATAATAGGATAAAAGAAAAAGGGGGGATTGTAAGAAACTATGAATTCGGATATTGTTTATTAAGATTTATGTTAAGCCCAATGTAAAGGTTAGGCAATAAAAAGTATGAAATTGCTTACTCAAACAGTCACCGGACACAGCTTACATAGACTAACAGTCGCCAACCGCAATCGCTTATCGCTTATGCAAACGTAACAGATGTTGCCTAAAGATAGCTGTAAGATGTTCCATGTGAGAAACTATAGACTAGTGTATTGTTTATTAAGATATATGTTAAGTCAAATGTAAAGGAACTGACAGAGATAAAACACAGCTGGCCAAGATAAGATAGCCGCAAGATGTCCCAGGAACTGGCAGAGATAAGACTAACAACTCCCTGCAAAGACATATGGATGAAGGATCAAAGGAGGAAGACTTCTCACCTTGGTCTCATCGATCACCAGGAGGCAGGAAACTACCCCCTAACAACAACTGAAGCATGCGCAGAGTACTTCCACTATTTCATGAACAAAGAAGTGAAGATGTATAAAAAGGGGCTGTTTGAAATACTTAACACGGCAGTTGGCGGAGCGCAGACTCCCCTGTCGTCCAGCGCTGTCTTTGCTCATATTCTACTTGCTATAATTAATAAAATTTTAATTGGATTATGATCCGTTGTGGTCTCAATTTATAACAATTTCTGGTGCCGTGACTCGGATAAGGAACGGTGGGCTTTGGTCCTCCGGGGAGGCGCCCCGCGACATTTCGCGGCCCCGCGACCAACAGCTTACCTCATCCTTACCGACGAACCTAAATGCTAGAATATGAGCAAAGAAGGAACCGGTAAAATCCCATAAAAATTCTGTGCACGGGAGTCCGGACGAAGACGCAGGACGCGTAAGTATATTGCGAAATTTTCCGCAGAGCGAAATTGTTCGCGGCGGAGGACTGCAGAGTGAAATTGTTCACGGCAGAGTAGTTCGCAGGTTTGCCGTTCGGGCGGGATTGGGTTTCCTGGAATATAACGAATGAGAGGTTCGATATACTGAACCAAGCGAGTGTGGACCCTTAAGTACTGCGGTTCCCATCTCCCGCGAGGGACTGGGCCAGGAACAAGGGGGAGCGAGTGAGTGCGTGTTCGGAGATATTCCAGAAGATGGGGGCGAAGGGCAGCAAGCCTTCGACTCCCATGGGATGGGTACCCATTGTACCTAAGAATACCCCTCTGGCATATATCTTAGACAATTGGAGATGTCTCCCTGGAACCTTAGGGAAAGATAAGCAAAAAATGATAGAATATTGTACTAAGATATGGGGAGGGAAGAAGATTTTTAAAAATGGGTTTTTTTTGGCCAGTATATGGGTCAGAAGAAGATTGGGTAAGACAGCAATTAAACCTCTGGGTTAATAATAAAAAACCCCTTAACCCTGAGGAGAGTCAATATGCGGAAGTGTGGCTAAAAAGACCGGGAGCTAGACTTTACCCGCTGAATGAGATAAAAAAAAAAAAAAAAAACTAAACAAAAGAAAAAGAAGGTATAACATGAAGCGGGGACAGATACTAAATATGTATAGGCGTAAGGGAATAAATGTAAAGGAAAAACGACCCTGGGTGTGCATACTTTGGAGGAACGACCCCCATGCACCTCAGCGCTGAATAAAGCACACCTACTTTACAACTTTAACGAGTTGTGGAGTCAATCTGCATATCAATTTGGCGAGCCAGCCAGGAGGCCTCTGTTCGGCTGCAGGATCGGGTGAGGAGCGGATATCCTAAGGCCCCCCCCAGGCCGCTTGCCTGGAGGAGCTCCGCTTCTCGTCCGCTCACTGCGGGGACAGACAGCGACCTGCGCCGGCTGCGGAGAGGCGGTATGCTTGGAATTTAGGTACTTTGGGGGGCCTGTAGGGCATACGCGTGGCCCGGGGCTGCTGGTAAGGCGTGCAGAGACGTCTGGCGCACAGCGGAGTTCCCCGTGGCAGGTAGGGCTTGCAAGCTGGGGGGGCTCGTCGACCGATAGCGCGGCTGCAAGCGATCCTGGAGGCGGATCGGGCGAGCCCGGGTTTTCGCTGCATCCCAAGTTTTGGAGCCAGGGCGGACCTGCTAATGACCGTGTAGGAAGCAGGAGAAGGGTAAGCGGAACCATAGCGTGAGTGTGTGGGATCCCATGTGTTTCTGTGTGACTGAGACGTAGCGTAGCTACGAAGCGAGTGTGGAGTCCTAATCCGCGGTTCCGTGTCTCCGCGAGGGGAGCGGCCGGAGACGGACGAAGCGTTTATGTTTTTCTGTCCTGTGTCTTGTCTGTGTATAACCATCAAGCAGCTTAGAAAGCGGGGGAAGGTCCGGCTACCTCTCCCGCAGTGGATAATTTTACGAAATACAAGGGCAAGGAATTTCCTATATGCCCTGTGAGAGTATGTGCCTTGTAGGAGTGTAACTGTATGGGACGGGTGGCATTTCACGTGGATATTGCCACTCAGGACACCGGTGGGGCAGATACTGCTCGGGGTGTCTTACAAAACACTGCCAGGTAGAAAATTATAATTATCTAATCGGTGACCAGAAATAAAAGATTACTTTGTGGAGAAAAGCCACAAAATCCCGGCGGACTTCCGAGAAGTTAGAATGAAAAACTGAGAAAGGGTTTATAAAAGGTATCAAAGGAAATTTGAGAAGATGTGGTTACAAAAGAAAAAAAAAATAAATAAAATGGGAATACAATTAATGTCTCTCTTTTTGGGACAATCAACGGGGGATATTAGGAAAACCTTCGTAACCTGACATATGAGTGCATAATAAGTTTTGAACAGTGGAACCTGCTGTGGATACTAGGGCAGTGTAAATTTTGCTGGAACTGAAACTATGTTCTCATGACAGGGGAGTTGATGTGCAGAACCCAGAGATACTATCTTACTGAATCCCCTGAGAATATTATAAAACTTGTGTGTAGGTGCTCTCATATTTTAAGTGCATTTGCAGAGCACTGGGAAAGAGAAGCTATAGAGATTTGTAAGAGATTGTTTGAAATGGGAGCCGGTCAAAACAAGGGAATTCTGAAGAAAAGCCCACCGGGTTACATTTTGGCACATTGGAAAGAACTGGGAGGTTCTTCTGGGGGCTCGGTAAACAAGAAAACATTGGTAAAATATTGTAATCAATGGTGGCCTTTATAAACTTTGGAAAATCAGGAAAAATGGCCTAAGAATGGAACTCTGAATTCTAATGCATTTTTTTTACAATTTATGTTGGTTTTGAGGTGGCCAAGAAAATGCAATGAAGTAATGTATGCAGATATGTTTCACTTTAAGAAAGCACCTGGAGTGGCAGACAGAATGTGAAATTAATATAACTCTGCCAGATCCCTAATTTTGGTTTTGGAAAAGGACAAGGAAAAACAGAAAGCTAAGATGGAGAGATGTTGTTCAGCCTGTGATATTGGGACAGTCATCAAGAAAATTATATATCACAGGTACCTCCGAAAGGAGCACCCTCTGCCTCTGTCCTATCAGATATTGATAAGGAGGAGGAAATTGCTGTCACTGGCAACAAGCAGCACATTCACATTCAGGGTTAAGAAGGGGTTAAACCAGAAGTGCTGTTGCAGAGGCAGGCATCTGTAACCCCTGCAGAGCAGGGTGAGCACCTGTGAAAAATAATAAATAAATAAATAAAAAAGGGAAAACCAAAGGGGAAAGGAGGGAAGCTGCCGCAGTTCCTGTGTTTGAGCATGGAGAGTGTATAGGAATTGGAAATAGGTAGAAAAGAAAAAGCTGGGTCGTGCTACAGCCACGGCTGCGCTGGTTGCTTTGAAACTGGTGGAGGACGAATGTCGGACAGAAGTGGGGGAGTAACCTCCTCTTCTGTGGAACCGGATCGGTGTGAGTGCTGTGAGGAGTTTGGACGCTGGGAGTGAGACTACCCTAGTGGGAGTGCCATGGGGTGGCTCGGGTGACTGAATTGGAACTAGGCTGACGGGACCAGGGGAATCTTCCCTAGCAGATCCACTGGTTATAATGGAATTTTTGGTTGATACAGGTGCAATGTATTCAGTTTTAAACAAAGCTTTAATACCTTTGGGGATGATTATATGATGATAAAAGGGGCGACTGGCCAAGGTGAAAAGGCTTATTTTTGTAAACTACTAAAATATCAATTGGGAAAACAATGGGGCATCCATAAGTTTTTGTATATGCCTAACTCCGCAAAAGCTCTTTTGGGGAGAGATTTGTTAGAACACTTGGGAGCAACCATTACTTTCAAAGGAGGCGAGATCACTTTAAAAGTAAAGGACCAACAGTATATAGAGATGTTAAAAGCTTAATTTTGATCACTAATCATGTCGAGGGAGAAGTCAGATTGAAGATATACTGGATCAGGTATTCCCAGGGATATGGGCTACAAACGTACCTGGAAGAGCTCCTAAAAGAATACCAGGTACAAACGGGGAACATGCTGTTACAGTATGTAGATGATCTGCTCATAGCAGGGAATAATAAGGAGGATGTAAGAAAAGAAAGCATTCGATTTCTAAACTTTCTTGCACAAAAAGGCCTACGGGTATCACAAGAAAAGTTACAATTTGTGGAGGAAAAAGCGAAATATTTGGGACATTATTTGTTTAACGGCCAGAAAATATTGGAGCCAGTCGCATTAAAGGCCCAGTGACGAGACCCCACTGGAAAGTAATCAGTACTCCAGGGGACACCAAGATAACCCTGAAAAGATAACGTAATGATAGAAACTTTATTTAATTATTTTGCCGCATTATCTTTTGGTATAAAGTGTGTATTGCTGTTTATATTTGCTATAATTATTTCTCCTCTTTTCTATTCTATATGGAAGCGTACAAAGTGTGCTGAAGGAAATTGCTAAACTTATGCAACCACACAATAGTGAATATAGAAGATATACTGATGTAAATAATGTATGTACTCTAGATACACGAATTAGGTGTAATAATTTGAATTGCAATTGTTATCCATTTGCTTGTTTTAGGTGTAAGGTATGTCAGGATAAATGGTGGACACACTGGGAATGTGGATGCCCTCCAATAGGAGTTCGCACACAGTGTTGGAAAATCCAAAGAACTCTCACTGAGTGGAAACTAAAACAATTAGAGTCTAAACAAGAAATTATTTGGGAATCCCATGAGTGGTGGGAGATTTTTGCCAAAGGAATAAACCCTCAATATTATTGTTACCACTCCAATGAAGCAGTCCCCTTTATAGCCGAAATTTTGATTATAAAGTGTAGAAGGGAAGTACTAACTGTATCTTGCTTTGCCCCATTAGTTAAGGCTGCAAAGTGGGAAGCCTATGTAAACAGGCAGAAAGCCCGAAACAGCTATTCTCCTGAAGAATTCCCTTGCTGCCGAGAAGATGGTACACCCCGTGGCTCGAAGCAACCGAGTCGACGGGCGAGGCAGGGGAGGAATAAACTGTGGAGAAAAGAACCAGAACAATGGGATGCAAAAACAGCAATGGCCGAACTTCCCCAGGACTGGTAAAAATATACTTAAATTGGCAAAATTGACAGACACCCTTTTTCCTGGTATACCGTTAGTTTTGTTATTGATAATAACCCAAGCAAATGGAAACCCGCATGAACCATTAAAGTGGGAATTAATATCGTGGGAAACATCCAAAGTGATAACCACTTTCACTGGGACGGGACAACCTGAATTCCCTGTACGACCTTAATGTAGAACTCCGGAAAAGGTTAGATCAACGTAAGAAAGATCGTGAGGCGGGCAGGTCATGGTATGAAAACTGGTTTAGTATTTCACCTTGGCTAACTACTTTGTTGTCTGCTTTAGCAGGGCCGCTTATTATATTGATTTTGGGACTTATATTTGGGCCTCGTATATTACGCTATATTTTACACTTTATTAGAGAACGGTTTGACATAGCTAAACTGCTTATTTTAGCTACGGGATCTGGGGTAAAATATAAGAGTGGATCTATCTATTGATGAGGATGAAGATTGTTGTGAATGTGTCATGCCACGTAAAAAAATATACCTGTGATTGTAAGGAATTACCTTGTGAGTGTTATGATAAATGTTGGGAGTGTGGAAAAAGGTTGGCTTACAATTCCGAAAATGAAAGCAGCATCTAATAAACAATAATAGGATAAAAGAAAAAGGGGGGATTGTAAGAAACTATGAATTCGGATATTGTTTATTAAGATTTATGTTAAGCCCAATGTAAAGGTTAGGCAATAAAAAGTATGAAATTGCTTACTCAAACAGTCACCGGACACAGCTTACATAGACTAACAGTCGCCAACCGCAATCGCTTATCGCTTATGCAAACATAACAGATGTTGCCTAAAGATAGCTGTAAGATGTTCCATGTGAGAAACTATAGACTAGTGTATTGTTTATTAAGATATATGTTAAGTCAAATGTAAAGGAACTGACAGAGATAAAACACAGCTGGCCAAGATAAGATAGCTGCAAGATGTCCCAGGAACTGGCAGAGATAAGACTAACAACTCCCTGCAAAGACATATGGATGAAGGATCAAAGGAGGAAGACTTCTCACCTTGGTCTCATCGATCACCAGGAGGCAGGAAACTACCCCCTAACAACAACTGAAGCATGCGCAGAGTACTTCCACTATTTCATGAACAAAGAAGTGAAGATGTATAAAAAGGGGCTGTTTGAAATACTTAACACGGCAGTTGGCGGAGCGCAGACTCCCCTGTCGTCCAGCGCTGTCTTTGCTCATATTCTACTTGCTATAATTAATAAAATTTTAATTGGATTATGATCCGTTGTGGTCTCAATTTATAACAATTTCTGGTGCCGTGACTCGGATAAGGAACGGTGGGCTTTGGTCCTCCGGGGAGGCGCCCCGCGACATTTCGCGGCCCCGCGACCAACAGCTTACCTCATCCTTACCGACGAACCTAAATGCTAGAATATGAGCAAAGAAGGAACCGGTAAAATCCCATAAAAATTCTGTGCACGGGAGTCCGGACGAAGACGCAGGACGCGTAAGTATATTGCGAAATTTTCCGCAGAGCGAAATTGTTCGCGGCGGAGGACTGCAGAGTGAAATTGTTCACGGCAGAGTAGTTCGCAGGTTTGCCGTTCGGGCGGGATTGGGTTTCCTGGAATATAACGAATGAGAGGTTCGATATACTGAACCAAGCGAGTGTGGACCCTTAAGTACTGCGGTTCCCATCTCCCGCGAGGGACTGGGCCAGGAACAAGGGGGAGCGAGTGAGTGCGTGTTCGGAGATATTCCAGAAGATGGGGGCGAAGGGCAGCAAGCCTTCGACTCCCATGGGATGGGTACCCATTGTACCTAAGAATACCCCTCTGGCATATATCTTAGACAATTGGAGATGTCTCCCTGGAACCTTAGGGAAAGATAAGCAAAAAATGATAGAATATTGTACTAAGATATGGGGAGGGAAGAAGATTTTTAAAAATGGTTTTTTTTTGGCCAGTATATGGGTCAGAAGAAGATTGGGTAAGACAGCAATTAAACCTCTGGGTTAATAATAAAAAACCCCTTAACCCTGAGGAGAGTCAATATGCGGAAGTGTGGCTAAAAAGACCGGGAGCTAGACTTTACCCGCTGAATGAGATAAAAAAAAAAAAAAAAACTAAACAAAAGAAAAAGAAGGTATAACATGAAGCGGGGACAGATACTAAATATGTATAGGCGTAAGGGAATAAATGTAAAGGAAAAACGACCCTGGGTGTGCATACTTTGGAGGAACGACCCCCATGCACCTCAGCGCTGAATAAAGCACACCTACTTTACAACTTTAACGAGTTGTGGAGTCAATCTGCATATCAATTTGGCGAGCCAGCCAGGAGGCCTCTGTTCGGCTGCAGGATCGGGTGAGGAGCGGATATCCTAAGGCCCCCCCCAGGCCGCTTGCCTGGAGGAGCTCCGCTTCTCGTCCGCTCACTGCGGGGACAGACAGCGACCTGCGCCGGCTGCGGAGAGGCGGTATGCTTGGAATTTAGGTACTTTGGGGGGCCTGTAGGGCATACGCGTGGCCCGGGGCTGCTGGTAAGGCGTGCAGAGACGTCTGGCGCACAGCGGAGTTCCCCGTGGCAGGTAGGGCTTGCAAGCTGGGGGGGCTCGTCGACCGATAGCGCGGCTGCAAGCGATCCTGGAGGCGGATCGGGCGAGCCCGGGTTTTCGCTGCATCCCACGTTTTGGAGCCAGGGCGGACCTGCTAATGACCGTGTAGGAAGCAGGAGAAGGGTAAGCGGAACCATAGCGTGAGTGTGTGGGATCCCATGTGTTTCTGTGTGACTGAGACGTAGCGTAGCTACGAAGCGAGTGTGGAGTCCTAATCCGCGGTTCCGTGTCTCCGCGAGGGGAGCGGCCGGAGACGGACGAAGCGTTTATGTTTTTCTGTCCTGTGTCTTGTCTGTGTATAACCATCAAGCAGCTTAGAAAGCGGGGGAAGGTCCGGCTACCTCTCCCGCAGTGGATAATTTTACGAAATACAAGGGCAAGGAATTTCCTATATGCCCTGTGAGAGTATGTGCCTTGTAGGAGTGTAACTGTATGGGACGGGTGGCATTTCACGTGGATATTGCCACTCAGGACACCGGTGGGGCAGATACTGCTCGGGGTGTCTTACAAAACACTGCCAGGTAGAAAATTATAATTATCTAATCGGTGACCAGAAATAAAAGATTACTTTGTGGAGAAAAGCCACAAAATCCCGGCGGACTTCCGAGAAGTTAGAATGAAAAACTGAGAAAGGGTTTATAAAAGGTATCAAAGGAAATTTGAGAAGATGTGGTTACAAAAGAAAAAAAAAATAAATAAAATGGGAATACAATTAATGTCTCTCTTTTTGGGACAATCAACGGGGGATATTAGGAAAACCTTCGTAACCTGACATATGAGTGCATAATAAGTTTTGAACAGTGGAACCTGCTGTGGATACTAGGGCAGTGTAAATTTTGCTGGAACTGAAACTATGTTCTCATGACAGGGGAGTTGATGTGCAGAACCCAGAGATACTATCTTACTGAATCCCCTGAGAATATTATAAAACTTGTGTGTAGGTGCTCTCATATTTTAAGTGCATTTGCAGAGCACTGGGAAAGAGAAGCTATAGAGATTTGTAAGAGATTGTTTGAAATGGGAGCCGGTCAAAACAAGGGAATTCTGAAGAAAAGCCCACCGGGTTACATTTTGGCACATTGGAAAGAACTGGGAGGTTCTTCTGGGGGCTCGGTAAACAAGAAAACATTGGTAAAATATTGTAATCAATGGTGGCCTTTATAAACTTTGGAAAATCAGGAAAAATGGCCTAAGAATGGAACTCTGAATTCTAATGCATTTTTTTTACAATTTATGTTGGTTTTGAGGTGGCCAAGAAAATGCAATGAAGTAATGTATGCAGATATGTTTCACTTTAAGAAAGCACCTGGAGTGGCAGACAGAATGTGAAATTAATATAACTCTGCCAGATCCCTAATTTTGGTTTTGGAAAAGGACAAGGAAAAACAGAAAGCTAAGATGGAGAGATGTTGTTCAGCCTGTGATATTGGGACAGTCATCAAGAAAATTATATATCACAGGTACCTCCGAAAGGAGCACCCTCTGCCTCTGTCCTATCAGATATTGATAAGGAGGAGGAAATTGCTGTCACTGGCAACAAGCAGCACATTCACATTCAGGGTTAAGAAGGGGTTAAACCAGAAGTGCTGTTGCAGAGGCAGGCATCTGTAACCCCTGCAGAGCAGGGTGAGCACCTGTGAAAAATAATAAATAAATAAATAAAAAAGGGAAAACCAAAGGGGAAAGGAGGGAAGCTGCCGCAGTTCCTGTGTTCGAGCATGGAGAGTGTATAGGAATTGGAAATAGGTAGAAAAGAAAAAGCTGGGTCGTGCTACAGCCACGGCTGCGCTGGTTGCTTTGAAACTGGTGGAGGACGAATGTCGGACAGAAGTGGGGGAGTAACCTCCTCTTCTGTGGAACCGGATCGGTGTGAGTGCTGTGAGGAGTTTGGACGCTGGGAGTGAGACTACCCTAGTGGGAGTGCCATGGGGTGGCTCGGGTGACTGAATTGGAACTAGGCTGACGGGACCAGGGGAATCTTCCCTAGCAGATCCACTGGTTATAATGGAATTTTTGGTTGATACAGGTGCAATGTATTCAGTTTTAAACAAAGCTTTAATACCTTTGGGGATGATTATATGATGATAAAAGGGGCGACTGGCCAAGGTGAAAAGGCTTATTTTTGTAAACTACTAAAATATCAATTGGGAAAACAATGGGGCATCCATAAGTTTTTGTATATGCCTAACTCCGCAAAAGCTCTTTTGGGGAGAGATTTGTTAGAACACTTGGGAGCAACCATTACTTTCAAAGGAGGCGAGATCACTTTAAAAGTAAAGGACCAACAGTATATAGAGATGTTAAAAGCTTAATTTTGATCACTAATCATGTCGAGGGAGAAGTCAGATTGAAGATATACTGGATCAGGTATTCCCAGGGATATGGGCTACAAACGTACCTGGAAGAGCTCCTAAAAGAATACCAGGTACAAACGGGGAACATGCTGTTACAGTATGTAGATGATCTGCTCATAGCAGGGAATAATAAGGAGGATGTAAGAAAAGAAAGCATTCGATTTCTAAACTTTCTTGCACAAAAAGGCCTACGGGTATCACAAGAAAAGTTACAATTTGTGGAGGAAAAAGCGAAATATTTGGGACATTATTTGTTTAACGGCCAGAAAATATTGGAGCCAGTCGCATTAAAGGCCCAGTGACGAGACCCCACTGGAAAGTAATCAGTACTCCAGGGGACACCAAGATAACCCTGAAAAGATAACGTAATGATAGAAACTTTATTTAATTATTTTGCCGCATTATCTTTTGGTATAAAGTGTGTATTGCTGTTTATATTTGCTATAATTATTTCTCCTCTTTTCTATTCTATATGGAAGCGTACAAAGTGTGCTGAAGGAAATTGCTAAACTTATGCAACCACACAATAGTGAATATAGAAGATATACTGATGTAAATAATGTATGTACTCTAGATACACGAATTAGGTGTAATAATTTGAATTGCAATTGTTATCCATTTGCTTGTTTTAGGTGTAAGGTATGTCAGGATAAATGGTGGACACACTGGGAATGTGGATGCCCTCCAATAGGAGTTCGCACACAGTGTTGGAAAATCCAAAGAACTCTCACTGAGTGGAAACTAAAACAATTAGAGTCTAAACAAGAAATTATTTGGGAATCCCATGAGTGGTGGGAGATTTTTGCCAAAGGAATAAACCCTCAATATTATTGTTACCACTCCAATGAAGCAGTCCCCTTTATAGCCGAAATTTTGATTATAAAGTGTAGAAGGGAAGTACTAACTGTATCTTGCTTTGCCCCATTAGTTAAGGCTGCAAAGTGGGAAGCCTATGTAAACAGGCAGAAAGCCCGAAACAGCTATTCTCCTGAAGAATTCCCTTGCTGCCGAGAAGATGGTACACCCCGTGGCTCGAAGCAACCGAGTCGACGGGCGAGGCAGGGGAGGAATAAACTGTGGAGAAAAGAACCAGAACAATGGGATGCAAAAACAGCAATGGCCGAACTTCCCCAGGACTGGTAAAAATATACTTAAATTGGCAAAATTGACAGACACCCTTTTTCCTGGTATACCGTTAGTTTTGTTATTGATAATAACCCAAGCAAATGGAAACCCGCATGAACCATTAAAGTGGGAATTAATATCGTGGGAAACATCCAAAGTGATAACCACTTTCACTGGGACGGGACAACCTGAATTCCCTGTACGACCTTAATGTAGAACTCCGGAAAAGGTTAGATCAACGTAAGAAAGATCGTGAGGCGGGCAGGTCATGGTATGAAAACTGGTTTAGTATTTCACCTTGGCTAACTACTTTGTTGTCTGCTTTAGCAGGGCCGCTTATTATATTGATTTTGGGACTTATATTTGGGCCTCGTATATTACGCTATATTTTACACTTTATTAGAGAACGGTTTGACATAGCTAAACTGCTTATTTTAGCTACGGGATCTGGGGTAAAATATAAGAGTGGATCTATCTATTGATGAGGATGAAGATTGTTGTGAATGTGTCATGCCACGTAAAAAAATATACCTGTGATTGTAAGGAATTACCTTGTGAGTGTTATGATAAATGTTGGGAGTGTGGAAAAAGGTTGGCTTACAATTCCGAAAATGAAAGCAGCATCTAATAAACAATAATAGGATAAAAGAAAAAGGGGGGATTGTAAGAAACTATGAATTCGGATATTGTTTATTAAGATTTATGTTAAGCCCAATGTAAAGGTTAGGCAATAAAAAGTATGAAATTGCTTACTCAAACAGTCACCGGACACAGCTTACATAGACTAACAGTCGCCAACCGCAATCGCTTATCGCTTATGCAAACATAACAGATGTTGCCTAAAGATAGCTGTAAGATGTTCCATGTGAGAAACTATAGACTAGTGTATTGTTTATTAAGATATATGTTAAGTCAAATGTAAAGGAACTGACAGAGATAAAACACAGCTGGCCAAGATAAGATAGCCGCAAGATGTCCCAGGAACTGGCAGAGATAAGACTAACAACTCCCTGCAAAGACATATGGATGAAGGATCAAAGGAGGAAGACTTCTCACCTTGGTCTCATCGATCACCAGGAGGCAGGAAACTACCCCCTAACAACAACTGAAGCATGCGCAGAGTACTTCCACTATTTCATGAACAAAGAAGTGAAGATGTATAAAAAGGGGCTGTTTGAAATACTTAACACGGCAGTTGGCGGAGCGCAGACTCCCCTGTCGTCCAGCGCTGTCTTTGCTCATATTCTACTTGCTATAATTAATAAAATTTTAATTGGATTATGATCCGTTGTGGTCTCAATTTATAACAATTTCTGGTGCCGTGACTCGGATAAGGAACGGTGGGCTTTGGTCCTCCGGGGAGGCGCCCCGCGACATTTCGCGGCCCCGCGACCAACAGCTTACCTCATCCTTACCGACGAACCTAAATGCTAGAATATGAGCAAAGAAGGAACCGGTAAAATCCCATAAAAATTCTGTGCACGGGAGTCCGGACGAAGACGCAGGACGCGTAAGTATATTGCGAAATTTTCCGCAGAGCGAAATTGTTCGCGGCGGAGGACTGCAGAGTGAAATTGTTCACGGCAGAGTAGTTCGCAGGTTTGCCGTTCGGGCGGGATTGGGTTTCCTGGAATATAACGAATGAGAGGTTCGATATACTGAACCAAGCGAGTGTGGACCCTTAAGTACTGCGGTTCCCATCTCCCGCGAGGGACTGGGCCAGGAACAAGGGGGAGCGAGTGAGTGCGTGTTCGGAGATATTCCAGAAGATGGGGGCGAAGGGCAGCAAGCCTTCGACTCCCATGGGATGGGTACCCATTGTACCTAAGAATACCCCTCTGGCATATATCTTAGACAATTGGAGATGTCTCCCTGGAACCTTAGGGAAAGATAAGCAAAAAATGATAGAATATTGTACTAAGATATGGGGAGGGAAGAAGATTTTTAAAAATGGTTTTTTTTTGGCCAGTATATGGGTCAGAAGAAGATTGGGTAAGACAGCAATTAAACCTCTGGGTTAATAATAAAAAACCCCTTAACCCTGAGGAGAGTCAATATGCGGAAGTGTGGCTAAAAAGACCGGGAGCTAGACTTTACCCGCTGAATGAGATAAAAAAAAAAAAACAAACTAAACAAAAGAAAAAGAAGGTATAACATGAAGCGGGGACAGATACTAAATATGTATAGGCGTAAGGGAATAAATGTAAAGGAAAAACGACCCTGGGTGTGCATACTTTGGAGGAACGACCCCCATGCACCTCAGCGCTGAATAAAGCACACCTACTTTACAACTTTAACGAGTTGTGGAGTCAATCTGCATATCAATTTGGCGAGCCAGCCAGGAGGCCTCTGTTCGGCTGCAGGATCGGGTGAGGAGCGGATATCCTAAGGCCCCCCCCAGGCCGCTTGCCTGGAGGAGCTCCGCTTCTCGTCCGCTCACTGCGGGGACAGACAGCGACCTGCGCCGGCTGCGGAGAGGCGGTATGCTTGGAATTTAGGTACTTTGGGGGGCCTGTAGGGCATACGCGTGGCCCGGGGCTGCTGGTAAGGCGTGCAGAGACGTCTGGCGCACAGCGGAGTTCCCCGTGGCAGGTAGGGCTTGCAAGCTGGGGGGGCTCGTCGACCGATAGCGCGGCTGCAAGCGATCCTGGAGGCGGATCGGGCGAGCCCGGGTTTTCGCTGCATCCCACGTTTTGGAGCCAGGGCGGACCTGCTAATGACCGTGTAGGAAGCAGGAGAAGGGTAAGCGGAACCATAGCGTGAGTGTGTGGGATCCCATGTGTTTCTGTGTGACTGAGACGTAGCGTAGCTACGAAGCGAGTGTGGAGTCCTAATCCGCGGTTCCGTGTCTCCGCGAGGGGAGCGGCCGGAGACGGACGAAGCGTTTATGTTTTTCTGTCCTGTGTCTTGTCTGTGTATAACCATCAAGCAGCTTAGAAAGCGGGGGAAGGTCCGGCTACCTCTCCCGCAGTGGATAATTTTACGAAATACAAGGGCAAGGAATTTCCTATATGCCCTGTGAGAGTATGTGCCTTGTAGGAGTGTAACTGTATGGGACGGGTGGCATTTCACGTGGATATTGCCACTCAGGACACCGGTGGGGCAGATACTGCTCGGGGTGTCTTACAAAACACTGCCAGGTAGAAAATTATAATTATCTAATCGGTGACCAGAAATAAAAGATTACTTTGTGGAGAAAAGCCACAAAATCCCGGCGGACTTCCGAGAAGTTAGAATGAAAAACTGAGAAAGGGTTTATAAAAGGTATCAAAGGAAATTTGAGAAGATGTGGTTACAAAAGAAAAAAAAAATAAATAAAATGGGAATACAATTAATGTCTCTCTTTTTGGGACAATCAACGGGGGATATTAGGAAAACCTTCGTAACCTGACATATGAGTGCATAATAAGTTTTGAACAGTGGAACCTGCTGTGGATACTAGGGCAGTGTAAATTTTGCTGGAACTGAAACTATGTTCTCATGACAGGGGAGTTGATGTGCAGAACCCAGAGATACTATCTTACTGAATCCCCTGAGAATATTATAAAACTTGTGTGTAGGTGCTCTCATATTTTAAGTGCATTTGCAGAGCACTGGGAAAGAGAAGCTATAGAGATTTGTAAGAGATTGTTTGAAATGGGAGCCGGTCAAAACAAGGGAATTCTGAAGAAAAGCCCACTGGGTTACATTTTGGCACATTGGAAAGAACTGGGAGGTTCTTCTGGGGGCTCGGTAAACAAGAAAACATTGGTAAAATATTGTAATCAATGGTGGCCTTTATAAACTTTGGAAAATCAGGAAAAATGGCCTAAGAATGGAACTCTGAATTCTAATGCATTTTTTTTACAATTTATGTTGGTTTTGAGGTGGCCAAGAAAATGCAATGAAGTAATGTATGCAGATATGTTTCACTTTAAGAAAGCACCTGGAGTGGCAGACAGAATGTGAAATTAATATAACTCTGCCAGATCCCTAATTTTGGTTTTGGAAAAGGACAAGGGAAAACAGAAAGCTAAGATGGAGAGATGTTGTTCAGCCTGTGATATTGGGACAGTCATCAAGAAAATTATATATCACAGGTACCTCCGAAAGGAGCACCCTCTGCCTCTGTCCTATCAGATATTGATAAGGAGGAGGAAATTGCTGTCACTGGCAACAAGCAGCACATTCACATTCAGGGTTAAGAAGGGGTTAAACCAGAAGTGCTGTTGCAGAGGCAGGCATCTGTAACCCCTGCAGAGCAGGGTGAGCACCTGTGAAAAATAATAAATAAATAAATAAAAAAGGGAAAACCAAAGGGGAAAGGAGGGAAGCTGCCGCAGTTCCTGTGTTCGAGCATGGAGAGTGTATAGGAATTGGAAATAGGTAGAAAAGAAAAAGCTGGGTCGTGCTACAGCCACGGCTGCGCTGGTTGCTTTGAAACTGGTGGAGGACGAATGTCGGACAGAAGTGGGGGAGTAACCTCCTCTTCTGTGGAACCGGATCGGTGTGAGTGCTGTGAGGAGTTTGGACGCTGGGAGTGAGACTACCCTAGTGGGAGTGCCATGGGGTGGCTCGGGTGACTGAATTGGAACTAGGCTGACGGGACCAGGGGAATCTTCCCTAGCAGCTCCACTGGTTATAATGGAATTTTTGGTTGATACAGGTGCAATGTATTCAGTTTTAAACAAAGCTTTAATACCTTTGGGGATGATTATATGATGATAAAAGGGGCGACTGGCCAAGGTGAAAAGGCTTATTTTTGTAAACTACTAAAATATCAATTGGGAAAACAATGGGGCATCCATAAGTTTTTGTATATGCCTAACTCCGCAAAAGCTCTTTTGGGGAGAGATTTGTTAGAACACTTGGGAGCAACCATTACTTTCAAAGGAGGCGAGATCACTTTAAAAGTAAAGGACCAACAGTATATAGAGATGTTAAAAGCTTAATTTTGATCACTAATCATGTCGAGGGAGAAGTCAGATTGAAGATATACTGGATCAGGTATTCCCAGGGATATGGGCTACAAACGTACCTGGAAGAGCTCCTAAAAGAATACCAGGTACAAACGGGGAACATGCTGTTACAGTATGTAGATGATCTGCTCATAGCAGGGAATAATAAGGAGGATGTAAGAAAAGAAAGCATTCGATTTCTAAACTTTCTTGCACAAAAAGGCCTACGGGTATCACAAGAAAAGTTACAATTTGTGGAGGAAAAAGCGAAATATTTGGGACATTATTTGTTTAACGGCCAGAAAATATTGGAGCCAGTCGCATTAAAGGCCCAGTGACGAGACCCCACTGGAAAGTAATCAGTACTCCAGGGGACACCAAGATAACCCTGAAAAGATAACGTAATGATAGAAACTTTATTTAATTATTTTGCCGCATTATCTTTTGGTATAAAGTGTGTATTGCTGTTTATATTTGCTATAATTATTTCTCCTCTTTTCTATTCTATATGGAAGCGTACAAAGTGTGCTGAAGGAAATTGCTAAACTTATGCAACCACACAATAGTGAATATAGAAGATATACTGATGTAAATAATGTATGTACTCTAGATACACGAATTAGGTGTAATAATTTGAATTGCAATTGTTATCCATTTGCTTGTTTTAGGTGTAAGGTATGTCAGGATAAATGGTGGACACACTGGGAATGTGGATGCCCTCCAATAGGAGTTCGCACACAGTGTTGGAAAATCCAAAGAACTCTCACTGAGTGGAAACTAAAACAATTAGAGTCTAAACAAGAAATTATTTGGGAATCCCATGAGTGGTGGGAGATTTTTGCCAAAGGAATAAACCCTCAATATTATTGTTACCACTCCAATGAACCAGTCCCCTTTATAGCCGAAATTTTGATTATAAAGTGTAGAAGGGAAGTACTAACTGTATCTTGCTTTGCCCCATTAGTTAAGGCTGCAAAGTGGGAAGCCTATGTAAACAGGCAGAAAGCCCGAAACAGCTATTCTCCTGAAGAATTCCCTTGCTGCCGAGAAGATGGTACACCCCGTGGCTCGAAGCAACCGAGTCGACGGGCGAGGCAGGGGAGGAATAAACTGTGGAGAAAAGAACCAGAACAATGGGATGCAAAAACAGCAATGGCCGAACTTCCCCAGGACTGGTAAAAATATACTTAAATTGGCAAAATTGACAGACACCCTTTTTCCTGGTATACCGTTAGTTTTGTTATTGATAATAACCCAAGCAAATGGAAACCCGCATGAACCATTAAAGTGGGAATTAATATCGTGGGAAACATCCAAAGTGATAACCACTTTCACTGGGACGGGACAACCTGAATTCCCTGTACGACCTTAATGTAGAACTCCGGAAAAGGTTAGATCAACGTAAGAAAGATCGTGAGGCGGGCAGGTCATGGTATGAAAACTGGTTTAGTATTTCACCTTGGCTAACTACTTTGTTGTCTGCTTTAGCAGGGCCGCTTATTATATTGATTTTGGGACTTATATTTGGGCCTCGTATATTACGCTATATTTTACACTTTATTAGAGAACGGTTTGACATAGCTAAACTGCTTATTTTAGCTACGGGATCTGGGGTAAAATATAAGAGTGGATCTATCTATTGATGAGGATGAAGATTGTTGTGAATGTGTCATGCCACGTAAAAAAATATACCTGTGATTGTAAGGAATTACCTTGTGAGTGTTATGATAAATGTTGGGAGTGTGGAAAAAGGTTGGCTTACAATTCCGAAAATGAAAGCAGCATCTAATAAACAATAATAGGATAAAAGAAAAAGGGGGGATTGTAAGAAACTATGAATTCGGATATTGTTTATTAAGATTTATGTTAAGCCCAATGTAAAGGTTAGGCAATAAAAAGTATGAAATTGCTTACTCAAACAGTCACCGGACACAGCTTACATAGACTAACAGTCGCCAACCGCAATCGCTTATCGCTTATGCAAACGTAACAGATGTTGCCTAAAGATAGCTGTAAGATGTTCCATGTGAGAAACTATAGACTAGTGTATTGTTTATTAAGATATATGTTAAGTCAAATGTAAAGGAACTGACAGAGATAAAACACAGCTGGCCAAGATAAGATAGCCGCAAGATGTCCCAGGAACTGGCAGAGATAAGACTAACAACTCCCTGCAAAGACATATGGATGAAGGATCAAAGGAGGAAGACTTCTCACCTTGGTCTCATCGATCACCAGGAGGCAGGAAACTACCCCCTAACAACAACTGAAGCATGCGCAGAGTACTTCCACTATTTCATGAACAAAGAAGTGAAGATGTATAAAAAGGGGCTGTTTGAAATACTTAACACGGCAGTTGGCGGAGCGCAGACTCCCCTGTCGTCCAGCGCTGTCTTTGCTCATATTCTACTTGCTATAATTAATAAAATTTTAATTGGATTATGATCCGTTGTGGTCTCAATTTATAACAATTTCTGGTGCCGTGACTCGGATAAGGAACGGTGGGCTTTGGTCCTCCGGGGAGGCGCCCCGCGACATTTCGCGGCCCCGCGACCAACAGCTTACCTCATCCTTACCGACGAACCTAAATGCTAGAATATGAGCAAAGAAGGAACCGGTAAAATCCCATAAAAATTCTGTGCACGGGAGTCCGGACGAAGACGCAGGACGCGTAAGTATATTGCGAAATTTTCCGCAGAGCGAAATTGTTCGCGGCGGAGGACTGCAGAGTGAAATTGTTCACGGCAGAGTAGTTCGCAGGTTTGCCGTTCGGGCGGGATTGGGTTTCCTGGAATATAACGAATGAGAGGTTCGATATACTGAACCAAGCGAGTGTGGACCCTTAAGTACTGCGGTTCCCATCTCCCGCGAGGGACTGGGCCAGGAACAAGGGGGAGCGAGTGAGTGCGTGTTCGGAGATATTCCAGAAGATGGGGGCGAAGGGCAGCAAGCCTTCGACTCCCATGGGATGGGTACCCATTGTACCTAAGAATACCCCTCTGGCATATATCTTAGACAATTGGAGATGTCTCCCTGGAACCTTAGGGAAAGATAAGCAAAAAATGATAGAATATTGTACTAAGATATGGGGAGGGAAGAAGATTTTTAAAAATGGTTTTTTTTTGGCCAGTATATGGGTCAGAAGAAGATTGGGTAAGACAGCAATTAAACCTCTGGGTTAATAATAAAAAACCCCTTAACCCTGAGGAGAGTCAATATGCGGAAGTGTGGCTAAAAAGACCGGGAGCTAGACTTTACCCGCTGAATGAGATAAAAAAAAAAAAAAAAAACTAAACAAAAGAAAAAGAAGGTATAACATGAAGCGGGGACAGATACTAAATATGTATAGGCGTAAGGGAATAAATGTAAAGGAAAAACGACCCTGGGTGTGCATACTTTGGAGGAACGACCCCCATGCACCTCAGCGCTGAATAAAGCACACCTACTTTACAACTTTAACGAGTTGTGGAGTCAATCTGCATATCAATTTGGCGAGCCAGCCAGGAGGCCTCTGTTCGGCTGCAGGATCGGGTGAGGAGCGGATATCCTAAGGCCCCCCCCAGGCCGCTTGCCTGGAGGAGCTCCGCTTCTCGTCCGCTCACTGCGGGGACAGACAGCGACCTGCGCCGGCTGCGGAGAGGCGGTATGCTTGGAATTTAGGTACTTTGGGGGGCCTGTAGGGCATACGCGTGGCCCGGGGCTGCTGGTAAGGCGTGCAGAGACGTCTGGCGCACAGCGGAGTTCCCCGTGGCAGGTAGGGCTTGCAAGCTGGGGGGGCTCGTCGACCGATAGCGCGGCTGCAAGCGATCCTGGAGGCGGATCGGGCGAGCCCGGGTTTTCGCTGCATCCCAAGTTTTGGAGCCAGGGCGGACCTGCTAATGACCGTGTAGGAAGCAGGAGAAGGGTAAGCGGAACCATAGCGTGAGTGTGTGGGATCCCATGTGTTTCTGTGTGACTGAGACGTAGCGTAGCTACGAAGCGAGTGTGGAGTCCTAATCCGCGGTTCCGTGTCTCCGCGAGGGGAGCGGCCGGAGACGGACGAAGCGTTTATGTTTTTCTGTCCTGTGTCTTGTCTGTGTATAACCATCAAGCAGCTTAGAAAGCGGGGGAAGGTCCGGCTACCTCTCCCGCAGTGGATAATTTTACGAAATACAAGGGCAAGGAATTTCCTATATGCCCTGTGAGAGTATGTGCCTTGTAGGAGTGTAACTGTATGGGACGGGTGGCATTTCACGTGGATATTGCCACTCAGGACACCGGTGGGGCAGATACTGCTCGGGGTGTCTTACAAAACACTGCCAGGTAGAAAATTATAATTATCTAATCGGTGACCAGAAATAAAAGATTACTTTGTGGAGAAAAGCCACAAAATCCCGGCGGACTTCCGAGAAGTTAGAATGAAAAACTGAGAAAGGGTTTATAAAAGGTATCAAAGGAAATTTGAGAAGATGTGGTTACAAAAGAAAAAAAAAATAAATAAAATGGGAATACAATTAATGTCTCTCTTTTTGGGACAATCAACGGGGGATATTAGGAAAACCTTCGTAACCTGACATATGAGTGCATAATAAGTTTTGAACAGTGGAACCTGCTGTGGATACTAGGGCAGTGTAAATTTTGCTGGAACTGAAACTATGTTCTCATGACAGGGGAGTTGATCTGCAGAACCCAGAGATACTATCTTACTGAATCCCCTGAGAATATTATAAAACTTGTGTGTAGGTGCTCTCATATTTTAAGTGCATTTGCAGAGCACTGGGAAAGAGAAGCTATAGAGATTTGTAAGAGATTGTTTGAAATGGGAGCCGGTCAAAACAAGGGAATTCTGAAGAAAAGCCCACCGGGTTACATTTTGGCACATTGGAAAGAACTGGGAGGTTCTTCTGGGGGCTCGGTAAACAAGAAAACATTGGTAAAATATTGTAATCAATGGTGGCCTTTATAAACTTTGGAAAATCAGGAAAAATGGCCTAAGAATGGAACTCTGAATTCTAATGCATTTTTTTTACAATTTATGTTGGTTTTGAGGTGGCCAAGAAAATGCAATGAAGTAATGTATGCAGATATGTTTCACTTTAAGAAAGCACCTGGAGTGGCAGACAGAATGTGAAATTAATATAACTCTGCCAGATCCCTAATTTTGGTTTTGGAAAAGGACAAGGAAAAACAGAAAGCTAAGATGGAGAGATGTTGTTCAGCCTGTGATATTGGGACAGTCATCAAGAAAATTATATATCACAGGTACCTCCGAAAGGAGCACCCTCTGCCTCTGTCCTATCAGATATTGATAAGGAGGAGGAAATTGCTGTCACTGGCAACAAGCAGCACATTCACATTCAGGGTTAAGAAGGGGTTAAACCAGAAGTGCTGTTGCAGAGGCAGGCATCTGTAACCCCTGCAGAGCAGGGTGAGCACCTGTGAAAAATAATAAATAAATAAATAAAAAAGGGAAAACCAAAGGGGAAAGGAGGGAAGCTGCCGCAGTTCCTGTGTTTGAGCATGGAGAGTGTATAGGAATTGGAAATAGGTAGAAAAGAAAAAGCTGGGTCGTGCTACAGCCACGGCTGCGCTGGTTGCTTTGAAACTGGTGGAGGACGAATGTCGGACAGAAGTGGGGGAGTAACCTCCTCTTCTGTGGAACCGGATCGGTGTGAGTGCTGTGAGGAGTTTGGACGCTGGGAGTGAGACTACCCTAGTGGGAGTGCCATGGGGTGGCTCGGGTGACTGAATTGGAACTAGGCTGACGGGACCAGGGGAATCTTCCCTAGCAGATCCACTGGTTATAATGGAATTTTTGGTTGATACAGGTGCAATGTATTCAGTTTTAAACAAAGCTTTAATACCTTTGGGGATGATTATATGATGATAAAAGGGGCGACTGGCCAAGGTGAAAAGGCTTATTTTTGTAAACTACTAAAATATCAATTGGGAAAACAATGGGGCATCCATAAGTTTTTGTATATGCCTAACTCCGCAAAAGCTCTTTTGGGGAGAGATTTGTTAGAACACTTGGGAGCAACCATTACTTTCAAAGGAGGCGAGATCACTTTAAAAGTAAAGGACCAACAGTATATAGAGATGTTAAAAGCTTAATTTTGATCACTAATCATGTCGAGGGAGAAGTCAGATTGAAGATATACTGGATCAGGTATTCCCAGGGATATGGGCTACAAACGTACCTGGAAGAGCTCCTAAAAGAATACCAGGTACAAACGGGGAACATGCTGTTACAGTATGTAGATGATCTGCTCATAGCAGGGAATAATAAGGAGGATGTAAGAAAAGAAAGCATTCGATTTCTAAACTTTCTTGCACAAAAAGGCCTACGGGTATCACAAGAAAAGTTACAATTTGTGGAGGAAAAAGCGAAATATTTGGGACATTATTTGTTTAACGGCCAGAAAATATTGGAGCCAGTCGCATTAAAGGCCCAGTGACGAGACCCCACTGGAAAGTAATCAGTACTCCAGGGGACACCAAGATAACCCTGAAAAGATAACGTAATGATAGAAACTTTATTTAATTATTTTGCCGCATTATCTTTTGGTATAAAGTGTGTATTGCTGTTTATATTTGCTATAATTATTTCTCCTCTTTTCTATTCTATATGGAAGCGTACAAAGTGTGCTGAAGGAAATTGCTAAACTTATGCAACCACACAATAGTGAATATAGAAGATATACTGATGTAAATAATGTATGTACTCTAGATACACGAATTAGGTGTAATAATTTGAATTGCAATTGTTATCCATTTGCTTGTTTTAGGTGTAAGGTATGTCAGGATAAATGGTGGACACACTGGGAATGTGGATGCCCTCCAATAGGAGTTCGCACACAGTGTTGGAAAATCCAAAGAACTCTCACTGAGTGGAAACTAAAACAATTAGAGTCTAAACAAGAAATTATTTGGGAATCCCATGAGTGGTGGGAGATTTTTGCCAAAGGAATAAACCCTCAATATTATTGTTACCACTCCAATGAAGCAGTCCCCTTTATAGCCGAAATTTTGATTATAAAGTGTAGAAGGGAAGTACTAACTGTATCTTGCTTTGCCCCATTAGTTAAGGCTGCAAAGTGGGAAGCCTATGTAAACAGGCAGAAAGCCCGAAACAGCTATTCTCCTGAAGAATTCCCTTGCTGCCGAGAAGATGGTACACCCCGTGGCTCGAAGCAACCGAGTCGACGGGCGAGGCAGGGGAGGAATAAACTGTGGAGAAAAGAACCAGAACAATGGGATGCAAAAACAGCAATGGCCGAACTTCCCCAGGACTGGTAAAAATATACTTAAATTGGCAAAATTGACAGACACCCTTTTTCCTGGTATACCGTTAGTTTTGTTATTGATAATAACCCAAGCAAATGGAAACCCGCATGAACCATTAAAGTGGGAATTAATATCGTGGGAAACATCCAAAGTGATAACCACTTTCACTGGGACGGGACAACCTGAATTCCCTGTACGACCTTAATGTAGAACTCCGGAAAAGGTTAGATCAACGTAAGAAAGATCGTGAGGCGGGCAGGTCATGGTATGAAAACTGGTTTAGTATTTCACCTTGGCTAACTACTTTGTTGTCTGCTTTAGCAGGGCCGCTTATTATATTGATTTTGGGACTTATATTTGGGCCTCGTATATTACGCTATATTTTACACTTTATTAGAGAACGGTTTGACATAGCTAAACTGCTTATTTTAGCTACGGGATCTGGGGTAAAATATAAGAGTGGATCTATCTATTGATGAGGATGAAGATTGTTGTGAATGTGTCATGCCACGTAAAAAAATATACCTGTGATTGTAAGGAATTACCTTGTGAGTGTTATGATAAATGTTGGGAGTGTGGAAAAAGGTTGGCTTACAATTCCGAAAATGAAAGCAGCATCTAATAAACAATAATAGGATAAAAGAAAAAGGGGGGATTGTAAGAAACTATGAATTCGGATATTGTTTATTAAGATTTATGTTAAGCCCAATGTAAAGGTTAGGCAATAAAAAGTATGAAATTGCTTACTCAAACAGTCACCGGACACAGCTTACATAGACTAACAGTCGCCAACCGCAATCGCTTATCGCTTATGCAAACATAACAGATGTTGCCTAAAGATAGCTGTAAGATGTTCCATGTGAGAAACTATAGACTAGTGTATTGTTTATTAAGATATATGTTAAGTCAAATGTAAAGGAACTGACAGAGATAAAACACAGCTGGCCAAGATAAGATAGCCGCAAGATGTCCCAGGAACTGGCAGAGATAAGACTAACAACTCCCTGCAAAGACATATGGATGAAGGATCAAAGGAGGAAGACTTCTCACCTTGGTCTCATCGATCACCAGGAGGCAGGAAACTACCCCCTAACAACAACTGAAGCATGCGCAGAGTACTTCCACTATTTCATGAACAAAGAAGTGAAGATGTATAAAAAGGGGCTGTTTGAAATACTTAACACGGCAGTTGGCGGAGCGCAGACTCCCCTGTCGTCCAGCGCTGTCTTTGCTCATATTCTACTTGCTATAATTAATAAAATTTTAATTGGATTATGATCCGTTGTGGTCTCAATTTATAACAATTTCTGGTGCCGTGACTCGGATAAGGAACGGTGGGCTTTGGTCCTCCGGGGAGGCGCCCCGCGACATTTCGCGGCCCCGCGACCAACAGCTTACCTCATCCTTACCGACGAACCTAAATGCTAGAATATGAGCAAAGAAGGAACCGGTAAAATCCCATAAAAATTCTGTGCACGGGAGTCCGGACGAAGACGCAGGACGCGTAAGTATATTGCGAAATTTTCCGCAGAGCGAAATTGTTCGCGGCGGAGGACTGCAGAGTGAAATTGTTCACGGCAGAGTAGTTCGCAGGTTTGCCGTTCGGGCGGGATTGGGTTTCCTGGAATATAACGAATGAGAGGTTCGATATACTGAACCAAGCGAGTGTGGACCCTTAAGTACTGCGGTTCCCATCTCCCGCGAGGGACTGGGCCAGGAACAAGGGGGAGCGAGTGAGTGCGTGTTCGGAGATATTCCAGAAGATGGGGGCGAAGGGCAGCAAGCCTTCGACTCCCATGGGATGGGTACCCATTGTACCTAAGAATACCCCTCTGGCATATATCTTAGACAATTGGAGATGTCTCCCTGGAACCTTAGGGAAAGATAAGCAAAAAATGATAGAATATTGTACTAAGATATGGGGAGGGAAGAAGATTTTTAAAAATGGTTTTTTTTTGGCCAGTATATGGGTCAGAAGAAGATTGGGTAAGACAGCAATTAAACCTCTGGGTTAATAATAAAAAACCCCTTAACCCTGAGGAGAGTCAATATGCGGAAGTGTGGCTAAAAAGACCGGGAGCTAGACTTTACCCGCTGAATGAGATAAAAAAAAAAAAAAAAACTAAACAAAAGAAAAAGAAGGTATAACATGAAGCGGGGACAGATACTAAATATGTATAGGCGTAAGGGAATAAATGTAAAGGAAAAACGACCCTGGGTGTGCATACTTTGGAGGAACGACCCCCATGCACCTCAGCGCTGAATAAAGCACACCTACTTTACAACTTTAACGAGTTGTGGAGTCAATCTGCATATCAATTTGGCGAGCCAGCCAGGAGGCCTCTGTTCGGCTGCAGGATCGGGTGAGGAGCGGATATCCTAAGGCCCCCCCAGGCCGCTTGCCTGGAGGAGCTCCGCTTCTCGTCCGCTCACTGCGGGGACAGACAGCGACCTGCGCCGGCTGCGGAGAGGCGGTATGCTTGGAATTTAGGTACTTTGGGGGGCCTGTAGGGCATACGCGTGGCCCGGGGCTGCTGGTAAGGCGTGCAGAGACGTCTGGCGCACAGCGGAGTTCCCCGTGGCAGGTAGGGCTTGCAAGCTGGGGGGGCTCGTCGACCGATAGCGCGGCTGCAAGCGATCCTGGAGGCGGATCGGGCGAGCCCGGGTTTTCGCTGCATCCCACGTTTTGGAGCCAGGGCGGACCTGCTAATGACCGTGTAGGAAGCAGGAGAAGGGTAAGCGGAACCATAGCGTGAGTGTGTGGGATCCCATGTGTTTCTGTGTGACTGAGACGTAGCGTAGCTACGAAGCGAGTGTGGAGTCCTAATCCGCGGTTCCGTGTCTCCGCGAGGGGAGCGGCCGGAGACGGACGAAGCGTTTATGTTTTTCTGTCCTGTGTCTTGTCTGTGTATAACCATCAAGCAGCTTAGAAAGCGGGGGAAGGTCCGGCTACCTCTCCCGCAGTGGATAATTTTACGAAATACAAGGGCAAGGAATTTCCTATATGCCCTGTGAGAGTATGTGCCTTGTAGGAGTGTAACTGTATGGGACGGGTGGCATTTCACGTGGATATTGCCACTCAGGACACCGGTGGGGCAGATACTGCTCGGGGTGTCTTACAAAACACTGCCAGGTAGAAAATTATAATTATCTAATCGGTGACCAGAAATAAAAGATTACTTTGTGGAGAAAAGCCACAAAATCCCGGCGGACTTCCGAGAAGTTAGAATGAAAAACTGAGAAAGGGTTTATAAAAGGTATCAAAGGAAATTTGAGAAGATGTGGTTACAAAAGAAAAAAAAAATAAATAAAATGGGAATACAATTAATGTCTCTCTTTTTGGGACAATCAACGGGGGATATTAGGAAAACCTTCGTAACCTGACATATGAGTGCATAATAAGTTTTGAACAGTGGAACCTGCTGTGGATACTAGGGCAGTGTAAATTTTGCTGGAACTGAAACTATGTTCTCATGACAGGGGAGTTGATGTGCAGAACCCAGAGATACTATCTTACTGAATCCCCTGAGAATATTATAAAACTTGTGTGTAGGTGCTCTCATATTTTAAGTGCATTTGCAGAGCACTGGGAAAGAGAAGCTATAGAGATTTGTAAGAGATTGTTTGAAATGGGAGCCGGTCAAAACAAGGGAATTCTGAAGAAAAGCCCACTGGGTTACATTTTGGCACATTGGAAAGAACTGGGAGGTTCTTCTGGGGGCTCGGTAAACAAGAAAACATTGGTAAAATATTGTAATCAATGGTGGCCTTTATAAACTTTGGAAAATCAGGAAAAATGGCCTAAGAATGGAACTCTGAATTCTAATGCATTTTTTTTACAATTTATGTTGGTTTTGAGGTGGCCAAGAAAATGCAATGAAGTAATGTATGCAGATATGTTTCACTTTAAGAAAGCACCTGGAGTGGCAGACAGAATGTGAAATTAATATAACTCTGCCAGATCCCTAATTTTGGTTTTGGAAAAGGACAAGGGAAAACAGAAAGCTAAGATGGAGAGATGTTGTTCAGCCTGTGATATTGGGACAGTCATCAAGAAAATTATATATCACAGGTACCTCCGAAAGGAGCACCCTCTGCCTCTGTCCTATCAGATATTGATAAGGAGGAGGAAATTGCTGTCACTGGCAACAAGCAGCACATTCACATTCAGGGTTAAGAAGGGGTTAAACCAGAAGTGCTGTTGCAGAGGCAGGCATCTGTAACCCCTGCAGAGCAGGGTGAGCACCTGTGAAAAATAATAAATAAATAAATAAAAAAGGGAAAACCAAAGGGGAAAGGAGGGAAGCTGCCGCAGTTCCTGTGTTCGAGCATGGAGAGTGTATAGGAATTGGAAATAGGTAGAAAAGAAAAAGCTGGGTCGTGCTACAGCCACGGCTGCGCTGGTTGCTTTGAAACTGGTGGAGGACGAATGTCGGACAGAAGTGGGGGAGTAACCTCCTCTTCTGTGGAACCGGATCGGTGTGAGTGCTGTGAGGAGTTTGGACGCTGGGAGTGAGACTACCCTAGTGGGAGTGCCATGGGGTGGCTCGGGTGACTGAATTGGAACTAGGCTGACGGGACCAGGGGAATCTTCCCTAGCAGCTCCACTGGTTATAATGGAATTTTTGGTTGATACAGGTGCAATGTATTCAGTTTTAAACAAAGCTTTAATACCTTTGGGGATGATTATATGATGATAAAAGGGGCGACTGGCCAAGGTGAAAAGGCTTATTTTTGTAAACTACTAAAATATCAATTGGGAAAACAATGGGGCATCCATAAGTTTTTGTATATGCCTAACTCCGCAAAAGCTCTTTTGGGGAGAGATTTGTTAGAACACTTGGGAGCAACCATTACTTTCAAAGGAGGCGAGATCACTTTAAAAGTAAAGGACCAACAGTATATAGAGATGTTAAAAGCTTAATTTTGATCACTAATCATGTCGAGGGAGAAGTCAGATTGAAGATATACTGGATCAGGTATTCCCAGGGATATGGGCTACAAACGTACCTGGAAGAGCTCCTAAAAGAATACCAGGTACAAACGGGGAACATGCTGTTACAGTATGTAGATGATCTGCTCATAGCAGGGAATAATAAGGAGGATGTAAGAAAAGAAAGCATTCGATTTCTAAACTTTCTTGCACAAAAAGGCCTACGGGTATCACAAGAAAAGTTACAATTTGTGGAGGAAAAAGCGAAATATTTGGGACATTATTTGTTTAACGGCCAGAAAATATTGGAGCCAGTCGCATTAAAGGCCCAGTGACGAGACCCCACTGGAAAGTAATCAGTACTCCAGGGGACACCAAGATAACCCTGAAAAGATAACGTAATGATAGAAACTTTATTTAATTATTTTGCCGCATTATCTTTTGGTATAAAGTGTGTATTGCTGTTTATATTTGCTATAATTATTTCTCCTCTTTTCTATTCTATATGGAAGCGTACAAAGTGTGCTGAAGGAAATTGCTAAACTTATGCAACCACACAATAGTGAATATAGAAGATATACTGATGTAAATAATGTATGTACTCTAGATACACGAATTAGGTGTAATAATTTGAATTGCAATTGTTATCCATTTGCTTGTTTTAGGTGTAAGGTATGTCAGGATAAATGGTGGACACACTGGGAATGTGGATGCCCTCCAATAGGAGTTCGCACACAGTGTTGGAAAATCCAAAGAACTCTCACTGAGTGGAAACTAAAACAATTAGAGTCTAAACAAGAAATTATTTGGGAATCCCATGAGTGGTGGGAGATTTTTGCCAAAGGAATAAACCCTCAATATTATTGTTACCACTCCAATGAACCAGTCCCCTTTATAGCCGAAATTTTGATTATAAAGTGTAGAAGGGAAGTACTAACTGTATCTTGCTTTGCCCCATTAGTTAAGGCTGCAAAGTGGGAAGCCTATGTAAACAGGCAGAAAGCCCGAAACAGCTATTCTCCTGAAGAATTCCCTTGCTGCCGAGAAGATGGTACACCCCGTGGCTCGAAGCAACCGAGTCGACGGGCGAGGCAGGGGAGGAATAAACTGTGGAGAAAAGAACCAGAACAATGGGATGCAAAAACAGCAATGGCCGAACTTCCCCAGGACTGGTAAAAATATACTTAAATTGGCAAAATTGACAGACACCCTTTTTCCTGGTATACCGTTAGTTTTGTTATTGATAATAACCCAAGCAAATGGAAACCCGCATGAACCATTAAAGTGGGAATTAATATCGTGGGAAACATCCAAAGTGATAACCACTTTCACTGGGACGGGACAACCTGAATTCCCTGTACAACCTTAATGTAGAACTCCGGAAAAGGTTAGATCAACGTAAGAAAGATCGTGAGGCGGGCAGGTCATGGTATGAAAACTGGTTTAGTATTTCACCTTGGCTAACTACTTTGTTGTCTGCTTTAGCAGGGCCGCTTATTATATTGATTTTGGGACTTATATTTGGGCCTCGTATATTACGCTATATTTTACACTTTATTAGAGAACGGTTTGACATAGCTAAACTGCTTATTTTAGCTACGGGATCTGGGGTAAAATATAAGAGTGGATCTATCTATTGATGAGGATGAAGATTGTTGTGAATGTGTCATGCCACGTAAAAAAATATACCTGTGATTGTAAGGAATTACCTTGTGAGTGTTATGATAAATGTTGGGAGTGTGGAAAAAGGTTGGCTTACAATTCCGAAAATGAAAGCAGCATCTAATAAACAATAATAGGATAAAAGAAAAAGGGGGGATTGTAAGAAACTATGAATTCGGATATTGTTTATTAAGATTTATGTTAAGCCCAATGTAAAGGTTAGGCAATAAAAAGTATGAAATTGCTTACTCAAACAGTCACCGGACACAGCTTACATAGACTAACAGTCGCCAACCGCAATCGCTTATCGCTTATGCAAACGTAACAGATGTTGCCTAAAGATAGCTGTAAGATGTTCCATGTGAGAAACTATAGACTAGTGTATTGTTTATTAAGATATATGTTAAGTCAAATGTAAAGGAACTGACAGAGATAAAACACAGCTGGCCAAGATAAGATAGCCGCAAGATGTCCCAGGAACTGGCAGAGATAAGACTAACAACTCCCTGCAAAGACATATGGATGAAGGATCAAAGGAGGAAGACTTCTCACCTTGGTCTCATCGATCACCAGGAGGCAGGAAACTACCCCCTAACAACAACTGAAGCATGCGCAGAGTACTTCCACTATTTCATGAACAAAGAAGTGAAGATGTATAAAAAGGGGCTGTTTGAAATACTTAACACGGCAGTTGGCGGAGCGCAGACTCCCCTGTCGTCCAGCGCTGTCTTTGCTCATATTCTACTTGCTATAATTAATAAAATTTTAATTGGATTATGATCCGTTGTGGTCTCAATTTATAACAATTTCTGGTGCCGTGACTCGGATAAGGAACGGTGGGCTTTGGTCCTCCGGGGAGGCGCCCCGCGACATTTCGCGGCCCCGCGACCAACAGCTTACCTCATCCTTACCGACGAACCTAAATGCTAGAATATGAGCAAAGAAGGAACCGGTAAAATCCCATAAAAATTCTGTGCACGGGAGTCCGGACGAAGACGCAGGACGCGTAAGTATATTGCGAAATTTTCCGCAGAGCGAAATTGTTCGCGGCGGAGGACTGCAGAGTGAAATTGTTCACGGCAGAGTAGTTCGCAGGTTTGCCGTTCGGGCGGGATTGGGTTTCCTGGAATATAACGAATGAGAGGTTCGATATACTGAACCAAGCGAGTGTGGACCCTTAAGTACTGCGGTTCCCATCTCCCGCGAGGGACTGGGCCAGGAACAAGGGGGAGCGAGTGAGTGCGTGTTCGGAGATATTCCAGAAGATGGGGGCGAAGGGCAGCAAGCCTTCGACTCCCATGGGATGGGTACCCATTGTACCTAAGAATACCCCTCTGGCATATATCTTAGACAATTGGAGATGTCTCCCTGGAACCTTAGGGAAAGATAAGCAAAAAATGATAGAATATTGTACTAAGATATGGGGAGGGAAGAAGATTTTTAAAAATGGTTTTTTTTTGGCCAGTGTATGGGTCAGAAGAAGATTGGGTAAGACAGCAATTAAACCTCTGGGTTAATAATAAAAAACCCCTTAACCCTGAGGAGAGTCAATATGCGGAAGTGTGGCTAAAAAGACCGGGAGCTAGACTTTACCCGCTGAATGAGATAAAAAAAAAAAAAAAAAACTAAACAAAAGAAAAAGAAGGTATAACATGAAGCGGGGACAGATACTAAATATGTATAGGCGTAAGGGAATAAATGTAAAGGAAAAACGACCCTGGGTGTGCATACTTTGGAGGAACGACCCCCATGCACCTCAGCGCTGAATAAAGCACACCTACTTTACAACTTTAACGAGTTGTGGAGTCAATCTGCATATCAATTTGGCGAGCCAGCCAGGAGGCCTCTGTTCGGCTGCAGGATCGGGTGAGGAGCGGATATCCTAAGGCCCCCCCCAGGCCGCTTGCCTGGAGGAGCTCCGCTTCTCGTCCGCTCACTGCGGGGACAGACAGCGACCTGCGCCGGCTGCGGAGAGGCGGTATGCTTGGAATTTAGGTACTTTGGGGGGCCTGTAGGGCATACGCGTGGCCCGGGGCTGCTGGTAAGGCGTGCAGAGACGTCTGGCGCACAGCGGAGTTCCCCGTGGCAGGTAGGGCTTGCAAGCTGGGGGGGCTCGTCGACCGATAGCGCGGCTGCAAGCGATCCTGGAGGCGGATCGGGCGAGCCCGGGTTTTCGCTGCATCCCAAGTTTTGGAGCCAGGGCGGACCTGCTAATGACCGTGTAGGAAGCAGGAGAAGGGTAAGCGGAACCATAGCGTGAGTGTGTGGGATCCCATGTGTTTCTGTGTGACTGAGACGTAGCGTAGCTACGAAGCGAGTGTGGAGTCCTAATCCGCGGTTCCGTGTCTCCGCGAGGGGAGCGGCCGGAGACGGACGAAGCGTTTATGTTTTTCTGTCCTGTGTCTTGTCTGTGTATAACCATCAAGCAGCTTAGAAAGCGGGGGAAGGTCCGGCTACCTCTCCCGCAGTGGATAATTTTACGAAATACAAGGGCAAGGAATTTCCTATATGCCCTGTGAGAGTATGTGCCTTGTAGGAGTGTAACTGTATGGGACGGGTGGCATTTCACGTGGATATTGCCACTCAGGACACCGGTGGGGCAGATACTGCTCGGGGTGTCTTACAAAACACTGCCAGGTAGAAAATTATAATTATCTAATCGGTGACCAGAAATAAAAGATTACTTTGTGGAGAAAAGCCACAAAATCCCGGCGGACTTCCGAGAAGTTAGAATGAAAAACTGAGAAAGGGTTTATAAAAGGTATCAAAGGAAATTTGAGAAGATGTGGTTACAAAAGAAAAAAAAAAAAAATAAAATGGGAATACAATTAATGTCTCTCTTTTTGGGACAATCAACGGGGGATATTAGGAAAACCTTCGTAACCTGACATATGAGTGCATAATAAGTTTTGAACAGTGGAACCTGCTGTGGATACTAGGGCAGTGTAAATTTTGCTGGAACTGAAACTATGTTCTCATGACAGGGGAGTTGATCTGCAGAACCCAGAGATACTATCTTACTGAATCCCCTGAGAATATTATAAAACTTGTGTGTAGGTGCTCTCATATTTTAAGTGCATTTGCAGAGCACTGGGAAAGAGAAGCTATAGAGATTTGTAAGAGATTGTTTGAAATGGGAGCCGGTCAAAACAAGGGAATTCTGAAGAAAAGCCCACCGGGTTACATTTTGGCACATTGGAAAGAACTGGGAGGTTCTTCTGGGGGCTCGGTAAACAAGAAAACATTGGTAAAATATTGTAATCAATGGTGGCCTTTATAAACTTTGGAAAATCAGGAAAAATGGCCTAAGAATGGAACTCTGAATTCTAATGCATTTTTTTTACAATTTATGTTGGTTTTGAGGTGGCCAAGAAAATGCAATGAAGTAATGTATGCAGATATGTTTCACTTTAAGAAAGCACCTGGAGTGGCAGACAGAATGTGAAATTAATATAACTCTGCCAGATCCCTAATTTTGGTTTTGGAAAAGGACAAGGGAAAACAGAAAGCTAAGATGGAGAGATGTTGTTCAGCCTGTGATATTGGGACAGTCATCAAGAAAATTATATATCACAGGTACCTCCGAAAGGAGCACCCTCTGCCTCTGTCCTATCAGATATTGATAAGGAGGAGGAAATTGCTGTCACTGGCAACAAGCAGCACATTCACATTCAGGGTTAAGAAGGGGTTAAACCAGAAGTGCTGTTGCAGAGGCAGGCATCTGTAACCCCTGCAGAGCAGGGTGAGCACCTGTGAAAAATAATAAATAAATAAATAAAAAAGGGAAAACCAAAGGGGAAAGGAGGGAAGCTGCCGCAGTTCCTGTGTTCGAGCATGGAGAGTGTATAGGAATTGGAAATAGGTAGAAAAGAAAAAGCTGGGTCGTGCTACAGCCACGGCTGCGCTGGTTGCTTTGAAACTGGTGGAGGACGAATGTCGGACAGAAGTGGGGGAGTAACCTCCTCTTCTGTGGAACCGGATCGGTGTGAGTGCTGTGAGGAGTTTGGACGCTGGGAGTGAGACTACCCTAGTGGGAGTGCCATGGGGTGGCTCGGGTGACTGAATTGGAACTAGGCTGACGGGACCAGGGGAATCTTCCCTAGCAGCTCCACTGGTTATAATGGAATTTTTGGTTGATACAGGTGCAATGTATTCAGTTTTAAACAAAGCTTTAATACCTTTGGGGATGATTATATGATGATAAAAGGGGCGACTGGCCAAGGTGAAAAGGCTTATTTTTGTAAACTACTAAAATATCAATTGGGAAAACAATGGGGCATCCATAAGTTTTTGTATATGCCTAACTCCGCAAAAGCTCTTTTGGGGAGAGATTTGTTAGAACACTTGGGAGCAACCATTACTTTCAAAGGAGGCGAGATCACTTTAAAAGTAAAGGACCAACAGTATATAGAGATGTTAAAAGCTTAATTTTGATCACTAATCATGTCGAGGGAGAAGTCAGATTGAAGATATACTGGATCAGGTATTCCCAGGGATATGGGCTACAAACGTACCTGGAAGAGCTCCTAAAAGAATACCAGGTACAAACGGGGAACATGCTGTTACAGTATGTAGATGATCTGCTCATAGCAGGGAATAATAAGGAGGATGTAAGAAAAGAAAGCATTCGATTTCTAAACTTTCTTGCACAAAAAGGCCTACGGGTATCACAAGAAAAGTTACAATTTGTGGAGGAAAAAGCGAAATATTTGGGACATTATTTGTTTAACGGCCAGAAAATATTGGAGCCAGTCGCATTAAAGGCCCAGTGACGAGACCCCACTGGAAAGTAATCAGTACTCCAGGGGACACCAAGATAACCCTGAAAAGATAACGTAATGATAGAAACTTTATTTAATTATTTTGCCGCATTATCTTTTGGTATAAAGTGTGTATTGCTGTTTATATTTGCTATAATTATTTCTCCTCTTTTCTATTCTATATGGAAGCGTACAAAGTGTGCTGAAGGAAATTGCTAAACTTATGCAACCACACAATAGTGAATATAGAAGATATACTGATGTAAATAATGTATGTACTCTAGATACACGAATTAGGTGTAATAATTTGAATTGCAATTGTTATCCATTTGCTTGTTTTAGGTGTAAGGTATGTCAGGATAAATGGTGGACACACTGGGAATGTGGATGCCCTCCAATAGGAGTTCGCACACAGTGTTGGAAAATCCAAAGAACTCTCACTGAGTGGAAACTAAAACAATTAGAGTCTAAACAAGAAATTATTTGGGAATCCCATGAGTGGTGGGAGATTTTTGCCAAAGGAATAAACCCTCAATATTATTGTTACCACTCCAATGAACCAGTCCCCTTTATAGCCGAAATTTTGATTATAAAGTGTAGAAGGGAAGTACTAACTGTATCTTGCTTTGCCCCATTAGTTAAGGCTGCAAAGTGGGAAGCCTATGTAAACAGGCAGAAAGCCCGAAACAGCTATTCTCCTGAAGAATTCCCTTGCTGCCGAGAAGATGGTACACCCCGTGGCTCGAAGCAACCGAGTCGACGGGCGAGGCAGGGGAGGAATAAACTGTGGAGAAAAGAACCAGAACAATGGGATGCAAAAACAGCAATGGCCGAACTTCCCCAGGACTGGTAAAAATATACTTAAATTGGCAAAATTGACAGACACCCTTTTTCCTGGTATACCGTTAGTTTTGTTATTGATAATAACCCAAGCAAATGGAAACCCGCATGAACCATTAAAGTGGGAATTAATATCGTGGGAAACATCCAAAGTGATAACCACTTTCACTGGGACGGGACAACCTGAATTCCCTGTACGACCTTAATGTAGAACTCCGGAAAAGGTTAGATCAACGTAAGAAAGATCGTGAGGCGGGCAGGTCATGGTATGAAAACTGGTTTAGTATTTCACCTTGGCTAACTACTTTGTTGTCTGCTTTAGCAGGGCCGCTTATTATATTGATTTTGGGACTTATATTTGGGCCTCGTATATTACGCTATATTTTACACTTTATTAGAGAACGGTTTGACATAGCTAAACTGCTTATTTTAGCTACGGGATCTGGGGTAAAATATAAGAGTGGATCTATCTATTGATGAGGATGAAGATTGTTGTGAATGTGTCATGCCACGTAAAAAAATATACCTGTGATTGTAAGGAATTACCTTGTGAGTGTTATGATAAATGTTGGGAGTGTGGAAAAAGGTTGGCTTACAATTCCGAAAATGAAAGCAGCATCTAATAAACAATAATAGGATAAAAGAAAAAGGGGGGATTGTAAGAAACTATGAATTCGGATATTGTTTATTAAGATTTATGTTAAGCCCAATGTAAAGGTTAGGCAATAAAAAGTATGAAATTGCTTACTCAAACAGTCACCGGACACAGCTTACATAGACTAACAGTCGCCAACCGCAATCGCTTATCGCTTATGCAAACGTAACAGATGTTGCCTAAAGATAGCTGTAAGATGTTCCATGTGAGAAACTATAGACTAGTGTATTGTTTATTAAGATATATGTTAAGTCAAATGTAAAGGAACTGACAGAGATAAAACACAGCTGGCCAAGATAAGATAGCCGCAAGATGTCCCAGGAACTGGCAGAGATAAGACTAACAACTCCCTGCAAAGACATATGGATGAAGGATCAAAGGAGGAAGACTTCTCACCTTGGTCTCATCGATCACCAGGAGGCAGGAAACTACCCCCTAACAACAACTGAAGCATGCGCAGAGTACTTCCACTATTTCATGAACAAAGAAGTGAAGATGTATAAAAAGGGGCTGTTTGAAATACTTAACACGGCAGTTGGCGGAGCGCAGACTCCCCTGTCGTCCAGCGCTGTCTTTGCTCATATTCTACTTGCTATAATTAATAAAATTTTAATTGGATTATGATCCGTTGTGGTCTCAATTTATAACAATTTCTGGTGCCGTGACTCGGATAAGGAACGGTGGGCTTTGGTCCTCCGGGGAGGCGCCCCGCGACATTTCGCGGCCCCGCGACCAACAGCTTACCTCATCCTTACCGACGAACCTAAATGCTAGAATATGAGCAAAGAAGGAACCGGTAAAATCCCATAAAAATTCTGTGCACGGGAGTCCGGACGAAGACGCAGGACGCGTAAGTATATTGCGAAATTTTCCGCAGAGCGAAATTGTTCGCGGCGGAGGACTGCAGAGTGAAATTGTTCACGGCAGAGTAGTTCGCAGGTTTGCCGTTCGGGCGGGATTGGGTTTCCTGGAATATAACGAATGAGAGGTTCGATATACTGAACCAAGCGAGTGTGGACCCTTAAGTACTGCGGTTCCCATCTCCCGCGAGGGACTGGGCCAGGAACAAGGGGGAGCGAGTGAGTGCGTGTTCGGAGATATTCCAGAAGATGGGGGCGAAGGGCAGCAAGCCTTCGACTCCCATGGGATGGGTACCCATTGTACCTAAGAATACCCCTCTGGCATATATCTTAGACAATTGGAGATGTCTCCCTGGAACCTTAGGGAAAGATAAGCAAAAAATGATAGAATATTGTACTAAGATATGGGGAGGGAAGAAGATTTTTAAAAATGGTTTTTTTTTGGCCAGTATATGGGTCAGAAGAAGATTGGGTAAGACAGCAATTAAACCTCTGGGTTAATAATAAAAAACCCCTTAACCCTGAGGAGAGTCAATATGCGGAAGTGTGGCTAAAAAGACCGGGAGCTAGACTTTACCCGCTGAATGAGATAAAAAAAAAAAAAAAAAAACTAAACAAAAGAAAAAGAAGGTATAACATGAAGCGGGGACAGATACTAAATATGTATAGGCGTAAGGGAATAAATGTAAAGGAAAAACGACCCTGGGTGTGCATACTTTGGAGGAACGACCCCCATGCACCTCAGCGCTGAATAAAGCACACCTACTTTACAACTTTAACGAGTTGTGGAGTCAATCTGCATATCAATTTGGCGAGCCAGCCAGGAGGCCTCTGTTCGGCTGCAGGATCGGGTGAGGAGCGGATATCCTAAGGCCCCCCCCAGGCCGCTTGCCTGGAGGAGCTCCGCTTCTCGTCCGCTCACTGCGGGGACAGACAGCGACCTGCGCCGGCTGCGGAGAGGCGGTATGCTTGGAATTTAGGTACTTTGGGGGGCCTGTAGGGCATACGCGTGGCCCGGGGCTGCTGGTAAGGCGTGCAGAGACGTCTGGCGCACAGCGGAGTTCCCCGTGGCAGGTAGGGCTTGCAAGCTGGGGGGGCTCGTCGACCGATAGCGCGGCTGCAAGCGATCCTGGAGGCGGATCGGGCGAGCCCGGGTTTTCGCTGCATCCCAAGTTTTGGAGCCAGGGCGGACCTGCTAATGACCGTGTAGGAAGCAGGAGAAGGGTAAGCGGAACCATAGCGTGAGTGTGTGGGATCCCATGTGTTTCTGTGTGACTGAGACGTAGCGTAGCTACGAAGCGAGTGTGGAGTCCTAATCCGCGGTTCCGTGTCTCCGCGAGGGGAGCGGCCGGAGACGGACGAAGCGTTTATGTTTTTCTGTCCTGTGTCTTGTCTGTGTATAACCATCAAGCAGCTTAGAAAGCGGGGGAAGGTCCGGCTACCCCTCCCGCAGTGGATAATTTTACGAAATACAAGGGCAAGGAATTTCCCATATGCCCTGTGAGAGTATGTGCCTTGTAGGAGTGTAACTGTATGGGACGGGTGGCATTTCACGTGGATATTGCCACTCAGGACACCGGTGGGGCAGATACTGCTCGGGGTGTCTTACAAAACACTGCCAGGTAGAAAATTATAATTATCTAATCGGTGACCAGAAATAAAAGATTACTTTGTGGAGAAAAGCCACAAAATCCCGGCGGACTTCCGAGAAGTTAGAATGAAAAACTGAGAAAGGGTTTATAAAAGGTATCAAAGGAAATTTGAGAAGATGTGGTTACAAAAGAAAAAAAAAAAAAATAAAATGGGAATACAACAATTAATGTCTCTCTTTTTGGGACAATCAACGGGGGATATTAGGAAAACCTTCGTAACCTGACATATGAGTGCATAATAAGTTTTGAACAGTGGAACCTGCTGTGGATACTAGGGCAGTGTAAATTTTGCTGGAACTGAAACTATGTTCTCATGACAGGGGAGTTGATCTGCAGAACCCAGAGATACTATCTTACTGAATCCCCTGAGAATATTATAAAACTTGTGTGTAGGTGCTCTCATATTTTAAGTGCATTTGCAGAGCACTGGGAAAGAGAAGCTATAGAGATTTGTAAGAGATTGTTTGAAATGGGAGCCGGTCAAAACAAGGGAATTCTGAAGAAAAGCCCACCGGGTTACATTTTGGCACATTGGAAAGAACTGGGAGGTTCTTCTGGGGGCTCGGTAAACAAGAAAACATTGGTAAAATATTGTAATCAATGGTGGCCTTTATAAACTTTGGAAAATCAGGAAAAATGGCCTAAGAATGGAACTCTGAATTCTAATGCATTTTTTTTACAATTTATGTTGGTTTTGAGGTGGCCAAGAAAATGCAATGAAGTAATGTATGCAGATATGTTTCACTTTAAGAAAGCACCTGGAGTGGCAGACAGAATGTGAAATTAATATAACTCTGCCAGATCCCTAATTTTGGTTTTGGAAAAGGACAAGGGAAAACAGAAAGCTAAGATGGAGAGATGTTGTTCAGCCTGTGATATTGGGACAGTCATCAAGAAAATTATATATCACAGGTACCTCCGAAAGGAGCACCCTCTGCCTCTGTCCTATCAGATATTGATAAGGAGGAGGAAATTGCTGTCACTGGCAACAAGCAGCACATTCACATTCAGGGTTAAGAAGGGGTTAAACCAGAAGTGCTGTTGCAGAGGCAGGCATCTGTAACCCCTGCAGAGCAGGGTGAGCACCTGTGAAAAATAATAAATAAATAAATAAAAAAGGGAAAACCAAAGGGGAAAGGAGGGAAGCTGCCGCAGTTCCTGTGTTCGAGCATGGAGAGTGTATAGGAATTGGAAATAGGTAGAAAAGAAAAAGCTGGGTCGTGCTACAGCCACGGCTGCGCTGGTTGCTTTGAAACTGGTGGAGGACGAATGTCGGACAGAAGTGGGGGAGTAACCTCCTCTTCTGTGGAACCGGATCGGTGTGAGTGCTGTGAGGAGTTTGGACGCTGGGAGTGAGACTACCCTAGTGGGAGTGCCATGGGGTGGCTCGGGTGACTGAATTGGAACTAGGCTGACGGGACCAGGGGAATCTTCCCTAGCAGCTCCACTGGTTATAATGGAATTTTTGGTTGATACAGGTGCAATGTATTCAGTTTTAAACAAAGCTTTAATACCTTTGGGGATGATTATATGATGATAAAAGGGGCGACTGGCCAAGGTGAAAAGGCTTATTTTTGTAAACTACTAAAATATCAATTGGGAAAACAATGGGGCATCCATAAGTTTTTGTATATGCCTAACTCCGCAAAAGCTCTTTTGGGGAGAGATTTGTTAGAACACTTGGGAGCAACCATTACTTTCAAAGGAGGCGAGATCACTTTAAAAGTAAAGGACCAACAGTATATAGAGATGTTAAAAGCTTAATTTTGATCACTAATCATGTCGAGGGAGAAGTCAGATTGAAGATATACTGGATCAGGTATTCCCAGGGATATGGGCTACAAACGTACCTGGAAGAGCTCCTAAAAGAATACCAGGTACAAACGGGGAACATGCTGTTACAGTATGTAGATGATCTGCTCATAGCAGGGAATAATAAGGAGGATGTAAGAAAAGAAAGCATTCGATTTCTAAACTTTCTTGCACAAAAAGGCCTACGGGTATCACAAGAAAAGTTACAATTTGTGGAGGAAAAAGCGAAATATTTGGGACATTATTTGTTTAACGGCCAGAAAATATTGGAGCCAGTCGCATTAAAGGCCCAGTGACGAGACCCCACTGGAAAGTAATCAGTACTCCAGGGGACACCAAGATAACCCTGAAAAGATAACGTAATGATAGAAACTTTATTTAATTATTTTGCCGCATTATCTTTTGGTATAAAGTGTGTATTGCTGTTTATATTTGCTATAATTATTTCTCCTCTTTTCTATTCTATATGGAAGCGTACAAAGTGTGCTGAAGGAAATTGCTAAACTTATGCAACCACACAATAGTGAATATAGAAGATATACTGATGTAAATAATGTATGTACTCTAGATACACGAATTAGGTGTAATAATTTGAATTGCAATTGTTATCCATTTGCTTGTTTTAGGTGTAAGGTATGTCAGGATAAATGGTGGACACACTGGGAATGTGGATGCCCTCCAATAGGAGTTCGCACACAGTGTTGGAAAATCCAAAGAACTCTCACTGAGTGGAAACTAAAACAATTAGAGTCTAAACAAGAAATTATTTGGGAATCCCATGAGTGGTGGGAGATTTTTGCCAAAGGAATAAACCCTCAATATTATTGTTACCACTCCAATGAACCAGTCCCCTTTATAGCCGAAATTTTGATTATAAAGTGTAGAAGGGAAGTACTAACTGTATCTTGCTTTGCCCCATTAGTTAAGGCTGCAAAGTGGGAAGCCTATGTAAACAGGCAGAAAGCCCGAAACAGCTATTCTCCTGAAGAATTCCCTTGCTGCCGAGAAGATGGTACACCCCGTGGCTCGAAGCAACCGAGTCGACGGGCGAGGCAGGGGAGGAATAAACTGTGGAGAAAAGAACCAGAACAATGGGATGCAAAAACAGCAATGGCCGAACTTCCCCAGGACTGGTAAAAATATACTTAAATTGGCAAAATTGACAGACACCCTTTTTCCTGGTATACCGTTAGTTTTGTTATTGATAATAACCCAAGCAAATGGAAACCCGCATGAACCATTAAAGTGGGAATTAATATCGTGGGAAACATCCAAAGTGATAACCACTTTCACTGGGACGGGACAACCTGAATTCCCTGTACGACCTTAATGTAGAACTCCGGAAAAGGTTAGATCAACGTAAGAAAGATCGTGAGGCGGGCAGGTCATGGTATGAAAACTGGTTTAGTATTTCACCTTGGCTAACTACTTTGTTGTCTGCTTTAGCAGGGCCGCTTATTATATTGATTTTGGGACTTATATTTGGGCCTCGTATATTACGCTATATTTTACACTTTATTAGAGAACGGTTTGACATAGCTAAACTGCTTATTTTAGCTACGGGATCTGGGGTAAAATATAAGAGTGGATCTATCTATTGATGAGGATGAAGATTGTTGTGAATGTGTCATGCCACGTAAAAAAATATACCTGTGATTGTAAGGAATTACCTTGTGAGTGTTATGATAAATGTTGGGAGTGTGGAAAAAGGTTGGCTTACAATTCCGAAAATGAAAGCAGCATCTAATAAACAATAATAGGATAAAAGAAAAAGGGGGGATTGTAAGAAACTATGAATTCGGATATTGTTTATTAAGATTTATGTTAAGCCCAATGTAAAGGTTAGGCAATAAAAAGTATGAAATTGCTTACTCAAACAGTCACCGGACACAGCTTACATAGACTAACAGTCGCCAACCGCAATCGCTTATCGCTTATGCAAACGTAACAGATGTTGCCTAAAGATAGCTGTAAGATGTTCCATGTGAGAAACTATAGACTAGTGTATTGTTTATTAAGATATATGTTAAGTCAAATGTAAAGGAACTGACAGAGATAAAACACAGCTGGCCAAGATAAGATAGCCGCAAGATGTCCCAGGAACTGGCAGAGATAAGACTAACAACTCCCTGCAAAGACATATGGATGAAGGATCAAAGGAGGAAGACTTCTCACCTTGGTCTCATCGATCACCAGGAGGCAGGAAACTACCCCCTAACAACAACTGAAGCATGCGCAGAGTACTTCCACTATTTCATGAACAAAGAAGTGAAGATGTATAAAAAGGGGCTGTTTGAAATACTTAACACGGCAGTTGGCGGAGCGCAGACTCCCCTGTCGTCCAGCGCTGTCTTTGCTCATATTCTACTTGCTATAATTAATAAAATTTTAATTGGATTATGATCCGTTGTGGTCTCAATTTATAACAATTTCTGGTGCCGTGACTCGGATAAGGAACGGTGGGCTTTGGTCCTCCGGGGAGGCGCCCCGCGACATTTCGCGGCCCCGCGACCAACAGCTTACCTCATCCTTACCGACGAACCTAAATGCTAGAATATGAGCAAAGAAGGAACCGGTAAAATCCCATAAAAATTCTGTGCACGGGAGTCCGGACGAAGACGCAGGACGCGTAAGTATATTGCGAAATTTTCCGCAGAGCGAAATTGTTCGCGGCGGAGGACTGCAGAGTGAAATTGTTCACGGCAGAGTAGTTCGCAGGTTTGCCGTTCGGGCGGGATTGGGTTTCCTGGAATATAACGAATGAGAGGTTCGATATACTGAACCAAGCGAGTGTGGACCCTTAAGTACTGCGGTTCCCATCTCCCGCGAGGGACTGGGCCAGGAACAAGGGGGAGCGAGTGAGTGCGTGTTCGGAGATATTCCAGAAGATGGGGGCGAAGGGCAGCAAGCCTTCGACTCCCATGGGATGGGTACCCATTGTACCTAAGAATACCCCTCTGGCATATATCTTAGACAATTGGAGATGTCTCCCTGGAACCTTAGGGAAAGATAAGCAAAAAATGATAGAATATTGTACTAAGATATGGGGAGGGAAGAAGATTTTTAAAAATGGTTTTTTTTTGGCCAGTATATGGGTCAGAAGAAGATTGGGTAAGACAGCAATTAAACCTCTGGGTTAATAATAAAAAACCCCTTAACCCTGAGGAGAGTCAATATGCGGAAGTGTGGCTAAAAAGACCGGGAGCTAGACTTTACCCGCTGAATGAGATAAAAAAAAAAAAAAAAAAACTAAACAAAAGAAAAAGAAGGTATAACATGAAGCGGGGACAGATACTAAATATGTATAGGCGTAAGGGAATAAATGTAAAGGAAAAACGACCCTGGGTGTGCATACTTTGGAGGAACGACCCCCATGCACCTCAGCGCTGAATAAAGCACACCTACTTTACAACTTTAACGAGTTGTGGAGTCAATCTGCATATCAATTTGGCGAGCCAGCCAGGAGGCCTCTGTTCGGCTGCAGGATCGGGTGAGGAGCGGATATCCTAAGGCCCCCCCCAGGCCGCTTGCCTGGAGGAGCTCCGCTTCTCGTCCGCTCACTGCGGGGACAGACAGCGACCTGCGCCGGCTGCGGAGAGGCGGTATGCTTGGAATTTAGGTACTTTGGGGGGCCTGTAGGGCATACGCGTGGCCCGGGGCTGCTGGTAAGGCGTGCAGAGACGTCTGGCGCACAGCGGAGTTCCCCGTGGCAGGTAGGGCTTGCAAGCTGGGGGGGCTCGTCGACCGATAGCGCGGCTGCAAGCGATCCTGGAGGCGGATCGGGCGAGCCCGGGTTTTCGCTGCATCCCAAGTTTTGGAGCCAGGGCGGACCTGCTAATGACCGTGTAGGAAGCAGGAGAAGGGTAAGCGGAACCATAGCGTGAGTGTGTGGGATCCCATGTGTTTCTGTGTGACTGAGACGTAGCGTAGCTACGAAGCGAGTGTGGAGTCCTAATCCGCGGTTCCGTGTCTCCGCGAGGGGAGCGGCCGGAGACGGACGAAGCGTTTATGTTTTTCTGTCCTGTGTCTTGTCTGTGTATAACCATCAAGCAGCTTAGAAAGCGGGGGAAGGTCCGGCTACCCCTCCCGCAGTGGATAATTTTACGAAATACAAGGGCAAGGAATTTCCCATATGCCCTGTGAGAGTATGTGCCTTGTAGGAGTGTAACTGTATGGGACGGGTGGCATTTCACGTGGATATTGCCACTCAGGACACCGGTGGGGCAGATACTGCTCGGGGTGTCTTACAAAACACTGCCAGGTAGAAAATTATAATTATCTAATCGGTGACCAGAAATAAAAGATTACTTTGTGGAGAAAAGCCACAAAATCCCGGCGGACTTCCGAGAAGTTAGAATGAAAAACTGAGAAAGGGTTTATAAAAGGTATCAAAGGAAATTTGAGAAGATGTGGTTACAAAAGAAAAAAAAAAAAATAAAATGGGAATACAACAATTAATGTCTCTCTTTTTGGGACAATCAACGGGGGATATTAGGAAAACCTTCGTAACCTGACATATGAGTGCATAATAAGTTTTGAACAGTGGAACCTGCTGTGGATACTAGGGCAGTGTAAATTTTGCTGGAACTGAAACTATGTTCTCATGACAGGGGAGTTGATCTGCAGAACCCAGAGATACTATCTTACTGAATCCCCTGAGAATATTATAAAACTTGTGTGTAGGTGCTCTCATATTTTAAGTGCATTTGCAGAGCACTGGGAAAGAGAAGCTATAGAGATTTGTAAGAGATTGTTTGAAATGGGAGCCGGTCAAAACAAGGGAATTCTGAAGAAAAGCCCACCGGGTTACATTTTGGCACATTGGAAAGAACTGGGAGGTTCTTCTGGGGGCTCGGTAAACAAGAAAACATTGGTAAAATATTGTAATCAATGGTGGCCTTTATAAACTTTGGAAAATCAGGAAAAATGGCCTAAGAATGGAACTCTGAATTCTAATGCATTTTTTTTACAATTTATGTTGGTTTTGAGGTGGCCAAGAAAATGCAATGAAGTAATGTATGCAGATATGTTTCACTTTAAGAAAGCACCTGGAGTGGCAGACAGAATGTGAAATTAATATAACTCTGCCAGATCCCTAATTTTGGTTTTGGAAAAGGACAAGGAAAAACAGAAAGCTAAGATGGAGAGATGTTGTTCAGCCTGTGATATTGGGACAGTCATCAAGAAAATTATATATCACAGGTACCTCCGAAAGGAGCACCCTCTGCCTCTGTCCTATCAGATATTGATAAGGAGGAGGAAATTGCTGTCACTGGCAACAAGCAGCACATTCACATTCAGGGTTAAGAAGGGGTTAAACCAGAAGTGCTGTTGCAGAGGCAGGCATCTGTAACCCCTGCAGAGCAGGGTGAGCACCTGTGAAAAATAATAAATAAATAAATAAAAAAGGGAAAACCAAAGGGGAAAGGAGGGAAGCTGCCGCAGTTCCTGTGTTTGAGCATGGAGAGTGTATAGGAATTGGAAATAGGTAGAAAAGAAAAAGCTGGGTCGTGCTACAGCCACGGCTGCGCTGGTTGCTTTGAAACTGGTGGAGGACGAATGTCGGACAGAAGTGGGGGAGTAACCTCCTCTTCTGTGGAACCGGATCGGTGTGAGTGCTGTGAGGAGTTTGGACGCTGGGAGTGAGACTACCCTAGTGGGAGTGCCATGGGGTGGCTCGGGTGACTGAATTGGAACTAGGCTGACGGGACCAGGGGAATCTTCCCTAGCAGATCCACTGGTTATAATGGAATTTTTGGTTGATACAGGTGCAATGTATTCAGTTTTAAACAAAGCTTTAATACCTTTGGGGATGATTATATGATGATAAAAGGGGCGACTGGCCAAGGTGAAAAGGCTTATTTTTGTAAACTACTAAAATATCAATTGGGAAAACAATGGGGCATCCATAAGTTTTTGTATATGCCTAACTCCGCAAAAGCTCTTTTGGGGAGAGATTTGTTAGAACACTTGGGAGCAACCATTACTTTCAAAGGAGGCGAGATCACTTTAAAAGTAAAGGACCAACAGTATATAGAGATGTTAAAAGCTTAATTTTGATCACTAATCATGTCGAGGGAGAAGTCAGATTGAAGATATACTGGATCAGGTATTCCCAGGGATATGGGCTACAAACGTACCTGGAAGAGCTCCTAAAAGAATACCAGGTACAAACGGGGAACATGCTGTTACAGTATGTAGATGATCTGCTCATAGCAGGGAATAATAAGGAGGATGTAAGAAAAGAAAGCATTCGATTTCTAAACTTTCTTGCACAAAAAGGCCTACGGGTATCACAAGAAAAGTTACAATTTGTGGAGGAAAAAGCGAAATATTTGGGACATTATTTGTTTAACGGCCAGAAAATATTGGAGCCAGTCGCATTAAAGGCCCAGTGACGAGACCCCACTGGAAAGTAATCAGTACTCCAGGGGACACCAAGATAACCCTGAAAAGATAACGTAATGATAGAAACTTTATTTAATTATTTTGCCGCATTATCTTTTGGTATAAAGTGTGTATTGCTGTTTATATTTGCTATAATTATTTCTCCTCTTTTCTATTCTATATGGAAGCGTACAAAGTGTGCTGAAGGAAATTGCTAAACTTATGCAACCACACAATAGTGAATATAGAAGATATACTGATGTAAATAATGTATGTACTCTAGATACACGAATTAGGTGTAATAATTTGAATTGCAATTGTTATCCATTTGCTTGTTTTAGGTGTAAGGTATGTCAGGATAAATGGTGGACACACTGGGAATGTGGATGCCCTCCAATAGGAGTTCGCACACAGTGTTGGAAAATCCAAAGAACTCTCACTGAGTGGAAACTAAAACAATTAGAGTCTAAACAAGAAATTATTTGGGAATCCCATGAGTGGTGGGAGATTTTTGCCAAAGGAATAAACCCTCAATATTATTGTTACCACTCCAATGAACCAGTCCCCTTTATAGCCGAAATTTTGATTATAAAGTGTAGAAGGGAAGTACTAACTGTATCTTGCTTTGCCCCATTAGTTAAGGCTGCAAAGTGGGAAGCCTATGTAAACAGGCAGAAAGCCCGAAACAGCTATTCTCCTGAAGAATTCCCTTGCTGCCGAGAAGATGGTACACCCCGTGGCTCGAAGCAACCGAGTCGACGGGCGAGGCAGGGGAGGAATAAACTGTGGAGAAAAGAACCAGAACAATGGGATGCAAAAACAGCAATGGCCGAACTTCCCCAGGACTGGTAAAAATATACTTAAATTGGCAAAATTGACAGACACCCTTTTTCCTGGTATACCGTTAGTTTTGTTATTGATAATAACCCAAGCAAATGGAAACCCGCATGAACCATTAAAGTGGGAATTAATATCGTGGGAAACATCCAAAGTGATAACCACTTTCACTGGGACGGGACAACCTGAATTCCCTGTACGACCTTAATGTAGAACTCCGGAAAAGGTTAGATCAACGTAAGAAAGATCGTGAGGCGGGCAGGTCATGGTATGAAAACTGGTTTAGTATTTCACCTTGGCTAACTACTTTGTTGTCTGCTTTAGCAGGGCCGCTTATTATATTGATTTTGGGACTTATATTTGGGCCTCGTATATTACGCTATATTTTACACTTTATTAGAGAACGGTTTGACATAGCTAAACTGCTTATTTTAGCTACGGGATCTGGGGTAAAATATAAGAGTGGATCTATCTATTGATGAGGATGAAGATTGTTGTGAATGTGTCATGCCACGTAAAAAAATATACCTGTGATTGTAAGGAATTACCTTGTGAGTGTTATGATAAATGTTGGGAGTGTGGAAAAAGGTTGGCTTACAATTCCGAAAATGAAAGCAGCATCTAATAAACAATAATAGGATAAAAGAAAAAGGGGGGATTGTAAGAAACTATGAATTCGGATATTGTTTATTAAGATTTATGTTAAGCCCAATGTAAAGGTTAGGCAATAAAAAGTATGAAATTGCTTACTCAAACAGTCACCGGACACAGCTTACATAGACTAACAGTCGCCAACCGCAATCGCTTATCGCTTATGCAAACGTAACAGATGTTGCCTAAAGATAGCTGTAAGATGTTCCATGTGAGAAACTATAGACTAGTGTATTGTTTATTAAGATATATGTTAAGTCAAATGTAAAGGAACTGACAGAGATAAAACACAGCTGGCCAAGATAAGATAGCCGCAAGATGTCCCAGGAACTGGCAGAGATAAGACTAACAACTCCCTGCAAAGACATATGGATGAAGGATCAAAGGAGGAAGACTTCTCACCTTGGTCTCATCGATCACCAGGAGGCAGGAAACTACCCCCTAACAACAACTGAAGCATGCGCAGAGTACTTCCACTATTTCATGAACAAAGAAGTGAAGATGTATAAAAAGGGGCTGTTTGAAATACTTAACACGGCAGTTGGCGGAGCGCAGACTCCCCTGTCGTCCAGCGCTGTCTTTGCTCATATTCTACTTGCTATAATTAATAAAATTTTAATTGGATTATGATCCGTTGTGGTCTCAATTTATAACAATTTCTGGTGCCGTGACTCGGATAAGGAACGGTGGGCTTTGGTCCTCCGGGGAGGCGCCCCGCGACATTTCGCGGCCCCGCGACCAACAGCTTACCTCATCCTTACCGACGAACCTAAATGCTAGAATATGAGCAAAGAAGGAACCGGTAAAATCCCATAAAAATTCTGTGCACGGGAGTCCGGACGAAGACGCAGGACGCGTAAGTATATTGCGAAATTTTCCGCAGAGCGAAATTGTTCGCGGCGGAGGACTGCAGAGTGAAATTGTTCACGGCAGAGTAGTTCGCAGGTTTGCCGTTCGGGCGGGATTGGGTTTCCTGGAATATAACGAATGAGAGGTTCGATATACTGAACCAAGCGAGTGTGGACCCTTAAGTACTGCGGTTCCCATCTCCCGCGAGGGACTGGGCCAGGAACAAGGGGGAGCGAGTGAGTGCGTGTTCGGAGATATTCCAGAAGATGGGGGCGAAGGGCAGCAAGCCTTCGACTCCCATGGGATGGGTACCCATTGTACCTAAGAATACCCCTCTGGCATATATCTTAGACAATTGGAGATGTCTCCCTGGAACCTTAGGGAAAGATAAGCAAAAAATGATAGAATATTGTACTAAGATATGGGGAGGGAAGAAGATTTTTAAAAATGGTTTTTTTTTGGCCAGTATATGGGTCAGAAGAAGATTGGGTAAGACAGCAATTAAACCTCTGGGTTAATAATAAAAAACCCCTTAACCCTGAGGAGAGTCAATATGCAGAAGTGTGGCTAAAAAGACCGGGAGCTAGACTTTACCCGCTGAATGAGATAAAAAAAAAAAAAAAAAAACTAAACAAAAGAAAAAGAAGGTATAACATGAAGCGGGGACAGATACTAAATATGTATAGGCGTAAGGGAATAAATGTAAAGGAAAAACGACCCTGGGTGTGCATACTTTGGAGGAACGACCCCCATGCACCTCAGCGCTGAATAAAGCACACCTACTTTACAACTTTAACGAGTTGTGGAGTCAATCTGCATATCAATTTGGCGAGCCAGCCAGGAGGCCTCTGTTCGGCTGCAGGATCGGGTGAGGAGCGGATATCCTAAGGCCCCCCCCAGGCCGCTTGCCTGGAGGAGCTCCGCTTCTCGTCCGCTCACTGCGGGGACAGACAGCGACCTGCGCCGGCTGCGGAGAGGCGGTATGCTTGGAATTTAGGTACTTTGGGGGGCCTGTAGGGCATACGCGTGGCCCGGGGCTGCTGGTAAGGCGTGCAGAGACGTCTGGCGCACAGCGGAGTTCCCCGTGGCAGGTAGGGCTTGCAAGCTGGGGGGGCTCGTCGACCGATAGCGCGGCTGCAAGCGATCCTGGAGGCGGATCGGGCGAGCCCGGGTTTTCGCTGCATCCCAAGTTTTGGAGCCAGGGCGGACCTGCTAATGACCGTGTAGGAAGCAGGAGAAGGGTAAGCGGAACCATAGCGTGAGTGTGTGGGATCCCATGTGTTTCTGTGTGACTGAGACGTAGCGTAGCTACGAAGCGAGTGTGGAGTCCTAATCCGCGGTTCCGTGTCTCCGCGAGGGGAGCGGCCGGAGACGGACGAAGCGTTTATGTTTTTCTGTCCTGTGTCTTGTCTGTGTATAACCATCAAGCAGCTTAGAAAGCGGGGGAAGGTCCGGCTACCCCTCCCGCAGTGGATAATTTTACGAAATACAAGGGCAAGGAATTTCCCATATGCCCTGTGAGAGTATGTGCCTTGTAGGAGTGTAACTGTATGGGACGGGTGGCATTTCACGTGGATATTGCCACTCAGGACACCGGTGGGGCAGATACTGCTCGGGGTGTCTTACAAAACACTGCCAGGTAGAAAATTATAATTATCTAATCGGTGACCAGAAATAAAAGATTACTTTGTGGAGAAAAGCCACAAAATCCCGGCGGACTTCCGAGAAGTTAGAATGAAAAACTGAGAAAGGGTTTATAAAAGGTATCAAAGGAAATTTGAGAAGATGTGGTTACAAAAGAAAAAAAAAAAAAATAAAATGGGAATACAACAATTAATGTCTCTCTTTTTGGGACAATCAACGGGGGATATTAGGAAAACCTTCGTAACCTGACATATGAGTGCATAATAAGTTTTGAACAGTGGAACCTGCTGTGGATACTAGGGCAGTGTAAATTTTGCTGGAACTGAAACTATGTTCTCATGACAGGGGAGTTGATCTGCAGAACCCAGAGATACTATCTTACTGAATCCCCTGAGAATATTATAAAACTTGTGTGTAGGTGCTCTCATATTTTAAGTGCATTTGCAGAGCACTGGGAAAGAGAAGCTATAGAGATTTGTAAGAGATTGTTTGAAATGGGAGCCGGTCAAAACAAGGGAATTCTGAAGAAAAGCCCACCGGGTTACATTTTGGCACATTGGAAAGAACTGGGAGGTTCTTCTGGGGGCTCGGTAAACAAGAAAACATTGGTAAAATATTGTAATCAATGGTGGCCTTTATAAACTTTGGAAAATCAGGAAAAATGGCCTAAGAATGGAACTCTGAATTCTAATGCATTTTTTTTACAATTTATGTTGGTTTTGAGGTGGCCAAGAAAATGCAATGAAGTAATGTATGCAGATATGTTTCACTTTAAGAAAGCACCTGGAGTGGCAGACAGAATGTGAAATTAATATAACTCTGCCAGATCCCTAATTTTGGTTTTGGAAAAGGACAAGGAAAAACAGAAAGCTAAGATGGAGAGATGTTGTTCAGCCTGTGATATTGGGACAGTCATCAAGAAAATTATATATCACAGGTACCTCCGAAAGGAGCACCCTCTGCCTCTGTCCTATCAGATATTGATAAGGAGGAGGAAATTGCTGTCACTGGCAACAAGCAGCACATTCACATTCAGGGTTAAGAAGGGGTTAAACCAGAAGTGCTGTTGCAGAGGCAGGCATCTGTAACCCCTGCAGAGCAGGGTGAGCACCTGTGAAAAATAATAAATAAATAAATAAAAAAGGGAAAACCAAAGGGGAAAGGAGGGAAGCTGCCGCAGTTCCTGTGTTTGAGCATGGAGAGTGTATAGGAATTGGAAATAGGTAGAAAAGAAAAAGCTGGGTCGTGCTACAGCCACGGCTGCGCTGGTTGCTTTGAAACTGGTGGAGGACGAATGTCGGACAGAAGTGGGGGAGTAACCTCCTCTTCTGTGGAACCGGATCGGTGTGAGTGCTGTGAGGAGTTTGGACGCTGGGAGTGAGACTACCCTAGTGGGAGTGCCATGGGGTGGCTCGGGTGACTGAATTGGAACTAGGCTGACGGGACCAGGGGAATCTTCCCTAGCAGATCCACTGGTTATAATGGAATTTTTGGTTGATACAGGTGCAATGTATTCAGTTTTAAACAAAGCTTTAATACCTTTGGGGATGATTATATGATGATAAAAGGGGCGACTGGCCAAGGTGAAAAGGCTTATTTTTGTAAACTACTAAAATATCAATTGGGAAAACAATGGGGCATCCATAAGTTTTTGTATATGCCTAACTCCGCAAAAGCTCTTTTGGGGAGAGATTTGTTAGAACACTTGGGAGCAACCATTACTTTCAAAGGAGGCGAGATCACTTTAAAAGTAAAGGACCAACAGTATATAGAGATGTTAAAAGCTTAATTTTGATCACTAATCATGTCGAGGGAGAAGTCAGATTGAAGATATACTGGATCAGGTATTCCCAGGGATATGGGCTACAAACGTACCTGGAAGAGCTCCTAAAAGAATACCAGGTACAAACGGGGAACATGCTGTTACAGTATGTAGATGATCTGCTCATAGCAGGGAATAATAAGGAGGATGTAAGAAAAGAAAGCATTCGATTTCTAAACTTTCTTGCACAAAAAGGCCTACGGGTATCACAAGAAAAGTTACAATTTGTGGAGGAAAAAGCGAAATATTTGGGACATTATTTGTTTAACGGCCAGAAAATATTGGAGCCAGTCGCATTAAAGGCCCAGTGACGAGACCCCACTGGAAAGTAATCAGTACTCCAGGGGACACCAAGATAACCCTGAAAAGATAACGTAATGATAGAAACTTTATTTAATTATTTTGCCGCATTATCTTTTGGTATAAAGTGTGTATTGCTGTTTATATTTGCTATAATTATTTCTCCTCTTTTCTATTCTATATGGAAGCGTACAAAGTGTGCTGAAGGAAATTGCTAAACTTATGCAACCACACAATAGTGAATATAGAAGATATACTGATGTAAATAATGTATGTACTCTAGATACACGAATTAGGTGTAATAATTTGAATTGCAATTGTTATCCATTTGCTTGTTTTAGGTGTAAGGTATGTCAGGATAAATGGTGGACACACTGGGAATGTGGATGCCCTCCAATAGGAGTTCGCACACAGTGTTGGAAAATCCAAAGAACTCTCACTGAGTGGAAACTAAAACAATTAGAGTCTAAACAAGAAATTATTTGGGAATCCCATGAGTGGTGGGAGATTTTTGCCAAAGGAATAAACCCTCAATATTATTGTTACCACTCCAATGAACCAGTCCCCTTTATAGCCGAAATTTTGATTATAAAGTGTAGAAGGGAAGTACTAACTGTATCTTGCTTTGCCCCATTAGTTAAGGCTGCAAAGTGGGAAGCCTATGTAAACAGGCAGAAAGCCCGAAACAGCTATTCTCCTGAAGAATTCCCTTGCTGCCGAGAAGATGGTACACCCCGTGGCTCGAAGCAACCGAGTCGACGGGCGAGGCAGGGGAGGAATAAACTGTGGAGAAAAGAACCAGAACAATGGGATGCAAAAACAGCAATGGCCGAACTTCCCCAGGACTGGTAAAAATATACTTAAATTGGCAAAATTGACAGACACCCTTTTTCCTGGTATACCGTTAGTTTTGTTATTGATAATAACCCAAGCAAATGGAAACCCGCATGAACCATTAAAGTGGGAATTAATATCGTGGGAAACATCCAAAGTGATAACCACTTTCACTGGGACGGGACAACCTGAATTCCCTGTACGACCTTAATGTAGAACTCCGGAAAAGGTTAGATCAACGTAAGAAAGATCGTGAGGCGGGCAGGTCATGGTATGAAAACTGGTTTAGTATTTCACCTTGGCTAACTACTTTGTTGTCTGCTTTAGCAGGGCCGCTTATTATATTGATTTTGGGACTTATATTTGGGCCTCGTATATTACGCTATATTTTACACTTTATTAGAGAACGGTTTGACATAGCTAAACTGCTTATTTTAGCTACGGGATCTGGGGTAAAATATAAGAGTGGATCTATCTATTGATGAGGATGAAGATTGTTGTGAATGTGTCATGCCACGTAAAAAAATATACCTGTGATTGTAAGGAATTACCTTGTGAGTGTTATGATAAATGTTGGGAGTGTGGAAAAAGGTTGGCTTACAATTCCGAAAATGAAAGCAGCATCTAATAAACAATAATAGGATAAAAGAAAAAGGGGGGATTGTAAGAAACTATGAATTCGGATATTGTTTATTAAGATTTATGTTAAGCCCAATGTAAAGGTTAGGCAATAAAAAGTATGAAATTGCTTACTCAAACAGTCACCGGACACAGCTTACATAGACTAACAGTCGCCAACCGCAATCGCTTATCGCTTATGCAAACGTAACAGATGTTGCCTAAAGATAGCTGTAAGATGTTCCATGTGAGAAACTATAGACTAGTGTATTGTTTATTAAGATATATGTTAAGTCAAATGTAAAGGAACTGACAGAGATAAAACACAGCTGGCCAAGATAAGATAGCCGCAAGATGTCCCAGGAACTGGCAGAGATAAGACTAACAACTCCCTGCAAAGACATATGGATGAAGGATCAAAGGAGGAAGACTTCTCACCTTGGTCTCATCGATCACCAGGAGGCAGGAAACTACCCCCTAACAACAACTGAAGCATGCGCAGAGTACTTCCACTATTTCATGAACAAAGAAGTGAAGATGTATAAAAAGGGGCTGTTTGAAATACTTAACACGGCAGTTGGCGGAGCGCAGACTCCCCTGTCGTCCAGCGCTGTCTTTGCTCATATTCTACTTGCTATAATTAATAAAATTTTAATTGGATTATGATCCGTTGTGGTCTCAATTTATAACAATTTCTGGTGCCGTGACTCGGATAAGGAACGGTGGGCTTTGGTCCTCCGGGGAGGCGCCCCGCGACATTTCGCGGCCCCGCGACCAACAGCTTACCTCATCCTTACCGACGAACCTAAATGCTAGAATATGAGCAAAGAAGGAACCGGTAAAATCCCATAAAAATTCTGTGCACGGGAGTCCGGACGAAGACGCAGGACGCGTAAGTATATTGCGAAATTTTCCGCAGAGCGAAATTGTTCGCGGCGGAGGACTGCAGAGTGAAATTGTTCACGGCAGAGTAGTTCGCAGGTTTGCCGTTCGGGCGGGATTGGGTTTCCTGGAATATAACGAATGAGAGGTTCGATATACTGAACCAAGCGAGTGTGGACCCTTAAGTACTGCGGTTCCCATCTCCCGCGAGGGACTGGGCCAGGAACAAGGGGGAGCGAGTGAGTGCGTGTTCGGAGATATTCCAGAAGATGGGGGCGAAGGGCAGCAAGCCTTCGACTCCCATGGGATGGGTACCCATTGTACCTAAGAATACCCCTCTGGCATATATCTTAGACAATTGGAGATGTCTCCCTGGAACCTTAGGGAAAGATAAGCAAAAAATGATAGAATATTGTACTAAGATATGGGGAGGGAAGAAGATTTTTAAAAATGGTTTTTTTTTGGCCAGTATATGGGTCAGAAGAAGATTGGGTAAGACAGCAATTAAACCTCTGGGTTAATAATAAAAAACCCCTTAACCCTGAGGAGAGTCAATATGCAGAAGTGTGGCTAAAAAGACCGGGAGCTAGACTTTACCCGCTGAATGAGATAAAAAAAAAAAAAAAAAAACTAAACAAAAGAAAAAGAAGGTATAACATGAAGCGGGGACAGATACTAAATATGTATAGGCGTAAGGGAATAAATGTAAAGGAAAAACGACCCTGGGTGTGCATACTTTGGAGGAACGACCCCCATGCACCTCAGCGCTGAATAAAGCACACCTACTTTACAACTTTAACGAGTTGTGGAGTCAATCTGCATATCAATTTGGCGAGCCAGCCAGGAGGCCTCTGTTCGGCTGCAGGATCGGGTGAGGAGCGGATATCCTAAGGCCCCCCCCAGGCCGCTTGCCTGGAGGAGCTCCGCTTCTCGTCCGCTCACTGCGGGGACAGACAGCGACCTGCGCCGGCTGCGGAGAGGCGGTATGCTTGGAATTTAGGTACTTTGGGGGGCCTGTAGGGCATACGCGTGGCCCGGGGCTGCTGGTAAGGCGTGCAGAGACGTCTGGCGCACAGCGGAGTTCCCCGTGGCAGGTAGGGCTTGCAAGCTGGGGGGGCTCGTCGACCGATAGCGCGGCTGCAAGCGATCCTGGAGGCGGATCGGGCGAGCCCGGGTTTTCGCTGCATCCCAAGTTTTGGAGCCAGGGCGGACCTGCTAATGACCGTGTAGGAAGCAGGAGAAGGGTAAGCGGAACCATAGCGTGAGTGTGTGGGATCCCATGTGTTTCTGTGTGACTGAGACGTAGCGTAGCTACGAAGCGAGTGTGGAGTCCTAATCCGCGGTTCCGTGTCTCCGCGAGGGGAGCGGCCGGAGACGGACGAAGCGTTTATGTTTTTCTGTCCTGTGTCTTGTCTGTGTATAACCATCAAGCAGCTTAGAAAGCGGGGGAAGGTCCGGCTACCCCTCCCGCAGTGGATAATTTTACGAAATACAAGGGCAAGGAATTTCCCATATGCCCTGTGAGAGTATGTGCCTTGTAGGAGTGTAACTGTATGGGACGGGTGGCATTTCACGTGGATATTGCCACTCAGGACACCGGTGGGGCAGATACTGCTCGGGGTGTCTTACAAAACACTGCCAGGTAGAAAATTATAATTATCTAATCGGTGACCAGAAATAAAAGATTACTTTGTGGAGAAAAGCCACAAAATCCCGGCGGACTTCCGAGAAGTTAGAATGAAAAACTGAGAAAGGGTTTATAAAAGGTATCAAAGGAAATTTGAGAAGATGTGGTTACAAAAGAAAAAAAAAAAAAATAAAATGGGAATACAACAATTAATGTCTCTCTTTTTGGGACAATCAACGGGGGATATTAGGAAAACCTTCGTAACCTGACATATGAGTGCATAATAAGTTTTGAACAGTGGAACCTGCTGTGGATACTAGGGCAGTGTAAATTTTGCTGGAACTGAAACTATGTTCTCATGACAGGGGAGTTGATCTGCAGAACCCAGAGATACTATCTTACTGAATCCCCTGAGAATATTATAAAACTTGTGTGTAGGTGCTCTCATATTTTAAGTGCATTTGCAGAGCACTGGGAAAGAGAAGCTATAGAGATTTGTAAGAGATTGTTTGAAATGGGAGCCGGTCAAAACAAGGGAATTCTGAAGAAAAGCCCACCGGGTTACATTTTGGCACATTGGAAAGAACTGGGAGGTTCTTCTGGGGGCTCGGTAAACAAGAAAACATTGGTAAAATATTGTAATCAATGGTGGCCTTTATAAACTTTGGAAAATCAGGAAAAATGGCCTAAGAATGGAACTCTGAATTCTAATGCATTTTTTTTACAATTTATGTTGGTTTTGAGGTGGCCAAGAAAATGCAATGAAGTAATGTATGCAGATATGTTTCACTTTAAGAAAGCACCTGGAGTGGCAGACAGAATGTGAAATTAATATAACTCTGCCAGATCCCTAATTTTGGTTTTGGAAAAGGACAAGGAAAAACAGAAAGCTAAGATGGAGAGATGTTGTTCAGCCTGTGATATTGGGACAGTCATCAAGAAAATTATATATCACAGGTACCTCCGAAAGGAGCACCCTCTGCCTCTGTCCTATCAGATATTGATAAGGAGGAGGAAATTGCTGTCACTGGCAACAAGCAGCACATTCACATTCAGGGTTAAGAAGGGGTTAAACCAGAAGTGCTGTTGCAGAGGCAGGCATCTGTAACCCCTGCAGAGCAGGGTGAGCACCTGTGAAAAATAATAAATAAATAAATAAAAAAGGGAAAACCAAAGGGGAAAGGAGGGAAGCTGCCGCAGTTCCTGTGTTTGAGCATGGAGAGTGTATAGGAATTGGAAATAGGTAGAAAAGAAAAAGCTGGGTCGTGCTACAGCCACGGCTGCGCTGGTTGCTTTGAAACTGGTGGAGGACGAATGTCGGACAGAAGTGGGGGAGTAACCTCCTCTTCTGTGGAACCGGATCGGTGTGAGTGCTGTGAGGAGTTTGGACGCTGGGAGTGAGACTACCCTAGTGGGAGTGCCATGGGGTGGCTCGGGTGACTGAATTGGAACTAGGCTGACGGGACCAGGGGAATCTTCCCTAGCAGATCCACTGGTTATAATGGAATTTTTGGTTGATACAGGTGCAATGTATTCAGTTTTAAACAAAGCTTTAATACCTTTGGGGATGATTATATGATGATAAAAGGGGCGACTGGCCAAGGTGAAAAGGCTTATTTTTGTAAACTACTAAAATATCAATTGGGAAAACAATGGGGCATCCATAAGTTTTTGTATATGCCTAACTCCGCAAAAGCTCTTTTGGGGAGAGATTTGTTAGAACACTTGGGAGCAACCATTACTTTCAAAGGAGGCGAGATCACTTTAAAAGTAAAGGACCAACAGTATATAGAGATGTTAAAAGCTTAATTTTGATCACTAATCATGTCGAGGGAGAAGTCAGATTGAAGATATACTGGATCAGGTATTCCCAGGGATATGGGCTACAAACGTACCTGGAAGAGCTCCTAAAAGAATACCAGGTACAAACGGGGAACATGCTGTTACAGTATGTAGATGATCTGCTCATAGCAGGGAATAATAAGGAGGATGTAAGAAAAGAAAGCATTCGATTTCTAAACTTTCTTGCACAAAAAGGCCTACGGGTATCACAAGAAAAGTTACAATTTGTGGAGGAAAAAGCGAAATATTTGGGACATTATTTGTTTAACGGCCAGAAAATATTGGAGCCAGTCGCATTAAAGGCCCAGTGACGAGACCCCACTGGAAAGTAATCAGTACTCCAGGGGACACCAAGATAACCCTGAAAAGATAACGTAATGATAGAAACTTTATTTAATTATTTTGCCGCATTATCTTTTGGTATAAAGTGTGTATTGCTGTTTATATTTGCTATAATTATTTCTCCTCTTTTCTATTCTATATGGAAGCGTACAAAGTGTGCTGAAGGAAATTGCTAAACTTATGCAACCACACAATAGTGAATATAGAAGATATACTGATGTAAATAATGTATGTACTCTAGATACACGAATTAGGTGTAATAATTTGAATTGCAATTGTTATCCATTTGCTTGTTTTAGGTGTAAGGTATGTCAGGATAAATGGTGGACACACTGGGAATGTGGATGCCCTCCAATAGGAGTTCGCACACAGTGTTGGAAAATCCAAAGAACTCTCACTGAGTGGAAACTAAAACAATTAGAGTCTAAACAAGAAATTATTTGGGAATCCCATGAGTGGTGGGAGATTTTTGCCAAAGGAATAAACCCTCAATATTATTGTTACCACTCCAATGAAGCAGTCCCCTTTATAGCCGAAATTTTGATTATAAAGTGTAGAAGGGAAGTACTAACTGTATCTTGCTTTGCCCCATTAGTTAAGGCTGCAAAGTGGGAAGCCTATGTAAACAGGCAGAAAGCCCGAAACAGCTATTCTCCTGAAGAATTCCCTTGCTGCCGAGAAGATGGTACACCCCGTGGCTCGAAGCAACCGAGTCGACGGGCGAGGCAGGGGAGGAATAAACTGTGGAGAAAAGAACCAGAACAATGGGATGCAAAAACAGCAATGGCCGAACTTCCCCAGGACTGGTAAAAATATACTTAAATTGGCAAAATTGACAGACACCCTTTTTCCTGGTATACCGTTAGTTTTGTTATTGATAATAACCCAAGCAAATGGAAACCCGCATGAACCATTAAAGTGGGAATTAATATCGTGGGAAACATCCAAAGTGATAACCACTTTCACTGGGACGGGACAACCTGAATTCCCTGTACGACCTTAATGTAGAACTCCGGAAAAGGTTAGATCAACGTAAGAAAGATCGTGAGGCGGGCAGGTCATGGTATGAAAACTGGTTTAGTATTTCACCTTGGCTAACTACTTTGTTGTCTGCTTTAGCAGGGCCGCTTATTATATTGATTTTGGGACTTATATTTGGGCCTCGTATATTACGCTATATTTTACACTTTATTAGAGAACGGTTTGACATAGCTAAACTGCTTATTTTAGCTACGGGATCTGGGGTAAAATATAAGAGTGGATCTATCTATTGATGAGGATGAAGATTGTTGTGAATGTGTCATGCCACGTAAAAAAATATACCTGTGATTGTAAGGAATTACCTTGTGAGTGTTATGATAAATGTTGGGAGTGTGGAAAAAGGTTGGCTTACAATTCCGAAAATGAAAGCAGCATCTAATAAACAATAATAGGATAAAAGAAAAAGGGGGGATTGTAAGAAACTATGAATTCGGATATTGTTTATTAAGATTTATGTTAAGCCCAATGTAAAGGTTAGGCAATAAAAAGTATGAAATTGCTTACTCAAACAGTCACCGGACACAGCTTACATAGACTAACAGTCGCCAACCGCAATCGCTTATCGCTTATGCAAACGTAACAGATGTTGCCTAAAGATAGCTGTAAGATGTTCCATGTGAGAAACTATAGACTAGTGTATTGTTTATTAAGATATATGTTAAGTCAAATGTAAAGGAACTGACAGAGATAAAACACAGCTGGCCAAGATAAGATAGCCGCAAGATGTCCCAGGAACTGGCAGAGATAAGACTAACAACTCCCTGCAAAGACATATGGATGAAGGATCAAAGGAGGAAGACTTCTCACCTTGGTCTCATCGATCACCAGGAGGCAGGAAACTACCCCCTAACAACAACTGAAGCATGCGCAGAGTACTTCCACTATTTCATGAACAAAGAAGTGAAGATGTATAAAAAGGGGCTGTTTGAAATACTTAACACGGCAGTTGGCGGAGCGCAGACTCCCCTGTCGTCCAGCGCTGTCTTTGCTCATATTCTACTTGCTATAATTAATAAAATTTTAATTGGATTATGATCCGTTGTGGTCTCAATTTATAACAATTTCTGGTGCCGTGACTCGGATAAGGAACGGTGGGCTTTGGTCCTCCGGGGAGGCGCCCCGCGACATTTCGCGGCCCCGCGACCAACAGCTTACCTCATCCTTACCGACGAACCTAAATGCTAGAATATGAGCAAAGAAGGAACCGGTAAAATCCCATAAAAATTCTGTGCACGGGAGTCCGGACGAAGACGCAGGACGCGTAAGTATATTGCGAAATTTTCCGCAGAGCGAAATTGTTCGCGGCGGAGGACTGCAGAGTGAAATTGTTCACGGCAGAGTAGTTCGCAGGTTTGCCGTTCGGGCGGGATTGGGTTTCCTGGAATATAACGAATGAGAGGTTCGATATACTGAACCAAGCGAGTGTGGACCCTTAAGTACTGCGGTTCCCATCTCCCGCGAGGGACTGGGCCAGGAACAAGGGGGAGCGAGTGAGTGCGTGTTCGGAGATATTCCAGAAGATGGGGGCGAAGGGCAGCAAGCCTTCGACTCCCATGGGATGGGTACCCATTGTACCTAAGAATACCCCTCTGGCATATATCTTAGACAATTGGAGATGTCTCCCTGGAACCTTAGGGAAAGATAAGCAAAAAATGATAGAATATTGTACTAAGATATGGGGAGGGAAGAAGATTTTTAAAAATGGTTTTTTTTTGGCCAGTATATGGGTCAGAAGAAGATTGGGTAAGACAGCAATTAAACCTCTGGGTTAATAATAAAAAACCCCTTAACCCTGAGGAGAGTCAATATGCGGAAGTGTGGCTAAAAAGACCGGGAGCTAGACTTTACCCGCTGAATGAGATAAAAAAAAAAAAAAAAAAAACTAAACAAAAGAAAAAGAAGGTATAACATGAAGCGGGGACAGATACTAAATATGTATAGGCGTAAGGGAATAAATGTAAAGGAAAAACGACCCTGGGTGTGCATACTTTGGAGGAACGACCCCCATGCACCTCAGCGCTGAATAAAGCACACCTACTTTACAACTTTAACGAGTTGTGGAGTCAATCTGCATATCAATTTGGCGAGCCAGCCAGGAGGCCTCTGTTCGGCTGCAGGATCGGGTGAGGAGCGGATATCCTAAGGCCCCCCCCAGGCCGCTTGCCTGGAGGAGCTCCGCTTCTCGTCCGCTCACTGCGGGGACAGACAGCGACCTGCGCCGGCTGCGGAGAGGCGGTATGCTTGGAATTTAGGTACTTTGGGGGGCCTGTAGGGCATACGCGTGGCCCGGGGCTGCTGGTAAGGCGTGCAGAGACGTCTGGCGCACAGCGGAGTTCCCCGTGGCAGGTAGGGCTTGCAAGCTGGGGGGGCTCGTCGACCGATAGCGCGGCTGCAAGCGATCCTGGAGGCGGATCGGGCGAGCCCGGGTTTTCGCTGCATCCCAAGTTTTGGAGCCAGGGCGGACCTGCTAATGACCGTGTAGGAAGCAGGAGAAGGGTAAGCGGAACCATAGCGTGAGTGTGTGGGATCCCATGTGTTTCTGTGTGACTGAGACGTAGCGTAGCTACGAAGCGAGTGTGGAGTCCTAATCCGCGGTTCCGTGTCTCCGCGAGGGGAGCGGCCGGAGACGGACGAAGCGTTTATGTTTTTCTGTCCTGTGTCTTGTCTGTGTATAACCATCAAGCAGCTTAGAAAGCGGGGGAAGGTCCGGCTACCCCTCCCGCAGTGGATAATTTTACGAAATACAAGGGCAAGGAATTTCCTATATGCCCTGTGAGAGTATGTGCCTTGTAGGAGTGTAACTGTATGGGACGGGTGGCATTTCACGTGGATATTGCCACTCAGGACACCGGTGGGGCAGATACTGCTCGGGGTGTCTTACAAAACACTGCCAGGTAGAAAATTATAATTATCTAATCGGTGACCAGAAATAAAAGATTACTTTGTGGAGAAAAGCCACAAAATCCCGGCGGACTTCCGAGAAGTTAGAATGAAAAACTGAGAAAGGGTTTATAAAAGGTATCAAAGAAAATTTGAGAAGATTTGGTTACAAAAGAAAAAAAAAATAAATAAAATGGGAATACAATTAATGTCTCTCTTTTTGGGACAATCAACGGGGGATATTAGGAAAACCTTCGTAACCTGACATATGAGTGCATAATAAGTTTTGAACAGTGGAACCTGCTGTGGATACTAGGGCAGTGTAAATTTTGCTGGAACTGAAACTATGTTCTCATGACAGGGGAGTTGATGTGCAGAACCCAGAGATACTATCTTACTGAATCCCCTGAGAATATTATAAAACTTGTGTGTAGGTGCTCTCATATTTTAAGTGCATTTGCAGAGCACTGGGAAAGAGAAGCTATAGAGATTTGTAAGAGATTGTTTGAAATGGGAGCCGGTCAAAACAAGGGAATTCTGAAGAAAAGCCCACCGGGTTACATTTTGGCACATTGGAAAGAACTGGGAGGTTCTTCTGGGGGCTCGGTAAACAAGAAAACATTGGTAAAATATTGTAATCAATGGTGGCCTTTATAAACTTTGGAAAATCAGGAAAAATGGCCTAAGAATGGAACTCTGAATTCTAATGCATTTTTTTTACAATTTATGTTGGTTTTGAGGTGGCCAAGAAAATGCAATGAAGTAATGTATGCAGATATGTTTCACTTTAAGAAAGCACCTGGAGTGGCAGACAGAATGTGAAATTAATATAACTCTGCCAGATCCCTAATTTTGGTTTTGGAAAAGGACAAGGGAAAACAGAAAGCTAAGATGGAGAGATGTTGTTCAGCCTGTGATATTGGGACAGTCATCAAGAAAATTATATATCACAGGTACCTCCGAAAGGAGCACCCTCTGCCTCTGTCCTATCAGATATTGATAAGGAGGAGGAAATTGCTGTCACTGGCAACAAGCAGCACATTCACATTCAGGGTTAAGAAGGGGTTAAACCAGAAGTGCTGTTGCAGAGGCAGGCATCTGTAACCCCTGCAGAGCAGGGTGAGCACCTGTGAAAAATAATAAATAAATAAATAAAAAAGGGAAAACCAAAGGGGAAAGGAGGGAAGCTGCCGCAGTTCCTGTGTTCGAGCATGGAGAGTGTATAGGAATTGGAAATAGGTAGAAAAGAAAAAGCTGGGTCGTGCTACAGCCACGGCTGCGCTGGTTGCTTTGAAACTGGTGGAGGACGAATGTCGGACAGAAGTGGGGGAGTAACCTCCTCTTCTGTGGAACCGGATCGGTGTGAGTGCTGTGAGGAGTTTGGACGCTGGGAGTGAGACTACCCTAGTGGGAGTGCCATGGGGTGGCTCGGGTGACTGAATTGGAACTAGGCTGACGGGACCAGGGGAATCTTCCCTAGCAGATCCACTGGTTATAATGGAATTTTTGGTTGATACAGGTGCAATGTATTCAGTTTTAAACAAAGCTTTAATACCTTTGGGGATGATTATATGATGATAAAAGGGGCGACTGGCCAAGGTGAAAAGGCTTATTTTTGTAAACTACTAAAATATCAATTGGGAAAACAATGGGGCATCCATAAGTTTTTGTATATGCCTAACTCCGCAAAAGCTCTTTTGGGGAGAGATTTGTTAGAACACTTGGGAGCAACCATTACTTTCAAAGGAGGCGAGATCACTTTAAAAGTAAAGGACCAACAGTATATAGAGATGTTAAAAGCTTAATTTTGATCACTAATCATGTCGAGGGAGAAGTCAGATTGAAGATATACTGGATCAGGTATTCCCAGGGATATGGGCTACAAACGTACCTGGAAGAGCTCCTAAAAGAATACCAGGTACAAACGGGGAACATGCTGTTACAGTATGTAGATGATCTGCTCATAGCAGGGAATAATAAGGAGGATGTAAGAAAAGAAAGCATTCGATTTCTAAACTTTCTTGCACAAAAAGGCCTACGGGTATCACAAGAAAAGTTACAATTTGTGGAGGAAAAAGCGAAATATTTGGGACATTATTTGTTTAACGGCCAGAAAATATTGGAGCCAGTCGCATTAAAGGCCCAGTGACGAGACCCCACTGGAAAGTAATCAGTACTCCAGGGGACACCAAGATAACCCTGAAAAGATAACGTAATGATAGAAACTTTATTTAATTATTTTGCCGCATTATCTTTTGGTATAAAGTGTGTATTGCTGTTTATATTTGCTATAATTATTTCTCCTCTTTTCTATTCTATATGGAAGCGTACAAAGTGTGCTGAAGGAAATTGCTAAACTTATGCAACCACACAATAGTGAATATAGAAGATATACTGATGTAAATAATGTATGTACTCTAGATACACGAATTAGGTGTAATAATTTGAATTGCAATTGTTATCCATTTGCTTGTTTTAGGTGTAAGGTATGTCAGGATAAATGGTGGACACACTGGGAATGTGGATGCCCTCCAATAGGAGTTCGCACACAGTGTTGGAAAATCCAAAGAACTCTCACTGAGTGGAAACTAAAACAATTAGAGTCTAAACAAGAAATTATTTGGGAATCCCATGAGTGGTGGGAGATTTTTGCCAAAGGAATAAACCCTCAATATTATTGTTACCACTCCAATGAAGCAGTCCCCTTTATAGCCGAAATTTTGATTATAAAGTGTAGAAGGGAAGTACTAACTGTATCTTGCTTTGCCCCATTAGTTAAGGCTGCAAAGTGGGAAGCCTATGTAAACAGGCAGAAAGCCCGAAACAGCTATTCTCCTGAAGAATTCCCTTGCTGCCGAGAAGATGGTACACCCCGTGGCTCGAAGCAACCGAGTCGACGGGCGAGGCAGGGGAGGAATAAACTGTGGAGAAAAGAACCAGAACAATGGGATGCAAAAACAGCAATGGCCGAACTTCCCCAGGACTGGTAAAAATATACTTAAATTGGCAAAATTGACAGACACCCTTTTTCCTGGTATACCGTTAGTTTTGTTATTGATAATAACCCAAGCAAATGGAAACCCGCATGAACCATTAAAGTGGGAATTAATATCGTGGGAAACATCCAAAGTGATAACCACTTTCACTGGGACGGGACAACCTGAATTCCCTGTACGACCTTAATGTAGAACTCCGGAAAAGGTTAGATCAACGTAAGAAAGATCGTGAGGCGGGCAGGTCATGGTATGAAAACTGGTTTAGTATTTCACCTTGGCTAACTACTTTGTTGTCTGCTTTAGCAGGGCCGCTTATTATATTGATTTTGGGACTTATATTTGGGCCTCGTATATTACGCTATATTTTACACTTTATTAGAGAACGGTTTGACATAGCTAAACTGCTTATTTTAGCTACGGGATCTGGGGTAAAATATAAGAGTGGATCTATCTATTGATGAGGATGAAGATTGTTGTGAATGTGTCATGCCACGTAAAAAAATATACCTGTGATTGTAAGGAATTACCTTGTGAGTGTTATGATAAATGTTGGGAGTGTGGAAAAAGGTTGGCTTACAATTCCGAAAATGAAAGCAGCATCTAATAAACAATAATAGGATAAAAGAAAAAGGGGGGATTGTAAGAAACTATGAATTCGGATATTGTTTATTAAGATTTATGTTAAGCCCAATGTAAAGGTTAGGCAATAAAAAGTATGAAATTGCTTACTCAAACAGTCACCGGACACAGCTTACATAGACTAACAGTCGCCAACCGCAATCGCTTATCGCTTATGCAAACATAACAGATGTTGCCTAAAGATAGCTGTAAGATGTTCCATGTGAGAAACTATAGACTAGTGTATTGTTTATTAAGATATATGTTAAGTCAAATGTAAAGGAACTGACAGAGATAAAACACAGCTGGCCAAGATAAGATAGCCGCAAGATGTCCCAGGAACTGGCAGAGATAAGACTAACAACTCCCTGCAAAGACATATGGATGAAGGATCAAAGGAGGAAGACTTCTCACCTTGGTCTCATCGATCACCAGGAGGCAGGAAACTACCCCCTAACAACAACTGAAGCATGCGCAGAGTACTTCCACTATTTCATGAACAAAGAAGTGAAGATGTATAAAAAGGGGCTGTTTGAAATACTTAACACGGCAGTTGGCGGAGCGCAGACTCCCCTGTCGTCCAGCGCTGTCTTTGCTCATATTCTACTTGCTATAATTAATAAAATTTTAATTGGATTATGATCCGTTGTGGTCTCAATTTATAACAATTTCTGGTGCCGTGACTCGGATAAGGAACGGTGGGCTTTGGTCCTCCGGGGAGGCGCCCCGCGACATTTCGCGGCCCCGCGACCAACAGCTTACCTCATCCTTACCGACGAACCTAAATGCTAGAATATGAGCAAAGAAGGAACCGGTAAAATCCCATAAAAATTCTGTGCACGGGAGTCCGGACGAAGACGCAGGACGCGTAAGTATATTGCGAAATTTTCCGCAGAGCGAAATTGTTCGCGGCGGAGGACTGCAGAGTGAAATTGTTCACGGCAGAGTAGTTCGCAGGTTTGCCGTTCGGGCGGGATTGGGTTTCCTGGAATATAACGAATGAGAGGTTCGATATACTGAACCAAGCGAGTGTGGACCCTTAAGTACTGCGGTTCCCATCTCCCGCGAGGGACTGGGCCAGGAACAAGGGGGAGCGAGTGAGTGCGTGTTCGGAGATATTCCAGAAGATGGGGGCGAAGGGCAGCAAGCCTTCGACTCCCATGGGATGGGTACCCATTGTACCTAAGAATACCCCTCTGGCATATATCTTAGACAATTGGAGATGTCTCCCTGGAACCTTAGGGAAAGATAAGCAAAAAATGATAGAATATTGTACTAAGATATGGGGAGGGAAGAAGATTTTTAAAAATGGTTTTTTTTTGGCCAGTATATGGGTCAGAAGAAGATTGGGTAAGACAGCAATTAAACCTCTGGGTTAATAATAAAAAACCCCTTAACCCTGAGGAGAGTCAATATGCGGAAGTGTGGCTAAAAAGACCGGGAGCTAGACTTTACCCGCTGAATGAGATAAAAAAAAAAAAAAAAAAACTAAACAAAAGAAAAAGAAGGTATAACATGAAGCGGGGACAGATACTAAATATGTATAGGCGTAAGGGAATAAATGTAAAGGAAAAACGACCCTGGGTGTGCATACTTTGGAGGAACGACCCCCATGCACCTCAGCGCTGAATAAAGCACACCTACTTTACAACTTTAACGAGTTGTGGAGTCAATCTGCATATCAATTTGGCGAGCCAGCCAGGAGGCCTCTGTTCGGCTGCAGGATCGGGTGAGGAGCGGATATCCTAAGGCCCCCCCCAGGCCGCTTGCCTGGAGGAGCTCCGCTTCTCGTCCGCTCACTGCGGGGACAGACAGCGACCTGCGCCGGCTGCGGAGAGGCGGTATGCTTGGAATTTAGGTACTTTGGGGGGCCTGTAGGGCATACGCGTGGCCCGGGGCTGCTGGTAAGGCGTGCAGAGACGTCTGGCGCACAGCGGAGTTCCCCGTGGCAGGTAGGGCTTGCAAGCTGGGGGGGCTCGTCGACCGATAGCGCGGCTGCAAGCGATCCTGGAGGCGGATCGGGCGAGCCCGGGTTTTCGCTGCATCCCAAGTTTTGGAGCCAGGGCGGACCTGCTAATGACCGTGTAGGAAGCAGGAGAAGGGTAAGCGGAACCATAGCGTGAGTGTGTGGGATCCCATGTGTTTCTGTGTGACTGAGACGTAGCGTAGCTACGAAGCGAGTGTGGAGTCCTAATCCGCGGTTCCGTGTCTCCGCGAGGGGAGCGGCCGGAGACGGACGAAGCGTTTATGTTTTTCTGTCCTGTGTCTTGTCTGTGTATAACCATCAAGCAGCTTAGAAAGCGGGGGAAGGTCCGGCTACCTCTCCCGCAGTGGATAATTTTACGAAATACAAGGGCAAGGAATTTCCTATATGCCCTGTGAGAGTATGTGCCTTGTAGGAGTGTAACTGTATGGGACGGGTGGCATTTCACGTGGATATTGCCACTCAGGACACCGGTGGGGCAGATACTGCTCGGGGTGTCTTACAAAACACTGCCAGGTAGAAAATTATAATTATCTAATCGGTGACCAGAAATAAAAGATTACTTTGTGGAGAAAAGCCACAAAATCCCGGCGGACTTCCGAGAAGTTAGAATGAAAAACTGAGAAAGGGTTTATAAAAGGTATCAAAGAAAATTTGAGAAGATGTGGTTACAAAAGAAAAAAAAAATAAATAAAATGGGAATACAACAATTAATGTCTCTCTTTTTGGGACAATCAACGGGGGATATTAGGAAAACCTTCGTAACCTGACATATGAGTGCATAATAAGTTTTGAACAGTGGAACCTGCTGTGGATACTAGGGCAGTGTAAATTTTGCTGGAACTGAAACTATGTTCTCATGACAGGGGAGTTGATCTGCAGAACCCAGAGATACTATCTTACTGAATCCCCTGAGAATATTATAAAACTTGTGTGTAGGTGCTCTCATATTTTAAGTGCATTTGCAGAGCACTGGGAAAGAGAAGCTATAGAGATTTGTAAGAGATTGTTTGAAATGGGAGCCGGTCAAAACAAGGGAATTCTGAAGAAAAGCCCACCGGGTTACATTTTGGCACATTGGAAAGAACTGGGAGGTTCTTCTGGGGGCTCGGTAAACAAGAAAACATTGGTAAAATATTGTAATCAATGGTGGCCTTTATAAACTTTGGAAAATCAGGAAAAATGGCCTAAGAATGGAACTCTGAATTCTAATGCATTTTTTTTACAATTTATGTTGGTTTTGAGGTGGCCAAGAAAATGCAATGAAGTAATGTATGCAGATATGTTTCACTTTAAGAAAGCACCTGGAGTGGCAGACAGAATGTGAAATTAATATAACTCTGCCAGATCCCTAATTTTGGTTTTGGAAAAGGACAAGGGAAAACAGAAAGCTAAGATGGAGAGATGTTGTTCAGCCTGTGATATTGGGACAGTCATCAAGAAAATTATATATCACAGGTACCTCCGAAAGGAGCACCCTCTGCCTCTGTCCTATCAGATATTGATAAGGAGGAGGAAATTGCTGTCACTGGCAACAAGCAGCACATTCACATTCAGGGTTAAGAAGGGGTTAAACCAGAAGTGCTGTTGCAGAGGCAGGCATCTGTAACCCCTGCAGAGCAGGGTGAGCACCTGTGAAAAATAATAAATAAATAAATAAAAAAGGGAAAACCAAAGGGGAAAGGAGGGAAGCTGCCGCAGTTCCTGTGTTCGAGCATGGAGAGTGTATAGGAATTGGAAATAGGTAGAAAAGAAAAAGCTGGGTCGTGCTACAGCCACGGCTGCGCTGGTTGCTTTGAAACTGGTGGAGGACGAATGTCGGACAGAAGTGGGGGAGTAACCTCCTCTTCTGTGGAACCGGATCGGTGTGAGTGCTGTGAGGAGTTTGGACGCTGGGAGTGAGACTACCCTAGTGGGAGTGCCATGGGGTGGCTCGGGTGACTGAATTGGAACTAGGCTGACGGGACCAGGGGAATCTTCCCTAGCAGATCCACTGGTTATAATGGAATTTTTGGTTGATACAGGTGCAATGTATTCAGTTTTAAACAAAGCTTTAATACCTTTGGGGATGATTATATGATGATAAAAGGGGCGACTGGCCAAGGTGAAAAGGCTTATTTTTGTAAACTACTAAAATATCAATTGGGAAAACAATGGGGCATCCATAAGTTTTTGTATATGCCTAACTCCGCAAAAGCTCTTTTGGGGAGAGATTTGTTAGAACACTTGGGAGCAACCATTACTTTCAAAGGAGGCGAGATCACTTTAAAAGTAAAGGACCAACAGTATATAGAGATGTTAAAAGCTTAATTTTGATCACTAATCATGTCGAGGGAGAAGTCAGATTGAAGATATACTGGATCAGGTATTCCCAGGGATATGGGCTACAAACGTACCTGGAAGAGCTCCTAAAAGAATACCAGGTACAAACGGGGAACATGCTGTTACAGTATGTAGATGATCTGCTCATAGCAGGGAATAATAAGGAGGATGTAAGAAAAGAAAGCATTCGATTTCTAAACTTTCTTGCACAAAAAGGCCTACGGGTATCACAAGAAAAGTTACAATTTGTGGAGGAAAAAGCGAAATATTTGGGACATTATTTGTTTAACGGCCAGAAAATATTGGAGCCAGTCGCATTAAAGGCCCAGTGACGAGACCCCACTGGAAAGTAATCAGTACTCCAGGGGACACCAAGATAACCCTGAAAAGATAACGTAATGATAGAAACTTTATTTAATTATTTTGCCGCATTATCTTTTGGTATAAAGTGTGTATTGCTGTTTATATTTGCTATAATTATTTCTCCTCTTTTCTATTCTATATGGAAGCGTACAAAGTGTGCTGAAGGAAATTGCTAAACTTATGCAACCACACAATAGTGAATATAGAAGATATACTGATGTAAATAATGTATGTACTCTAGATACACGAATTAGGTGTAATAATTTGAATTGCAATTGTTATCCATTTGCTTGTTTTAGGTGTAAGGTATGTCAGGATAAATGGTGGACACACTGGGAATGTGGATGCCCTCCAATAGGAGTTCGCACACAGTGTTGGAAAATCCAAAGAACTCTCACTGAGTGGAAACTAAAACAATTAGAGTCTAAACAAGAAATTATTTGGGAATCCCATGAGTGGTGGGAGATTTTTGCCAAAGGAATAAACCCTCAATATTATTGTTACCACTCCAATGAACCAGTCCCCTTTATAGCCGAAATTTTGATTATAAAGTGTAGAAGGGAAGTACTAACTGTATCTTGCTTTGCCCCATTAGTTAAGGCTGCAAAGTGGGAAGCCTATGTAAACAGGCAGAAAGCCCGAAACAGCTATTCTCCTGAAGAATTCCCTTGCTGCCGAGAAGATGGTACACCCCGTGGCTCGAAGCAACCGAGTCGACGGGCGAGGCAGGGGAGGAATAAACTGTGGAGAAAAGAACCAGAACAATGGGATGCAAAAACAGCAATGGCCGAACTTCCCCAGGACTGGTAAAAATATACTTAAATTGGCAAAATTGACAGACACCCTTTTTCCTGGTATACCGTTAGTTTTGTTATTGATAATAACCCAAGCAAATGGAAACCCGCATGAACCATTAAAGTGGGAATTAATATCGTGGGAAACATCCAAAGTGATAACCACTTTCACTGGGACGGGACAACCTGAATTCCCTGTACAACCTTAATGTAGAACTCCGGAAAAGGTTAGATCAACGTAAGAAAGATCGTGAGGCGGGCAGGTCATGGTATGAAAACTGGTTTAGTATTTCACCTTGGCTAACTACTTTGTTGTCTGCTTTAGCAGGGCCGCTTATTATATTGATTTTGGGACTTATATTTGGGCCTCGTATATTACGCTATATTTTACACTTTATTAGAGAACGGTTTGACATAGCTAAACTGCTTATTTTAGCTACGGGATCTGGGGTAAAATATAAGAGTGGATCTATCTATTGATGAGGATGAAGATTGTTGTGAATGTGTCATGCCACGTAAAAAAATATACCTGTGATTGTAAGGAATTACCTTGTGAGTGTTATGATAAATGTTGGGAGTGTGGAAAAAGGTTGGCTTACAATTCCGAAAATGAAAGCAGCATCTAATAAACAATAATAGGATAAAAGAAAAAGGGGGGATTGTAAGAAACTATGAATTCGGATATTGTTTATTAAGATTTATGTTAAGCCCAATGTAAAGGTTAGGCAATAAAAAGTATGAAATTGCTTACTCAAACAGTCACCGGACACAGCTTACATAGACTAACAGTCGCCAACCGCAATCGCTTATCGCTTATGCAAACATAACAGATGTTGCCTAAAGATAGCTGTAAGATGTTCCATGTGAGAAACTATAGACTAGTGTATTGTTTATTAAGATATATGTTAAGTCAAATGTAAAGGAACTGACAGAGATAAAACACAGCTGGCCAAGATAAGATAGCCGCAAGATGTCCCAGGAACTGGCAGAGATAAGACTAACAACTCCCTGCAAAGACATATGGATGAAGGATCAAAGGAGGAAGACTTCTCACCTTGGTCTCATCGATCACCAGGAGGCAGGAAACTACCCCCTAACAACAACTGAAGCATGCGCAGAGTACTTCCACTATTTCATGAACAAAGAAGTGAAGATGTATAAAAAGGGGCTGTTTGAAATACTTAACACGGCAGTTGGCGGAGCGCAGACTCCCCTGTCGTCCAGCGCTGTCTTTGCTCATATTCTACTTGCTATAATTAATAAAATTTTAATTGGATTATGATCCGTTGTGGTCTCAATTTATAACAATTTCTGGTGCCGTGACTCGGATAAGGAACGGTGGGCTTTGGTCCTCCGGGGAGGCGCCCCGCGACATTTCGCGGCCCCGCGACCAACAGCTTACCTCATCCTTACCGACGAACCTAAATGCTAGAATATGAGCAAAGAAGGAACCGGTAAAATCCCATAAAAATTCTGTGCACGGGAGTCCGGACGAAGACGCAGGACGCGTAAGTATATTGCGAAATTTTCCGCAGAGCGAAATTGTTCGCGGCGGAGGACTGCAGAGTGAAATTGTTCACGGCAGAGTAGTTCGCAGGTTTGCCGTTCGGGCGGGATTGGGTTTCCTGGAATATAACGAATGAGAGGTTCGATATACTGAACCAAGCGAGTGTGGACCCTTAAGTACTGCGGTTCCCATCTCCCGCGAGGGACTGGGCCAGGAACAAGGGGGAGCGAGTGAGTGCGTGTTCGGAGATATTCCAGAAGATGGGGGCGAAGGGCAGCAAGCCTTCGACTCCCATGGGATGGGTACCCATTGTACCTAAGAATACCCCTCTGGCATATATCTTAGACAATTGGAGATGTCTCCCTGGAACCTTAGGGAAAGATAAGCAAAAAATGATAGAATATTGTACTAAGATATGGGGAGGGAAGAAGATTTTTAAAAATGGTTTTTTTTTGGCCAGTATATGGGTCAGAAGAAGATTGGGTAAGACAGCAATTAAACCTCTGGGTTAATAATAAAAAACCCCTTAACCCTGAGGAGAGTCAATATGCGGAAGTGTGGCTAAAAAGACCGGGAGCTAGACTTTACCCGCTGAATGAGATAAAAAAAAAAAAAAAAAAACTAAACAAAAGAAAAAGAAGGTATAACATGAAGCGGGGACAGATACTAAATATGTATAGGCGTAAGGGAATAAATGTAAAGGAAAAACGACCCTGGGTGTGCATACTTTGGAGGAACGACCCCCATGCACCTCAGCGCTGAATAAAGCACACCTACTTTACAACTTTAACGAGTTGTGGAGTCAATCTGCATATCAATTTGGCGAGCCAGCCAGGAGGCCTCTGTTCGGCTGCAGGATCGGGTGAGGAGCGGATATCCTAAGGCCCCCCCCAGGCCGCTTGCCTGGAGGAGCTCCGCTTCTCGTCCGCTCACTGCGGGGACAGACAGCGACCTGCGCCGGCTGCGGAGAGGCGGTATGCTTGGAATTTAGGTACTTTGGGGGGCCTGTAGGGCATACGCGTGGCCCGGGGCTGCTGGTAAGGCGTGCAGAGACGTCTGGCGCACAGCGGAGTTCCCCGTGGCAGGTAGGGCTTGCAAGCTGGGGGGGCTCGTCGACCGATAGCGCGGCTGCAAGCGATCCTGGAGGCGGATCGGGCGAGCCCGGGTTTTCGCTGCATCCCAAGTTTTGGAGCCAGGGCGGACCTGCTAATGACCGTGTAGGAAGCAGGAGAAGGGTAAGCGGAACCATAGCGTGAGTGTGTGGGATCCCATGTGTTTCTGTGTGACTGAGACGTAGCGTAGCTACGAAGCGAGTGTGGAGTCCTAATCCGCGGTTCCGTGTCTCCGCGAGGGGAGCGGCCGGAGACGGACGAAGCGTTTATGTTTTTCTGTCCTGTGTCTTGTCTGTGTATAACCATCAAGCAGCTTAGAAAGCGGGGGAAGGTCCGGCTACCTCTCCCGCAGTGGATAATTTTACGAAATACAAGGGCAAGGAATTTCCTATATGCCCTGTGAGAGTATGTGCCTTGTAGGAGTGTAACTGTATGGGACGGGTGGCATTTCACGTGGATATTGCCACTCAGGACACCGGTGGGGCAGATACTGCTCGGGGTGTCTTACAAAACACTGCCAGGTAGAAAATTATAATTATCTAATCGGTGACCAGAAATAAAAGATTACTTTGTGGAGAAAAGCCACAAAATCCCGGCGGACTTCCGAGAAGTTAGAATGAAAAACTGAGAAAGGGTTTATAAAAGGTATCAAAGAAAATTTGAGAAGATGTGGTTACAAAAGAAAAAAAAAATAAATAAAATGGGAATACAACAATTAATGTCTCTCTTTTTGGGACAATCAACGGGGGATATTAGGAAAACCTTCGTAACCTGACATATGAGTGCATAATAAGTTTTGAACAGTGGAACCTGCTGTGGATACTAGGGCAGTGTAAATTTTGCTGGAACTGAAACTATGTTCTCATGACAGGGGAGTTGATCTGCAGAACCCAGAGATACTATCTTACTGAATCCCCTGAGAATATTATAAAACTTGTGTGTAGGTGCTCTCATATTTTAAGTGCATTTGCAGAGCACTGGGAAAGAGAAGCTATAGAGATTTGTAAGAGATTGTTTGAAATGGGAGCCGGTCAAAACAAGGGAATTCTGAAGAAAAGCCCACCGGGTTACATTTTGGCACATTGGAAAGAACTGGGAGGTTCTTCTGGGGGCTCGGTAAACAAGAAAACATTGGTAAAATATTGTAATCAATGGTGGCCTTTATAAACTTTGGAAAATCAGGAAAAATGGCCTAAGAATGGAACTCTGAATTCTAATGCATTTTTTTTACAATTTATGTTGGTTTTGAGGTGGCCAAGAAAATGCAATGAAGTAATGTATGCAGATATGTTTCACTTTAAGAAAGCACCTGGAGTGGCAGACAGAATGTGAAATTAATATAACTCTGCCAGATCCCTAATTTTGGTTTTGGAAAAGGACAAGGGAAAACAGAAAGCTAAGATGGAGAGATGTTGTTCAGCCTGTGATATTGGGACAGTCATCAAGAAAATTATATATCACAGGTACCTCCGAAAGGAGCACCCTCTGCCTCTGTCCTATCAGATATTGATAAGGAGGAGGAAATTGCTGTCACTGGCAACAAGCAGCACATTCACATTCAGGGTTAAGAAGGGGTTAAACCAGAAGTGCTGTTGCAGAGGCAGGCATCTGTAACCCCTGCAGAGCAGGGTGAGCACCTGTGAAAAATAATAAATAAATAAATAAAAAAGGGAAAACCAAAGGGGAAAGGAGGGAAGCTGCCGCAGTTCCTGTGTTTGAGCATGGAGAGTGTATAGGAATTGGAAATAGGTAGAAAAGAAAAAGCTGGGTCGTGCTACAGCCACGGCTGCGCTGGTTGCTTTGAAACTGGTGGAGGACGAATGTCGGACAGAAGTGGGGGAGTAACCTCCTCTTCTGTGGAACCGGATCGGTGTGAGTGCTGTGAGGAGTTTGGACGCTGGGAGTGAGACTACCCTAGTGGGAGTGCCATGGGGTGGCTCGGGTGACTGAATTGGAACTAGGCTGACGGGACCAGGGGAATCTTCCCTAGCAGATCCACTGGTTATAATGGAATTTTTGGTTGATACAGGTGCAATGTATTCAGTTTTAAACAAAGCTTTAATACCTTTGGGGATGATTATATGATGATAAAAGGGGCGACTGGCCAAGGTGAAAAGGCTTATTTTTGTAAACTACTAAAATATCAATTGGGAAAACAATGGGGCATCCATAAGTTTTTGTATATGCCTAACTCCGCAAAAGCTCTTTTGGGGAGAGATTTGTTAGAACACTTGGGAGCAACCATTACTTTCAAAGGAGGCGAGATCACTTTAAAAGTAAAGGACCAACAGTATATAGAGATGTTAAAAGCTTAATTTTGATCACTAATCATGTCGAGGGAGAAGTCAGATTGAAGATATACTGGATCAGGTATTCCCAGGGATATGGGCTACAAACGTACCTGGAAGAGCTCCTAAAAGAATACCAGGTACAAACGGGGAACATGCTGTTACAGTATGTAGATGATCTGCTCATAGCAGGGAATAATAAGGAGGATGTAAGAAAAGAAAGCATTCGATTTCTAAACTTTCTTGCACAAAAAGGCCTACGGGTATCACAAGAAAAGTTACAATTTGTGGAGGAAAAAGCGAAATATTTGGGACATTATTTGTTTAACGGCCAGAAAATATTGGAGCCAGTCGCATTAAAGGCCCAGTGACGAGACCCCACTGGAAAGTAATCAGTACTCCAGGGGACACCAAGATAACCCTGAAAAGATAACGTAATGATAGAAACTTTATTTAATTATTTTGCCGCATTATCTTTTGGTATAAAGTGTGTATTGCTGTTTATATTTGCTATAATTATTTCTCCTCTTTTCTATTCTATATGGAAGCGTACAAAGTGTGCTGAAGGAAATTGCTAAACTTATGCAACCACACAATAGTGAATATAGAAGATATACTGATGTAAATAATGTATGTACTCTAGATACACGAATTAGGTGTAATAATTTGAATTGCAATTGTTATCCATTTGCTTGTTTTAGGTGTAAGGTATGTCAGGATAAATGGTGGACACACTGGGAATGTGGATGCCCTCCAATAGGAGTTCGCACACAGTGTTGGAAAATCCAAAGAACTCTCACTGAGTGGAAACTAAAACAATTAGAGTCTAAACAAGAAATTATTTGGGAATCCCATGAGTGGTGGGAGATTTTTGCCAAAGGAATAAACCCTCAATATTATTGTTACCACTCCAATGAACCAGTCCCCTTTATAGCCGAAATTTTGATTATAAAGTGTAGAAGGGAAGTACTAACTGTATCTTGCTTTGCCCCATTAGTTAAGGCTGCAAAGTGGGAAGCCTATGTAAACAGGCAGAAAGCCCGAAACAGCTATTCTCCTGAAGAATTCCCTTGCTGCCGAGAAGATGGTACACCCCGTGGCTCGAAGCAACCGAGTCGACGGGCGAGGCAGGGGAGGAATAAACTGTGGAGAAAAGAACCAGAACAATGGGATGCAAAAACAGCAATGGCCGAACTTCCCCAGGACTGGTAAAAATATACTTAAATTGGCAAAATTGACAGACACCCTTTTTCCTGGTATACCGTTAGTTTTGTTATTGATAATAACCCAAGCAAATGGAAACCCGCATGAACCATTAAAGTGGGAATTAATATCGTGGGAAACATCCAAAGTGATAACCACTTTCACTGGGACGGGACAACCTGAATTCCCTGTACAACCTTAATGTAGAACTCCGGAAAAGGTTAGATCAACGTAAGAAAGATCGTGAGGCGGGCAGGTCATGGTATGAAAACTGGTTTAGTATTTCACCTTGGCTAACTACTTTGTTGTCTGCTTTAGCAGGGCCGCTTATTATATTGATTTTGGGACTTATATTTGGGCCTCGTATATTACGCTATATTTTACACTTTATTAGAGAACGGTTTGACATAGCTAAACTGCTTATTTTAGCTACGGGATCTGGGGTAAAATATAAGAGTGGATCTATCTATTGATGAGGATGAAGATTGTTGTGAATGTGTCATGCCACGTAAAAAAATATACCTGTGATTGTAAGGAATTACCTTGTGAGTGTTATGATAAATGTTGGGAGTGTGGAAAAAGGTTGGCTTACAATTCCGAAAATGAAAGCAGCATCTAATAAACAATAATAGGATAAAAGAAAAAGGGGGGATTGTAAGAAACTATGAATTCGGATATTGTTTATTAAGATTTATGTTAAGCCCAATGTAAAGGTTAGGCAATAAAAAGTATGAAATTGCTTACTCAAACAGTCACCGGACACAGCTTACATAGACTAACAGTCGCCAACCGCAATCGCTTATCGCTTATGCAAACGTAACAGATGTTGCCTAAAGATAGCTGTAAGATGTTCCATGTGAGAAACTATAGACTAGTGTATTGTTTATTAAGATATATGTTAAGTCAAATGTAAAGGAACTGACAGAGATAAAACACAGCTGGCCAAGATAAGATAGCCGCAAGATGTCCCAGGAACTGGCAGAGATAAGACTAACAACTCCCTGCAAAGACATATGGATGAAGGATCAAAGGAGGAAGACTTCTCACCTTGGTCTCATCGATCACCAGGAGGCAGGAAACTACCCCCTAACAACAACTGAAGCATGCGCAGAGTACTTCCACTATTTCATGAACAAAGAAGTGAAGATGTATAAAAAGGGGCTGTTTGAAATACTTAACACGGCAGTTGGCGGAGCGCAGACTCCCCTGTTGTCCAGCGCTGTCTTTGCTCATATTCTACTTGCTATAATTAATAAAATTTTAATTGGATTATGATCCGTTGTGGTCTCAATTTATAACAATTTCTGGTGCCGTGACTCGGATAAGGAACGGTGGGCTTTGGTCCTCCGGGGAGGCGCCCCGCGACATTTCGCGGCCCCGCGACCAACAGCTTACCTCATCCTTACCGACGAACCTAAATGCTAGAATATGAGCAAAGAAGGAACCGGTAAAATCCCATAAAAATTCTGTGCACGGGAGTCCGGACGAAGACGCAGGACGCGTAAGTATATTGCGAAATTTTCCGCAGAGCGAAATTGTTCGCGGCGGAGGACTGCAGAGTGAAATTGTTCACGGCAGAGTAGTTCGCAGGTTTGCCGTTCGGGCGGGATTGGGTTTCCTGGAATATAACGAATGAGAGGTTCGATATACTGAACCAAGCGAGTGTGGACCCTTAAGTACTGCGGTTCCCATCTCCCGCGAGGGACTGGGCCAGGAACAAGGGGGAGCGAGTGAGTGCGTGTTCGGAGATATTCCAGAAGATGGGGGCGAAGGGCAGCAAGCCTTCGACTCCCATGGGATGGGTACCCATTGTACCTAAGAATACCCCTCTGGCATATATCTTAGACAATTGGAGATGTCTCCCTGGAACCTTAGGGAAAGATAAGCAAAAAATGATAGAATATTGTACTAGGATATGGGGAGGGAAGAAGATTTTTAAAAATGGTTTTTTTTTGGCCAGTATATGGGTCAGAAGAAGATTGGGTAAGACAGCAATTAAACCTCTGGGTTAATAATAAAAAACCCCTTAACCCTGAGGAGAGTCAATATGCGGAAGTGTGGCTAAAAAGACCGGGAGCTAGACTTTACCCGCTGAATGAGATAAAAAAAAAAAAAAAAAAACTAAACAAAAGAAAAAGAAGGTATAACATGAAGCGGGGACAGATACTAAATATGTATAGGCGTAAGGGAATAAATGTAAAGGAAAAACGACCCTGGGTGTGCATACTTTGGAGGAACGACCCCCATGCACCTCAGCGCTGAATAAAGCACACCTACTTTACAACTTTAACGAGTTGTGGAGTCAATCTGCATATCAATTTGGCGAGCCAGCCAGGAGGCCTCTGTTCGGCTGCAGGATCGGGTGAGGAGCGGATATCCTAAGGCCCCCCCCCAGGCCGCTTGCCTGGAGGAGCTCCGCTTCTCGTCCGCTCACTGCGGGGACAGACAGCGACCTGCGCCGGCTGCGGAGAGGCGGTATGCTTGGAATTTAGGTACTTTGGGGGGCCTGTAGGGCATACGCGTGGCCCGGGGCTGCTGGTAAGGCGTGCAGAGACGTCTGGCGCACAGCGGAGTTCCCCGTGGCAGGTAGGGCTTGCAAGCTGGGGGGGCTCGTCGACCGATAGCGCGGCTGCAAGCGATCCTGGAGGCGGATCGGGCGAGCCCGGGTTTTCGCTGCATCCCAAGTTTTGGAGCCAGGGCGGACCTGCTAATGACCGTGTAGGAAGCAGGAGAAGGGTAAGCGGAACCATAGCGTGAGTGTGTGGGATCCCATGTGTTTCTGTGTGACTGAGACGTAGCGTAGCTACGAAGCGAGTGTGGAGTCCTAATCCGCGGTTCCGTGTCTCCGCGAGGGGAGCGGCCGGAGACGGACGAAGCGTTTATGTTTTTCTGTCCTGTGTCTTGTCTGTGTATAACCATCAAGCAGCTTAGAAAGCGGGGGAAGGTCCGGCTACCCCTCCCGCAGTGGATAATTTTACGAAATACAAGGGCAAGGGAATTTCCTATATGCCCTGTGAGAGTATGTGCCTTGTAGGAGTGTAACTGTATGGGACGGGTGGCATTTCACGTGGATATTGCCACTCAGGACACCGGTGGGGCAGATACTGCTCGGGGTGTCTTACAAAACACTGCCAGGTAGAAAATTATAATTATCTAATCGGTGACCAGAAATAAAAGATTACTTTGTGGAGAAAAGCCACAAAATCCCGGCGGACTTCCGAGAAGTTAGAATGAAAAACTGAGAAAGGGTTTATAAAAGGTATCAAAGAAAATTTGAGAAGATGTGGTTACAAAAGAAAAAAAAAAAAAAATAAAATGGGAATACAACAATTAATGTCTCTCTTTTTGGGACAATCAACGGGGGATATTAGGAAAACCTTCGTAACCTGACATATGAGTGCATAATAAGTTTTGAACAGTGGAACCTGCTGTGGATACTAGGGCAGTGTAAATTTTGCTGGAACTGAAACTATGTTCTCATGGCAGGGGAGTTGATCTGCAGAACCCGGAGACACTATCTTACTGAATCCCCTGAGAATATTATAAAACTTGTGTGTAGGTGCTCTCATATTTTAAGTGCATTTGCAGAGCACTGGGAAAGAGAAGCTATAGAGATTTGTAAGAGATTGTTTGAAATGGGAGCCGGTCAAAACAAGGGAATTCTGAAGAAAAGCCCACCGGGTTACATTTTGGCACATTGGAAAGAACTGGGAGGTTCTTCTGGGGGCTCGGTAAACAAGAAAACATTGGTAAAATATTGTAATCAATGGTGGCCTTTATAAACTTTGGAAAATCAGGAAAAATGGCCTAAGAATGGAACTCTGAATTCTAATGCATTTTTTTTACAATTTATGTTGGTTTTGAGGTGGCCAAGAAAATGCAATGAAGTAATGTATGCAGATATGTTTCACTTTAAGAAAGCACCTGGAGTGGCAGACAGAATGTGAAATTAATATAACTCTGCCAGATCCCTAATTTTGGTTTTGGAAAAGGACAAGGGAAAACAGAAAGCTAAGATGGAGAGATGTTGTTCAGCCTGTGATACTGGGACAGTCATCAAGAAAATTATATATCACAGGTACCTCCGAAAGGAGCACCCTCTGCCTCTGTCCTATCAGATATTGATAAGGAGGAGGAAATTGCTGTCACTGGCAACAAGCAGCACATTCACATTCAGGGTTAAGAAGGGGTTAAACCAGAAGTGCTGTTGCAGAGGCAGGCATCTGTAACCCCTGCAGAGCAGGGTGAGCACCTGTGAAAAATAATAAATAAATAAATAAAAAAGGGAAAACCAAAGGGGAAAGGAGGGAAGCTGCCGCAGTTCCTGTGTTTGAGCATGGAGAGTGTATAGGAATTGGAAATAGGTAGAAAAGAAAAAGCTGGGTCGTGCTACAGCCACGGCTGCGCTGGTTGCTTTGAAACTGGTGGAGGACGAATGTCGGACAGAAGTGGGGGAGTAACCTCCTCTTCTGTGGAACCGGATCGGTGTGAGTGCTGTGAGGAGTTTGGACGCTGGGAGTGAGACTACCCTAGTGGGAGTGCCATGGGGTGGCTCGGGTGACTGAATTGGAACTAGGCTGACGGGACCAGGGGAATCTTCCCTAGCAGATCCACTGGTTATAATGGAATTTTTGGTTGATACAGGTGCAATGTATTCAGTTTTAAACAAAGCTTTAATACCTTTGGGGATGATTATATGATGATAAAAGGGGCGACTGGCCAAGGTGAAAAGGCTTATTTTTGTAAACTACTAAAATATCAATTGGGAAAACAATGGGGCATCCATAAGTTTTTGTATATGCCTAACTCCGCAAAAGCTCTTTTGGGGAGAGATTTGTTAGAACACTTGGGAGCAACCATTACTTTCAAAGGAGGCGAGATCACTTTAAAAGTAAAGGACCAACAGTATATAGAGATGTTAAAAGCTTAATTTTGATCACTAATCATGTCGAGGGAGAAGTCAGATTGAAGATATACTGGATCAGGTATTCCCAGGGATATGGGCTACAAACGTACCTGGAAGAGCTCCTAAAAGAATACCAGGTACAAACGGGGAACATGCTGTTACAGTATGTAGATGATCTGCTCATAGCAGGGAATAATAAGGAGGATGTAAGAAAAGAAAGCATTCGATTTCTAAACTTTCTTGCACAAAAAGGCCTACGGGTATCACAAGAAAAGTTACAATTTGTGGAGGAAAAAGTGAAATATTTGGGACATTATTTGTTTAACGGCCAGAAAATATTGGAGCCAGTCGCATTAAAGGCCCAGTGACGAGACCCCACTGGAAAGTAATCAGTACTCCAGGGGACACCAAGATAACCCTGAAAAGATAACGTAATGATAGAAACTTTATTTAATTATTTTGCCGCATTATCTTTTGGTATAAAGTGTGTATTGCTGTTTATATTTGCTATAATTATTTCTCCTCTTTTCTATTCTATATGGAAGCGTACAAAGTGTGCTGAAGGAAATTGCTAAACTTATGCAACCACACAATAGTGAATATAGAAGATATACTGATGTAAATAATGTATGTACTCTAGATACACGAATTAGGTGTAATAATTTGAATTGCAATTGTTATCCATTTGCTTGTTTTAGGTGTAAGGTATGTCAGGATAAATGGTGGACACACTGGGAATGTGGATGCCCTCCAATAGGAGTTCGCACACAGTGTTGGAAAATCCAAAGAACTCTCACTGAGTGGAAACTAAAACAATTAGAGTCTAAACAAGAAATTATTTGGGAATCCCATGAGTGGTGGGAGATTTTTGCCAAAGGAATAAACCCTCAATATTATTGTTACCACTCCAATGAACCAGTCCCCTTTATAGCCGAAATTTTGATTATAAAGTGTAGAAGGGAAGTACTAACTGTATCTTGCTTTGCCCCATTAGTTAAGGCTGCAAAGTGGGAAGCCTATGTAAACAGGCAGAAAGCCCGAAACAGCTATTCTCCTGAAGAATTCCCTTGCTGCCGAGAAGATGGTACACCCCGTGGCTCGAAGCAACCGAGTCGACGGGCGAGGCAGGGGAGGAATAAACTGTGGAGAAAAGAACCAGAACAATGGGATGCAAAAACAGCAATGGCCGAACTTCCCCAGGACTGGTAAAAATATACTTAAATTGGCAAAATTGACAGACACCCTTTTTCCTGGTATACCGTTAGTTTTGTTATTGATAATAACCCAAGCAAATGGAAACCCGCATGAACCATTAAAGTGGGAATTAATATCGTGGGAAACATCCAAAGTGATAACCACTTTCACTGGGACGGGACAACCTGAATTCCCTGTACAACCTTAATGTAGAACTCCGGAAAAGGTTAGATCAACGTAAGAAAGATCGTGAGGCGGGCACGTCATGGTATGAAAACTGGTTTAGTATTTCACCTTGGCTAACTACTTTGTTGTCTGCTTTAGCAGGGCCGCTTATTATATTGATTTTGGGACTTATATTTGGGCCTCGTATATTACGTTATATTTTACACTTTATTAGAGAACGGTTTGGCATAGCTAAACTGCTTATTTTAGCTACGGGATCTGGGGTAAAATATAAGAGTGGATCTATCTATTGATGAGGATGAAGATTGTTGTGAATGTGTCATGCCACGTAAAAAAATATACCTGTGATTGTAAGGAATTACCTTGTGAGTGTTATGATAAATGTTGGGAGTGTGGAAAAAGGTTGGCTTACAATTCCGAAAATGAAAGCAGCATCTAATAAACAATAATAGGATAAAAGAAAAAGGGGGGATTGTAAGAAACTATGAATTCGGATATTGTTTATTAAGATTATGTTAAGCCCAATGTAAAGGTTAGGCAATAAAAAGTATGAAATTGCTTACTCAAACAGTCACCGGACACAGCTTACATAGACTAACAGTCGCCAACCGCAATCGCTTATCGCTTATGCAAACGTAACAGATGTTGCCTAAAGATAGCTGTAAGATGTTCCATGTGAGAAACTATAGACTAGTGTATTGTTTATTAAGATATATGTTAAGTCAAATGTAAAGGAACTGACAGAGATAAAACACAGCTGGCCAAGATAAGATAGCCGCAAGATGTCCCAGGAACTGGCAGAGATAAGACTAACAACTCCCTGCAAAGACATATGGATGAAGGATCAAAGGAGGAAGACTTCTCACCTTGGTCTCATCGATCACCAGGAGGCAGGAAACTACCCCCTAACAACAACTGAAGCATGCGCAGAGTACTTCCACTATTTCATGAACAAAGAAGTGAAGATGTATAAAAAGGGGCTGTTTGAAATACTTAACACGGCAGTTGGCGGAGCGCAGACTCCCCTGTCGTCCAGCGCTGTCTTTGCTCATATTCTACTTGCTATAATTAATAAAATTTTAATTGGATTATGATCCGTTGTGGTCTCAATTTATAACACAATTAAAACCTTCCGGATAACTCCAAGTTACATCCTGGGCATGACGTGCTGTGGTATGGAATACCTCTTTGGCTAGTTTGGGTCAGGTGTCCTGTCTCTGCTTCCTCCCGGCCTCCCCTCCTCCCTGGCAGAGCATGAGGCTCAGAAAGTCCTTGGCCAGACCAAACATTTGAGCAGCGACTGAAAACATCGGCGTTATCACCACTGTTCCAAGGCCAAAAGATCAAAACACAGCACTGTACTAACTCCTAAGGAGGAGAAAAATGACTGCTGCTGCTCAACCCAGGACAAGTGTGTTTTTCTATAGTGACTGTTCGGTCGCATAAAGGCTGATATCTTTTGGGTCCTGTACCTATACATTTTCCTTGACCAGTTACTAGTTGAATAGTAATTCCTTGCGTATGGTTCCTCTGGTTATTCCATGGGCATTCTCGTGGGTTCGAACCATTAGACCATTGAATCCTACCTAGTTTTCCAATCGCCTCAAAATATGGTGGCCTTATATAACATAACCAACATTCCTCAGTTAAATTTGGTTTACTTTCATTAAGGGCACGATAAGGGCTTGCATTAAATTCCATAAGGGGTCTTTGGATTCTGATAACTCTAGATTCCTAGATAAGGAGAATTCAGTCACAGTGCTATTAATTGTTTTTGAAAGGGAATCTAGAGAGGTGGGGGTAACACTTGTAGGGATAACCTTCTCTACGGGGACAATTTTCTTTTCGGGAAAAGTGGGTGGATTTAGGACTGGGTTTGGCCCGATTGGTAAGGGATCATGAGGAAGCTTTTCTTTCTTTATTAGAATAAGGCCTCCTCGGTCTCTTCCAGATTCTCTGAATCTAACTCCCCATATCTTTCCTACTAGCCAGCCATCCTCTGTTGGATTTAATATTTGTATTAGTAAATGATTACAGTTTCCTATTCCTGAAGGGGTTCCTCCTCCTAATGCATACCCTGTCGCTGAAGAGGTCCATGGTCCGAATATCTCACCATCACGAGTGTATATCGGAGGCTTACAATTTGAAGGTCCCCATTTAACCTTTAAATATTTGTCTGTTTCGACTTCCCATTCTAGGGCTATTGTTTCACAACCCCAATATGAACAATAGTAATGTCCGGGACTATTGCAATAACTTTTTCCTGGATTAGAGGCAGGACAAAAGTAAGTTGAACTTTTGTTACATATCCATTGATCCTTTGGTCGAGAGGCAGGAGTCCACCTCCATTGTCCTATCAATTGACAAGGGGTTGCTTTAAAAGTCGGGCCACCTACTCCTTTGAATTCGCCTGTAACTTTGCTTGTCTCCATCTGAATTAGTTTCCAATTCATAGGTTCATGAGGGTTTCCATTTGCCTGTGTTATTATTAATAACAAAATTAACGATATACCAGGAAAAAGGGTGTTTATCAATTTTTCCGAGTTAAGTATATTTTTACCAATCCTGGGGAAGTTCGGCCATTGCTGCTTTTGCATCCCATTGTTCCGGTTCTTCTCTCCACCGTTTGTTCCTCCTCTGCCTCGCCCGTCGACTCGGTTGCTTCGAGCCACGGGGTGTACCATCTTCTCGGCAGCAAGGGAATTCTTCAGGAGAACAGCCGTTTGGGCTTTTCTGCCTATTTACATAGGCTTAGAACTAATGAGGCAAAGCAACATACGGTCAGTACTTAGTTATAAAGGGGACTGGTTCGTTGGAGCAATATTTTCCAACACTGTGTGCAGACCCCTGTTGGAAGGTGTCCATTTTTATAATATATTCACTGTTTATCCTGGCATACCTTGTATTTAAAACAAGCAAATGGATAATAATTGCAGTTCAAATCATTATACTTAATCTAGCAATTTCCTTTAGCACACTTTGTATGCTTCCATATATAATAGAAAAAAAGAGAAATAATTATAGCAAATATAAACAGCAATACACACTTTACACCAAAAGATAATGCGGCAAAAGAATCAAATAAAGTCTCTATCATTACGTTATCTTTTCAGGGTTATTTTGGTGTCACCTGGAGTACTGATTACTTTCCAGTGGGGTCTCGTCACTGGGCCTTTAATGCGACTGGCATGAGTCCATCCACGCTCAGCAGTCCGGACAGCTGTTTCTGTTGTAAGCAAAACAAGATAAGGTCCCTCCCAATTGGGTTTTAGGGTTTCTTCCTTCCACCTTTTAATCAATATCCAATCCCCAGGTTTAACATTGTGAATTTTTAAGTCCAACGGGGGTCGTTGTACAATTAGTCCGTGTTCCCAAAGCTTGTAGCGATGTTCTGCTAATTGTGAAACATATTCGTTAATCACACGGTCTCGAATTAAAATATTTGTTTGTGGATTTTCAATCCTATAAGACATTCCATACACCATCTCAAACGCTGATATTCCCGTATCTGCTCGGGGTCTTGTTCTGAGGATTAACAATGCCATGGGTAGGCACTTAATCCATGATAATTTGGTTTCTATCATTAATTTAGTCAAAGTAGTTTTAATTTCTCCATTCATTCTTTCAACTTTTCCCAAACTTTGTGGACGCCATGGTGTATGGTATTCCCATTTAATACCCAAGCTTTCTGTTAGACCTCTAACAATTTTTGACACAAAGTGTGTCCCTCTGTCCGAGTCAATTACTTCAGGTACTCCATATCGAGGTATAATCTTTTCAAGTAACACTTTAGTAACTTGGTTAGCAGTTGTCTTGGAGGTAGGAAAAGCCTCAACATAATGTGTTAAATGATCCACCATTACTAATAAATATCTGTAACGTCCTACCCTGGGTAGTTCAGTAAAATCCACTTGTATGTGTGAGAAAGGTCTGTATGCTGGGGAACGTCCTCCAAAAGATCTTTGTCTCATATTGTTTCGATTGACCTTTTGACAGGTCTCGCAGGCTGCTGTGACTGTCTTTGCTATATTATACACGCCTATACAGGCAAACTGTTGATTGAAATGATCAAGTAACGCCTGGGTTCCCCAGTGTGTTTTACTGTGTATTTTTGAAAATATTTCGAGTGCAATGCCCTTCGGCAAGACTTCTCTCCCATCTGGCAATATGTACTTGCCATCTTGTTCCTTAGCTCCCATTTGTTCTAATTTTTCCTTTTCTGCAGATTCAAAACTTAAATTTTTATTAACAGGTACTTGTTGCATAGTCAAAATCATACTATAATTGCCTGCCACTCGCTTTGCTTCTGTATCAGCTGCATTATTTCCCCTAACTTGATAACTTGTACCTCGCTGGTGCCCCTTTATATGTACAACTGCTATTTTATTTGGCATTTTCAATGCCCCCAGAACTCGCCGAATTAATTCTGAGTGTATCAGTTCTTTTCCCTGTGAGTTAACGAATCCTCTTTCCTCCCATATTTTTCCAAAAGTGTGTACTACTCCGAACGCATAGCGTGAGTCTGTATATATAGTTCCATCCTTTTCCTTCAGCGACACTAATGCTTTCCACAATGCATACAGCTCACAGGCTTGAGCTGACCAACTGGCACTCAGGGGGCCTGATTCTATTGTCTTAAATTCTCCTTTTTCCAACTTAACAATGGCATATCCAGACAATCGTTTACCTTCCATTATTCGTGATGACCCATCTATAAATAATACTTCTCCACATTGTAGTTCTTCTTCTTCTAAGTCTGGCCTAATGCGTGTCTGCTGTTCAATTGTTTGAAAGCAATTGTGCACTAGTTCATTACCTTCTCCTGAGTACAAAAATTCAGCAGGGTTAACTGCTCCAATAGTTTTCAAAGATAGTTTAGGGGATTCTATAAGTATTCCCTCATACTTTAATAATCGGCTATCTGTAAGCCATTTTTCTGCTTTTTGTTGTAACACTCCCCTGATGTTATGAGGTGCATATAAGACAACTTATCCATTAAAGGTAATGCGATTTGTTTCCTCAAGTAACAAGGCAGCAGCAACAATGATTTGTAAACAACTCGGCCAACCCCTGCTCACAGGGTCCAGCAGCTTTGATAAGTATGCCACCGGTTTCTTTTGTCCGGCCCATTCTTGTGTTAATACCCCAAATGCCGTTCCTTCATGTATGTTAACATATAAATGGAATGGCCGCTTTAAATCTGGTAGGCTTAAAACTGGTGCTTGACTTAACTCTCTTTTGAGACTAGCAAACTGCTCTTGATCCTGAGGGGTCCACTTGGGTATTTTGTCCTTGGACAATTGTTCATATAAGAATTTAACTTTAAAACTATAGTTCTCTATCCACTGCCTACAATACCCAAATAACCCTAATGCCTGCCGAATTTGCCTCTTAGTAACAGGCATAGATAGTTCCAGAATTCCTTTAATACGCTCTGGATCCAATATCTTTTGGCCATTAAACAAATAATGTCCCAAATATTTCACTTTTTCCTCCACAAATTGTAATTTTTCTTGTGATACCCGCAATCCCTTTTGTGCAAGAAAGTTTAGAAGCCGAATGCTTTCCTTTCTTACATCCTCCTGATTATTCCCTGCTATGAGCAGATCATCTACGTACTGTAACAGCACATTTCCCGTTTGTACCTGGTATTCTTTTAAGAGCTCTTCCAGGGCCTGTCCAAACAGATTAGGGGACTCAGTGAACCCCTGGGGAAGCACGGTACATCTCAATTGCTGTCTACCACCTGTCTCTATGTCTTCCCATTCAAAGGCAAAATAATCACGACATTCCTCTGCCAGTGGACAGGCCCAAAAGGCATCCTTTAAATCAACCACACTATACCAGGAGTTATGGGGTCCTAGTTTGCTTAGCAGTGTGTATGGATTTGCTACTACAGGGAACCGGGTGATGGTTCTTTTGTTTATTTCCCTTAAATCATGTACGAGCCGATATTTCCCATTTGATTTCTTTACAGGCAAAATGGGGGTGTTAAAGGGTGACATACAAGGCTCTAAGATTCCTTGTGCTAACAATCGATCAATTTCTGGCTTTAATCCTCTCCGTCCTTCTAGGGATATAGGATATTGCCTTACCCTCACAGGTATGTGGGGTTCGGAAATTTTGATTTTAATTGGTGGAATTTCCAGTCTACTAATTGTGTCCGGAGAGTACCAGGCATCGGGGTTAATTTGTTTTTGATCATCCACAGTCAAAGGATAAGCAGACACTGTTAGCTCTTGATTTTGTACTTTTATCTCTAATTGTAATTCAACAATTAAATCTCGTCCTAACAGATTAACTTCTGCTTTGGGGACGAGCAAGAGTTCACCCATTCCAAATTTATTTTCAGTTTCGAATACCACATTTTTGATTTTGCTTACTTTAAAGGGTTCTCCTTTTGCCCCAATTACTTGTACTTTTTCAGAGGAAACTTTACATCCCTCAGGTATTTGCTTAATAGTTGATTTCTCAGCCCCAGTGTCTACTAGGAAGGTGAACTCTTGTTTATGGGGACCTATTTTTAATTTTATCAAGGGCTCTTGATGACTCTGGTCCCCTAAAATATAGAGCCCCTGACTTTCCTATTCCATTTTCAATATTCCTTCGTCCCTGATCCTTTCTTTACAATTCTTCTTTATATGTCCCTTCTTTCCACAGTAAAAACAGCGTCTCTGCTCCTTCTCTATTATTACATTCCCTTGTTTCGTTCCCGCAAATCTATATTCATCAGTTCGCCCTTTGCGATCCTCTCTGACCGCTGCTACCATCATTTTTACTTGTTGCTTTCTGCTTTCTTCTTCCCACCTTATGTAGACTTTCTGAGCTTCCCTTAATAATTCATCCAACCCTCTATTCTGCCAGTCTTCTAACTTTTCAATCTTCTTTCTGATATCTTCCCATGATTTTGCTACAAACTGAGTTTTTAGGAGCGCTTGCCCTAAAGGGTCGTCTGGATTTATCCCAGAGTAGAGCTGAAGGGCTTTCCTCAGTCGTTCCAGCCACTCAGTAGGGCTTTCATCTTTCTTTTGCATTTCGTTAAATGCTTTATTAATATTTTGGCCATGGGGTACTGCTTCTCTAATTCCCTGAATTACTATAGTTCTCAGGTCCTGCATATGAGTTCTATGCACCGGATCCTGATTATCCCAATTAGGTCTTTGTAGTGGCCATTTAACATCTGCTTGGGGTCCCTGGACATGTTGAGCATCCCACAGTCTCATTCCTGCTCGTCTAATCATATCTCTTTCCTCAGTAGTAAATAATTGACCAAGGATAGATTGCATCTCATCCCAAGTATAAAGATTCGGTCCCAAAAATTGATCTAATCTTTCTGCCACTCCGAGTGGGTCCTCAATTAAGTTTCCCATCTCGGTTCTTTTAAAATCTCGTAGGTCAGCCGAATTTAAAGGTATGGAAATATATCCGATCACAGGTTGAGGTCCCCCCATGGGTATTTCCTTTAGGGGGTACATCTGAGCTGCCCCTTTTTGACTCCTAGTTATGCGTCTAGGAGGAGGGGGAGACTCTTTTTCCGACTCCGGTGGGGGAGTGGATGCTCTAGGGACCTCTGGGGGGGCTGTGGGAGCAGGAGGAGGAATGTAAGGCGGGGGGGTTAGAAGGGTTTCATTTAACTCTTCTTTCTTTTTCTTTTGTTTAGCTTTTATTTCATTCAGCGGATAAAGTCTAACCCCCGGTTTTTCTAACCACACTTCCGCATATTGACTCTCCTCAGGGTTAAGGGGTTTTTTATTATTAACCCAGAGGTTTAATTGCTGTCTTACCCAATCTTCTTCTGACCCATAGACTGGCCAAAAAACATTTTTAGAAATCTTCTTCCCTCCCCATATCTTAGTACAATATTCTATCATTTTTTGCTTATCTTTCCCTAGGGCTCCAGTGAGATATCTCCAATTGTCTAAGATATATGCCAGAGGGGTATTCCTAGGTACAACGGGTACCCTTCCCATGGGAGTCGAAGGCTTGCTGCCCTTCGCCCCCATCTTCTGGAATATCTCCGAACACAGACTCACTCGCTCCCCCTTGTTCCTGGCCCAGTCCCTCGCGGGAGATGGGAACCGCAGTACTTAAGGGTCCACACTCGCTTGGTTCAGTATATCGAACCTCTCATTCGTTATATTCCAGGAAACCCAATCCCGCCCAAACGGTAAACCCGCAAACAACTCTGCCGTGAACAATCACTCTGCAGATCTGCCGTGAACAATCTCACTCTGCAGACCTGCCGTGAACAATTTTGCTCCGCGTAAAATTTCGCAATATACTCACGCGTCCTGCGTCTTCGTCCGGACTCTCGTGCACAGAATTTTTATGGGATTTTACCGGTTCCTTCTTTGCTCATATTCTAGCATTTAGGTTCGTTGGTAAGGATGAGGTAAGCTGTTGGTCGTGGGGCCGCGAAATGTCGCGGGGCGCCTCCCCGGAGGACCAAAGCCCACCGTTCCTGATCCGAGTCACGGCACCAGAAATTGTTATAAATTGAGACCACAACGGATCATAATCCAATTAAAATTTTATTAATTATAGCAAGTAGAATTTGAGCAAGGACAGCGCTGGACGACAGGGGAGTCTGCGCTCCGCCAACTGCCGTGTTAAGTATTTCAAACAGCCCCTTTTTATACATCTTCACTTCTTTGTTCATGAAATAGTGGAAGTACTCTGCGCATGCTTCAGTTGTTGTTAGGGGGTAGTTTCCTGCCTCCTGGTGATCGATGAGACCAAGGTGAGAAGTCTTCCTCCTTTGATCCTTCATCCATATGTCTTTGCAGGGAGTTGTTAGTCTTATCTCTGCCAGTTCCTGGGACATCTTGCGGCTATCTTATCTTGGCCAGCTGTGTTTTATCTCTGTCAGTTCCTTTATATTTGGCTTAACATATATCTTAATAAAAAAATACACTAGTCTATAGTTTCTCACATGGAACATCTTACAGCTATCTTTAGGCAACATCTGCTATGTTTGCATAAGCGATAAGCGATTGCGGTTGGCGACTGTTAGTCTATGTAAGCTGTGTCCGGTGACTGAGTAAGCAATTTCATACTTTTTATTGCATAACCTTTATAGTGGGCTTAACATAAATCTTAATAAACAATACACTAGTTTATAGTTCCTTACAGTCTCCATTAGGTTGTTTTTTAAGTCACTGCAAGGAGGGTCGGTTTGGGCAGAGCATGCAAAAGAGTAAACTAGTTGATTACTGTAATGTACGGTGGATGCAATATGAATTAGAAGACCAGGAAAAATGGCCTGAGAATGGAACTTTACAGTATAATACTATCTTGCAGTTGATGTTGTATTGCAAAAGGGAAAGAAAATGGGACGAGTTTCAAGGGAGGCAGGAGCGAGCTGGAAAGCCCTGCTGCCGCCTTCCTCCCACCCACCTACCCCTCCTCCTTTACCCCTCTCCTTTCCCCACTCCCTTTCCCTCCCTTCAGAAAAAAAAAAAAAAAAAAGGAAAATTGAAAAAAAAAAAAAGAAAAGATGAATGGCAGAAATGCTATGGAATAATGGTTGTTAAGGTAAATACTAATGAACAATGTAAGGGATATGTTACTAAGAAAAGAGGTATAGGGTGTCTTGCCTTAAAGAATAATTTACAACATCAGAAAGATATTGAAAGCTTGGATTTGACAGTTGCCCCATCAGCCCCACCGGCATTAAATGAAGAAAGGGGGGAGTAAGAGGATTTTGTAATTAAAAAAAAATATAAAATAATAAAATAAAATAAAATAAAATAAAATAAAATAAAATAAAATAAAATAAAATAAAATAAAATAAAATAAAATAAAATAAAATAAAATAAAATAAAATAAAATGAAAAGAAAAGAAAAAAAAAGGAGAATGAATGTAGACAGAATGTGATATAATCAATGTGCCCTTTGCAAGCAGGAAGGACATTGGAAAAATGAATGTCCATCAAAAGGGGGGCAGTTCATGTCAACAAGAAATCCTTTTGCAGGATCCGACATGGCTAAAACAATGTTGTTGGGGGATTTTGTTAATCAAAGCTGACTAAGCCAAGCAGAAAATAAAGAACCCCTTGTAAAGATCCAACTAGGAGAGGAGGAAGTAAAATTTTTAATAGACACAGGGGCTACATATTCAGTTTTAAATGATTTACACGGGGGCTTAGGGGAAAGAACTATGACAATTGTGAGAGCCACAGGGAAGGAGGAAATACAGCCATTCTTGCAGCCCCTAGATCTGCGATTTGGAGGGAAGGAATTAACACACGAATTTCTATATGTACCTGAATGCCCCATTCCCCCTTTAGGACAGGACTTATTGGCCAAATTGGATGCAATGATCATTTTGAAGATGGTGAATTAATAATGCAAATCCCCGAATCAAAAGCAGGACAGATTTTGGTTCTTAAAAAAAAAAAAAAAACCATTGCTCAAATTCCAAAAGAGGTAAAAGAGGCTGTGATACCAGCAGTTTGGGAGACAGAAATCCCGGGAAAATCAAAAGCAGCTCAACCAGTAACAGTGGAATTAAAAGATGGGGTTAGGCCAGTAAGAGTTAAACAATATCCTCCGAAGCTAGAGGCAAAGTTTGGGATTATAAAAACAATTGAGAAATTTTTGAAATATTGAATTTTGGAAGAATGTGAATCAGAATATAACACACTAATTTTTCCAGTAAGAAAACGAAACAGTGAATATAGTTTAGTACAGGATCTGAGGGCAATAAATAAAATAACAAAAGATATCCCCCCCAGTAGTAGCAAATCCTTATACACTGTTAACATCTGTGAAGGAAAAATATAAATGGTTTACAGTGATTGATTTAAAAGATGCCTTCTTCTGCATTCCTCTTAATAAAAATAGCAGGAAACTGTTTGCATTTGAATGGGAAGAATCCACAGAGTGGACGAAAAACAGAACTAACGTGAACCAAACTACCACAAGGATTCAAAAACAATCCAACCCTTTTTGGGAATCAATTGGCTAAGGAACTGGAGACATGGACTACTCAAGGAAAGGTACAGGTACCGAGATCACAATATCTCCGATTGCAATATGTAGATGGTATCTTTATTGTGGCAGAACAGAAATCATTATGCATAAAAGTGACTATTGAAATCCTGAACCAGCTAGGAATAAAAACTGCATAGAGACAATTTGTGCCATTCCAGAACCATGGAATTTACATGAGTTAAGAACATTTTTGGGCACGGCAGGATGGTGCACGTTGTGGATAATGAATTACGGACTTATTGCTAAACCCCTGTATGAAGCCCCCCCAAAAAATCACATGCTTTTGTTTGGGACAAACCACAGAAAGAGGCCTTTAAAAACTGAAGAAGACGTTAATAAAATCACCAGCATTGGGACTCCCAGATTTGACAAAAGACTTTCAGTTATTTGTCCATGAGAGGCAGAGATTGACGCTGGGAGTATTAACCCAGAAAATTGGAAGCTGGAAAAGACCAGTAGGGTATTTCTCAAAACTAGATCCGGTGAGTGCAGGATGGCCTTCCTGTTTGTGAGCAGTAGCCGCAACTGTTATTTTGATTCAAGCTAGAAAACTAACTTTGGGAAAACACATTGATGTATTTGTGCCACATATGGTAACCACTGTTCTGGAACAAAAAGGGGGACATTGGTTGTCCCCTAGCCGGATGATGAAATATCAGGCAATCCTATTGGAACAGGATGATATAAGTTTGAAAACTACTAACCTGTTAAACCCAGCAGCTTTTCTAGGAACAGACTTAGAAGAAGGAACTCTTGAACATAACTGTACAGAGGTCATCGAGCATATATATATGCAACCAGAACAGACTTAAAGAGGTACCTCTTGAGCAACCAGACTGGGAACTTTTCACAGATGGAAGCAGCTTTGTGGAGAACAGAACACGGTCCGCAGGATATGCTGTAACAATGCAACAAAAGGTAATTGAGGCAAAAACATTACCTCCTGGGACGTCAGCTCAACGGGCAGAGCTGATAGCTCTTACAAGAATGTTGGAACTGAGCGACGATAAAAGATGAATGTATGAACTGATTCAAAGTATGCGTTTGGTATAATACATACACACGGAACATTGTAAAAAAAACGACGACTGTTGTCTTCACCAGGGACTAATATAAAATATCAAGAAGAAATTTTGAAACTGATAATCGCTGTACAAAAAACCCAAACAGATAGCCAGTATGCATTGTAAAGCACACCAAGGAGGAACTTCGAAGATATCCGAAAAAAATACAGTGGCAGATTGGACAGCTCGACAAGTTGCCCGAAAGGTATGGAACATGATGGCCCTGATACCTCTCAAGGTAAGCCCACTCCATACCTATCTTTCACAAGATCCTAATTATTCAAAAGAAGATGAAAAGCTGGCAGGACTTTTGGAGGCTCAAAAGAATTCTGAAGGGTGGTATACAACAACAACTGGACAAATAATAGTATCACCAGCAATAATGCGAAAAATCCTACAAACTGAACACCAAAAATGTCATTGGGGTGCAGAAGTATTGGTAACTTATTTAAGGCTAGGAATAATTTCCACACAGATGTTAACGATGGCAAAAGCAGTAGGATCAAAATGTGAAATTTGTTTAAAAAACAATCCGATAGTAAGGAGACAAATTGAAATAGGAAAAATTAAAATAGGAATGAAGCCAGGAGATTATTGGCAGGTTGATTTTGCGGAATTACCAAAAGTACAAGGATACAAATATCTGTTAGTAGGGGTTGACACCTTTTCTGGATGGCCAGAAGCCTTTCCCTGTCGCACCAATCAAGCAAAAGAAGTGGTGAAATGGTTACTTAGAGAAATCATCCCACGGTTTGGAGTTCCTTTAGTAATATCATCAGATAGGGGTCCACATTTTATTGCCAACCATAGTACAAGAAGTTAGTAAACTATTAGGGATATCATGGAACTTACATACTCCCTGAAGGCCCCAATCTAGTGGACAGGTAGAAAAGATGAACCAAACAATAAAAGACAAATCAGTAAAATATGTCAGGAGGCCAGAATAAAATGGCCACAAGCATTACCTATAGCTCTGTTACAAATCAGAGTAAAACCCAGAAGTGGAATGTCAATAAGCCCCTATGAGATCCTCTATGGAAAGCCATACTTGGCAGGAACCCTCCACAGGACCTAAAGTAGGATGGGCTACGGAATCCTTATTTACTCAAGTTGCAGCATATCGGAATAGAGGAATGATTTATGATCTAGTTGGTCAGACCGAAAGATTAGCTAAAATAACAAAAAGGGATTCAAAGATATAAATTTGCAATTACAAGCCACGACAAAAAAGACCTTGCAGAACTCTTGGCTGAGAAGCAGCAGAGTGAGTAGAGCACGATCGTATCACCTCTGCTCGCACAGCCAAAGAGCCAGGACAGAAAGCTGGTGGTTTGAATCTTAAACACATAGTGAGATTTGCAACAGTGCCACCCGCATTGCTGTCACTCCTAGCTTTCGCACCTAGAAGTCCATTTGAATCCAACCTCTCAGATGACCTCTCTCGGCTAAGCAGCAGCAGAGTGAGTAGAGCACAAACGTTTGGCCTCAGCTCACACAACCGAAGAGCCAGGAGGGAAAGCTGGTGCTGGGCCTCTTCAGCTCACTGTGAGGTTTGCAATGGTGCCACCCACATTGCTGTCGCTCCTAGCTTTCACACCTAAAAGTCCATTTAAATCCAACCTCTCCAGTGATCGCTCTCGCCTGTCCAGCAGCAGACTGAGTAGAGCATGAATGTTTAGTCTATGCTCCCACACCCGAAGAGCCAGGAGGGAAAGCTGGTGCAGGGCCTCTTCATCTCACAGCGAGATTTGCAACGATGCCACCCGCATTGCTGTTGCTCCTAGCTTTCACACCTAAAAGTCTATTAGAATCCAAGCTCTGCCATGCCCGCTCTTGGCTGAGCAGCAATAGAGTGAGTAGAACATGAACATTTGGCCTCTGCTAACACAGTTGAAGAGCCAGGAGGGAAAGCTGGTGCTGGGCCTGTTCTGCAAACAGTGAGATTTGCAACTGTGCTGCCCGCAGAGCTGTCGCTCCTCGCTTTCCCACCTAAAAGTCCATTTGAATCCAAGGTCTGCAGCACCCACAATCATCTCTCCAGAAGCAGCGAGTATAGTATGAACTTTTGGGCTCTTCTAACACAGATGAAGAGCCAGGTCAGAAAGCTGCTGCTGGGCATCTTCAGCTCACAGTAAGATTTGCAATGATGCCACCCTCATTGCTGTTGCTCCTCGCTTTCACACCTAAAAGTCCATTTGAGTCCAAGCTCTCTGGTGGTTGCTCTCGGCTGCCCACCAGCAGAGTGAGTAGAGCACTAATGTTTGGCCTCTGCTCCCACACCCCAAGAGCCAGGAGCGAAAGCTGGTGTTGGGCCTTTTCTGCAGAAAGTTGTGGAATCAGATCAGTGTGCGTGTTACGTCCAGCCAGTTCTTTATCCAGCGAGTGGTCCATCCATCAAATTGATATCTCTTCAATTTAGAGACAAGGATGTTGTGTGGGACAGTGTCAAACGCTTTGAACAAGTCCAGGTAGATGACATCAACTGCTTTACCCTTGTCCATCAATTCTGTAGCCCCATCATAGAAGGCCACCAAATTGGTCAGGCAGGATTTCCCCTTAGTGAAGCCATGCTGGCTGTCACCAAGTACCTTGTTGCTTTTCACGTGCCTTAGCATGCCATCCAGGAGAATGTGCTCCAAGATTTTACCAGGCACAGAGGTGAGACTGACTGGTCTGTAATTCCCCGGGTCTTCCATTTTCCCCTTTTTGAAAATGGGGGCTATATTTCCCTTTTTCCAATCGTTGGGAACTTCACCTGACTGCCTTATTTTTCAAATATGATGGCCAGTGGCTTAGCAACTTCATTTGCCAGCTCCTTCAGGACCCGCGTATGGATTCCATCAAGTTCCACGAACTTGTGCGCGTTCAGATTTTTAAGATGGTCTCGAAACAGATCCTCTCCGCCCAAGGTCTTCATTCTCACAGTCCCTGCGTCTACCTTCTAAGACCTGGGTGGTGCAGTCAGAGCCTTTGCCAGTGAAGGCCGAGGCAAAGAAGTCATTCAGAACCTCAGCCTTCTCCAAATCCTGCGTAGCCAGTTCGTCCGAAAGATTCCTCAGGGGGCTTATGTTGTCCCTAGTCTGTTTTTTGTTTGCTACGTACCTGTAGAATCCCTTCCTGTTATCCTTAACATCCCTGGCTAGTTTTAATTCTAACTGGGCCTTAGCCTTCCTAACCTGATCCCTAGCTTCCCGGACAACATCCCTGTACTCTACCCAGGCTTCCCGTCCTTGCTTCCATTTTTTATAAGCCTCTTTTTTTCCTTTGAATTTTCCTCAGCAGCTCCTTATCCATCCAAGGAGGTCTCCTGGCCCTTTTGCCGCACTTCCTTCTAGTTGGGATGCAGCACTCCTGAGCTTGTAGCAGGTGATCCTTGAATATCAATCAACAGTCTTGGGACCCCTGCCCTCCAGGGCTATATCCCATGGAACCTTACTAAGCAGGCTCCTGAAGAGGCTAAAGTCTGCCCTGGAGTACCACATTCTCAACAAGCCCTTCCCTGTTGGTGAGCACAAGGTCAAGCATAGCACCTCTCCTTGTCGGCTCCTCTATTACTTGCAGAAGGATATAAGGTATCCAAGAAAAAAGCCCAGGTAGTAAAGCAAAAAATAATTTACCTGGGATATGAGGTTAATGCTGGACAGCAGATACTGGGACAAGACCAAGAAGAGGCAGTATGTCAAATGCCAAAACCCCAGATGGTGAAAGAACTACGGACTTTTTTACGTATAATGGGATAGTGTAGATTGTGGATCTACGATTATGGACTAATTGTTAAACCTCTATATGCACTAATCGTAAAAGACAGCAAAAATCTTCAGTGGACAAAGGAAGCCACTCAAGCCTTCCACCAATTGAAGAACACCCTGGTGTCAGCACCAGCCGTGGGACTCTCAGACATGAGTAAACCATTCTTTTTATTTTCCCATGAGAAACAAGGGATTGCCCTGGGAATACTAGCACAAGACTTAGGTCCATACCAAAGAGCAGTTGCTTATTTTTCTAAGCAGTTAGATGCAGTGGCCAAAGGATGGCCTGGGTGCCTCAGAGCCATCGCAGCAGTCGTGCTAAATATCCAAGAACCACGCAAATTTACCTTGGGCCAGAAAATGACAGTGCTAGTGTCCCATACAGTTTCTGCAGTGCTGGAAGTGAAAGGCAGGTGCTGGCTTTCCCCATAGAAATTCCTGAAATGTCAAGCCATCATGGTGGAACAAGATGATGTAGAGATAGTGGTAACTAACGTTGTCAACCCAGCCTCTCTCCTCAGTGGGAATAAAGGAGAACCTGTACACCACGACTGCCTGGAAATCACTGAGGCCATGAACTCCAATCATCCAGATCTGAAGGATACCCCTTTGGACGACACAGAAACCTGGTTTACTGATGGGAGCAGCTATGTCGTCAGTGGAAAATGACACGCTGGATATGCAGTTACCACCTGCAGAGAGGTAATAGAATCGGAACCTTTGCCAGTAAACACCTTTGCACAAAAAGCGGAACTGATTGCTCTGGCTAGAGCCTTTGAAATAGCAAAATATATAAACATCTATACAGACTGAAGATATGCATTTGGGGTTGTGCACGCACATGGAGCCATTTGGAAAAAAAAGAGGATTGTTGAATTCGCAAGGAAGAAGCATCAAACTTGTGCAAGAAATTACGTGATTTTTGGAAGCAGTCCAACTACCTGAGAAGGTAGCAGTTATGCAGATCAAGGCACACCAGAAGGTGAGCTCAGAATTGGAGGAGGGAAATGAGCTGGCAGACAGAGAGGCAAAAGAAGTGACAAGAGGTGAAGTAACAATTGAAGGGGCCCTAATTCCTGATGGGAAGATTTCCTGGAAGGTAAGACAGATTATAATAAAGAAGATCAGAAATTAATCACAGACCAAGGCGGAACCTTCAATGAGGAAGGGTGGGCTAGCAGACCACAGGGGAAAATAATTGTCCCCTCCTCTCTGTTATGGTCCCTAGTAATGAGTGGACATCAAAAAACACACTGGGGGGTGAATGCCTTGCATAAATATTTAATAAGTAAAATCATGGCTATAAATTCGTATGCTACCATCCAACAAATAACCCACCAATGTGATCTCTGCCTCCAAACAAATTCCAAAAATAATCCTAAACCCAAAGTAGGCCAAATTGGGAGAGGTAACGGACCAGGACAACAGTGGCAGATTGACTTCACAGAACTGCAAGAAAAGGGGGGTATAGACATTTGTTGGAATTAACAGATACCTTTTTAGGTTGGCCAGAAGCCTTTCCAACTAGAACTGCAAGGGCTCGAGAGGCGAAGAAGATCTTGAACCAAGGTGGAAAGGACCATTTCAGGTATTACTCATGACTTTCACAGCTGTTAAGATTTAGGAGCAGAGAGCCTGGATTCATCGTACTTGAGTTAAGAGGGCTACCTGAAGGCCCCTTGGAAAGTCACACCAGGCAGTAATGAACTACAACTAAAACTGATCTGAGCAAGATAAATGCACTGTAGGTGGAAATATTTAACAACCTGGTTTGCAGTTTCAATCAAGGAAATTGTTTTATATGTGGTCATAATTTGCCAGGGAGAAAGGGGTACATGATGGGATCCAAAGATGGATCCAGAGAAGGTGGATCCAAGGGCCCCGTATCCTGTGGCCATAGCGGTCTTCCATAATGATAAACAATATCGGCGGCTGATAGAATGGGGTTCAAAGATATGCGGACATTTCAAGGAACTGTAGGAGAAACAACCAAAGTAGGATGTCAACTTATTAGAAAATATTCCTATTAAAAGAAACCAACCCAAATTAGTGTAACTACACCGACTGATAAACAGGTGACAATCTGTAATCAGAAAAATGAACCAGATTGTTGGTATAATTTTATATTAACACAGACTACTGTAGTGAATTGTCTTTGGGCTCACACGACTAAAGGAATCTCACTTAAATTTAAAATAAATGCCAGCAGACCAGTTACCAGCACTCAGACCAGCGCTCGGACCCCAATCGAACTTCAATCCAGAATTTATGAAATTGGCCCATACATAGTAAGGGACACGGGCTAACAACAAATGGTATTCAACCCAGAATGGTCTCTTAAACAGGTTGAATTACTAATGCAAAATAATATCTCTGAAATTCAGCCAAGCTGCTCTCTTCACCTGAAGATATCCTTTGAGGGTTGGACAACATGGCTACAAAGGCAAGTGCCCTTAAAGGGCAGAATGTGAAGGGATCTGACTGGAATATTGGGAACAGGATTGGGGGTCCTAAATGGGATCGATTCAGAAGTATTAATGAATAAACTGGCCACAGCACCCAACGACTTGACAAAGTTAAGACAGTCCCTGCAGTCTTCTTTATTAACATTAGGAACCAGCCAGTGGCAAGTCTCAGAAATGTTACCAAAATGGGAAAAAGTTGAGGAACAGGACCATAAATTAATAATAGATGCACTTGGAATGGCCTAGGATAATGCATCCTTAGCTCTTAGTTGTATACAAGCACAATTATGGATGCAGTCAGTAGCCGCTTTAATTAAAAAGGAAGGGAATGAAGGTGCTTTCCCCATTGAGTTTCAAAAGGCTGTTTGGGATGATGCTAATGATTTGGAAAGAAAGCTCCAATCCTGGTGGACCCTGGTAAATTTCACCTATGACCCTGTTACAAGCATGGCTACAGCTTTTGTGTTTACTATACGTAATGCCACAATTTACATTATCCACCCCATTATTGCATTAGGATTAAACCATGAGGGAACAGTGCATTATCCCTCTGAACACAGAGCATGGGCCCGGATAACAGATCAAAAATGGCAAACTGTAAATTCAGAATCTTGTATTACATGAGAATAACAAGGCTTTATTTGTGAGGGTAACGCAATCAACGCTAAGGACATATGTCTTGATGTGGAGCAAGGCATTTGTCATTTTGAAGCCCATACAGATACTACTCAAAAAACTGTACTTGTATATATTGGCCAAGGCTGCATATGCTTAAGAACCATTTGTGCTTTTGTGAGGATAGATAGCAATAGCGAGCTCGTGACTGCTAAGAATCATTCTAATTTTTTGTATTTGTAACTTTGTTAAGATTATTGGGTGTGACTTTACGTATTTATTGATTAAGTCTAACTACACAATGTACCACGAGTTATCACATACACCCATTGGGATGAACCTTATGTTGGTAAGGCGATTAATAAAAGTCCTGATTTAATTAATATTCTGAAAGAAGTTCAGGGAAATGGAAAGAAAACCTTAATTACTATTCATCATGACACAGAAGAAACAAACAGGGTCTTACAAAGGGTAAGACATGATGCAAGTCGCCACTGGTGGGATGCCTTTTCGGATGGTCACCGACTGCAACTGGTGTTCTAAACACGTTACTTCACCCCGCTATTGTTCTTTTAATATTAGTTAGTGTTAGCTTTGTGTTACCCATTGTGTTACTTGTTTGGAATTGGAGGATATCCTCGGTTTAGCAGTAATTTTTTCTCCTTCTTAGTAGCTGGTGCAGCACTGTGTTTTTAACTTTCGGCCTGGGAACAGAGCTGCTAACATTGATCTTTAGTCTGACCAAGGACTTTGTGAGTCTCATGCTCTGCCATAGAGGAGGGGAACCCGGGAGGAAGCAGAGACAGGACACCTGACCCAAACTAGCCAAAGAGGTATTCCATACCACAGCACATCATGCCCCGGGAGGTAACTGGGAGTTACCCGGAAGGGCACTCTCTGCTCGGTCGGGATCAGTTTTGGCGAGTGGTATTGCATTCTCTTCCCTTGTTATTTCCCTTATCATTATTGTTATTATTGGTAGCAGTAGTGATTTGTGTTATACCTTAGTTACTGGACTGTTCTTGTCTCAAACTGTGGGAATTCCATTCTTTCAATTGTCCTAGGTTCAGCAGTAGCAGTCATTTTTTTCCTTCTTAGGAGCTAGTGCAGTGCTGTGTTTTGATTTTTTGGCCTGGGAACAGTGCTGATAACGCCGATGTTTTTAGTTGCTGCTCAAATATTTGTTCTGACCAAGGACTTTCTGAGCCTCATGCTCTGCCAGGGAGGAGGGAAAGCTGGGAGGAAGCAGAGACAGGACACGTGACCCAAACTAGCCAAAGAGGTATTCCATACCACAGCACATCATGCCCAGGATGTAACTGGGAGTTACCCGGAAGGGCTAGGACTGCAGGGCTGGATGAGGTATCGGTCAGTGCTCAGCTGGGGGGAGTGGAGAGAGTTATTGGTCGGCTCGTGTTGAGGTGTTGTATTCTTTCCTCTTGTTATTTCTTTTATCATTATTATTATTGGTGATAGCAGTAGTGATTTGTGTTATACCTTAGTTACTAAACTGTTCTTATCTCAGCCCGTGGGAGTTGCATTCTTTTCGATTCTCCTCTCCGTCCCTCTGGGAGCAGGGGGATGGCAAGAAGGCAGGGAAGTGAGTGAATGAGCTTTGTGGTTGGGTTTAAACCACGACACAATTCTCCTCCCCATCCCTCCGGGAGCGGGGGGGGTGGGGCTAGACTGCGTGGCTGACTTGCCGACAGAGTTTAAACCACAACAGAGGACAACGCGACAAGTGGAGATTTTGACCTCTTTGTCAAACGCACATGGTAAAGCATTGAATGATACCTTTCGCAGGAGTTTGCTAAAAGAAGAATCTATGTATTAGTAAAAGAATTTGCTAACCTTATAGAAAAGGGGGGACTGATGCGAAGGGTTAACCGATGCAAGGGAGTTAGGGTTAAAGGATGATTTATTAGGGGCTGAAGTTGCTTGCCAAACAATGTAGACTGCTGATAACAGGAAGGAACCGTAAATGAGTTCCTGCCCTCTGGACCCCTAAGCTGGCTAAAACCAGCTTTGCAGCTTAAACACCCAGGGAGTACGCTCCACGATTAGAAGTGAAAAGTTCAGGCCTGAGGTGAAAAGTTCAGACTCGTTTACTTCATCTTGAGACCCTCACCCACGACCACCAGGAGTTACTGTGCAGGCGCAAAGGGCCTTTTAGCTCATTATAATACGAAGTGGGGATAGGACATGAATATGTATAGGTGTATTCCGTAAGCTAATGCATATGTATTACTTTAGAGGATAAATGTAGAGGGAAACAACACTGGGTTATTGTCCTGGGTTGAGAAGCAGCAGTCATTTTTCTCCTTCTTAGGAGCTAGTTCAGTGCTGTGCTTTGATCTTTTGGCCTGGGAACAGTGCTGATAACGCCGATGTTTTCAGTTGCTGCTCGAATGTTTGGTCTGGCCAAGGACTTTCTGAGCCTCATGCTCTGCCAGGGAGGAGGGGAGGCTGGGAGGAAGCAGAGACAGGACACCTGACCCAAGCTAGCCAAAGAGGTATTCCATACCACAGCACGTCATGCCCAGGATGTAACCGGGGGTTACCCCGGAAGGGCTGGTGGGACTGCAGGGTTGGAGGAGGTATCGGTCGGTGCTTGGCTGGGGGGAGTGGGGCGAGTTATCAGTCAGCTGGTGCTGAGGTGTTGTATTCTTTCCTCTTGTTATTTCCTTTAGCATTATTATTATTGGTGGTAGCAGTAGTGATTTGTGTTATACCTTAGTTACTGGGCTGTTCTTATCTCAACCCGTGGGAGTTGCATTCTTTTCGATTCTTCTCTCCGTCCCTCCAGAAGCAGGGGGAGGGCAAGAAGGGGGGGAGTGAGCAAAAGAGGTTTGTGTTTGGGTTTAAACCACGACAGTTATGCATGCCTTTGGAGGAGCTATCCCCCATGCGCCTCAGCGCTGAATAAAAGCATACCTATTTTGCAACCTTAACTAGTTGTGGAGTTTATCCGCACATCAATATACATATTCATAATTCCCGTGTATAGGTGGGGAATATTATAACTAGCTCCAGGAACTTACTATCACAAGTTTCCTCCTCTTGGCATCTGCGCGCTGCTTTCTGGTGATTGTGGGCAGGGGCCTTGAGGACGAAGTAGGCAGTCTTCCTCATGTGAGTAGGGGTCTTCAAGATGAAGTAAGCAGTCTTCCTCGCAGTGTACTTTTCACCTTTGGCACAGTTGGATGCCCCAGTAATCACAAAACTAGCTGAAACCAGCCATATCTCTAATTCTTCTGATAGCTGGCAAAGATTTAGGACAGTGTGACCTTCCTGCAAAATTTATTGCAGGATGGGCAGACAAGGAGTATTCCAAGCTAGCAGATGTTTGGGAGGCACTGTCTCTAAGCTAACTGATAAGTAGAAGGATGGTGTGAAATAATGCATTCAAGGACCGCTTCTTCCAAGCTCAGGATCAGAGCGTCCCAATGAGTAGGAAATCAAGTAAGGGATCTAGGAGACCAGCGTGGTTAAACAAGGAGCTGCTGGGCAAACTCAAGTGGAAAAGGAGAATCTATGGATTATGGCAGGAGGGGCTGGCCACTTGGGAGTGTTAGAGAAAAGGGCAAAATTTTACGATAACTAAATATTAGAAATGATTATATTTGAAAATTTATAAATCAGTAGTGTGGGTTTGGAAATACTGTAATTTTCCAGTACTGTTTGTAGTTTTGTACCAGAGTTATTCAGTAACCAGTGTTAACAATGGTAGGCTAGGTGGCAAGAGCTAACATAATTACATACGGTAAAGGGCATACGGGTGGATTTAAAAAGTATTGTGAAAGTCTATCGAAGTAGAAATTAATGGACACACCAGGGTAGTCAAGTGAGAACAAGACAATGATGGCGTCCACACAATGGTTGGGATATATCCAAAGAACAGAAAGGTGAAGGAGGACAGAGCGAGGAAGACTTCTTACTTCATCTGAGGAAGACTCCTTACTTCATCAATGCGACCGCCAGAGGAGGCTGCGCAAGCACAGAAGAGGCTGATGTCGTAATAGACTGATGTGGCAATCCTTGATACATATGTAGTAGTTAATGATGCAATCCGTGTTAAATATGTATTAGTAACCAAATTTTAGTGTATAAATTGCGAACGCGATGTGACGAGGTCGAAGCCAGATTTGGGCGAGTGCCCTTGGTTTCCCAGCGCTGCAATAATGCACCTCATATAACCATCCCGGTGGTTATGTGTTTATTCTTACGCTAACAGGAGGAATATAGGACAGTTGTTAGAGGATGTAGGGAGGCAATTAGGACAGCGAAGGCCTCCTTGGAACTTAATCTTGCTAGTCGGGTTAAGGACAATAGAAAGGGCTTCTTCAAATACATAGCAAATAAAACTAACACAAGAAGCAATATAGGCCCACTGCTGAACGAGGTGGGTGCCCTGGAGACAGAGGATATAAAGAAGGCAGAGGTGCTGAATGCCTTCTTTGCCTCTCTCTGTCATTACTCCTGCAGACTCTTCCCGGGGGCCCCGGATTCCTATAGCCCCAGAAGGAGTCAGGACAAAGGAGGAGTTTGCTTTGGTAGATGAGGATTGATGCAATCTGGACATCTGTAAATCGATGGGTCCGGATGGAATGCACCCACGGGTGCTGAGGGAGCTGGCGGAGATCATTGCTACGCCGATCTCCATCTTTGGTAAGTCGTGGGAAACGGGAGAGGTGCCTGAGGATTGGCGGATGGCAAATGTCACACCAGTCTATAAGAAGGGCAAGAAGGAGGACCTGGGTAATTATAGACCGGTCAGCCTTACCTCCATCCCTGGAAAGATGATGGAACAACTTATTCTTGACTCCATCTCTAGGCATATCAAGGATGAGGGGGTCATTAAGAGCAGCCAACATAGTTTTATGAGGGGGAAGTCATGTTTGACCAACCTTATAGCCTTCTATGAGGAAGTGACTAGGTGGAGGGATGATGGTAGAGCGGTAGATGTGTTTTTTCTTGATTTCAGTAAGGCATTTGATACTGTCTCTCACAGCATCCTCATAGATAAGCTAAGGAAGTGTGGGCTTGACGATCAAGTAGTGAGGTGGATCAAGAACTGGTTGAAAGGAAGAAGGCAGAGAGTTGTGGTCAATGGCGCAGAATCTAGCTGGAGGTCTGTGACTAGTGGAGTCCCTCAGGGGTCGGTGCTGGGACCAGTGCTGTTTAATATTTTCATCAACGACCTGGATGAGGGAACTGAGTGTACCCTCAGCAAGTTCGCTGATGACACAAAACTGGGAGGAGTGGCTGACACACCAGAAGGCTGTTTTGCCATTCAGCGAGACCTGGACAGGCTGGAGAGTTGGGCGGGGAGAAACTTGATGAAATTTAACAAGGGCAAGTGTAGAGTCTTGCATCTGGGGAAGAACAACCCCATGTACCAGTACAGGTTGGGGGTTGACCTGCTGGAAAGTAGTGAAGGGGAAAGGGACCTGGGGGTCCTGGTGGATAGGAGGATGACCATGAGCCAGCAATGTGTTCTTGCGGCCAAGAAGGCAAATGGCATCTTAGGGTGCATTAGAAAGGGTGCGGTTAGTAGGTCAAGAGAGGTTCTCCTCCCCCTCTACTCAGCCTTGGTGAGGCCGCATCTGGAATATTGCGTCCAGTTCTGGGCCCCTCTGTTCAAGAAGGACAGGGAATTGCTTGAAAGAGTCCAGCGCAGAGCCACAAAGATGACTAAGGGAGTGAAACACCTCCCTTATGAGGAGAGGCTGAGGGAGCTGGGTCTCTTTAGCCTGGAGAAGGCGAGACTGAGGGGTGACCTCATCAGTGTTTACAAATATGTAAAGGGTGGGTGTCAGGATGATGGAGCTAGGCTTTTTTCAGTGATATCCAGTGATAGGACAAGGGGCAATGGGTGTAAACTGGAGCATAGGAAGTTCCACGTTAACATCAGGAAGAACTTCTTTACTGTAAGAGTGACAGAGCACTGGAACAGGTTGCCCATGGGGGTTGTGGAGTCTCCTACATTGGAGATATTCAAGGCCCGCCTGGACAAGTTCCTATGTGACGTACTGTAGGTTACCCTGCTCTTGCAGGGGGGTTGGACTAGATGATCTTTTGAGGTCTCTTCCAACCCTTGGGATTCTGTGATTCATGTTTAGTGGGGCCACTGTATCCTGTTATCTCACCACAGACTTACAACAAAAACATTGTTCTTTATCTTCGATCTAAGTTAAACTAAATGTACTTTAGAAGGATGGTGTGAAATAATTTACTCATGTTTAGTGGGGGCCACTAAATTACACAGACTTAAACATTGTTCTTTATCTTCGACCTAAGTTAGGCTAAAAGTACTTAAGTACTTTAAGTACCCATGTTTTCCAGGCACTAGCATTACTTTATTAAGCCCCCCAATGCCCCCCACCCCCGTACCCTCACCTTTTGTTTTACCTTTACAAATTTTTTTGCTATGTGACTCCATTTTGCTCAAGAATTATGTCAATTTTCAACTTGTTGTCTAATCTTGCGTCTTTAGTAAGCTTTGCTAATTCATAGAGTTATATCCACATAGCAACACCTAAGATTTGCGAAAGCCAATACATTTATGTGTTTATCCCATCCTTAAAGCAAAAGCGAAGGAATACCCGCTTTTGCCCGAACGCAGCCGAAGGGATACGAAAAGGGAGGAGCCGCCCGAAGGGATCTGAGCGGAGCCGAAGGGAGCCAAGTGGAGCCGAAGGGAGCCGAGCAAAGCCAAAGCCACCCAAACAGGGGGGAGCTGCCCAAAGGGACCTGAGCAGGCACACTCCCCCACGCGCACACAATGTACTGCACGCGTGTTCTCACAGGCAGGGACATACGTGTGCAAGCACACACACTTGGGGGCAGAGCCTCAACCGCTCCGGCTGTTCATGGCCCTTCCAGTGCTACAACACGTGTGTTGTCCTGGATTCAGACGTAGCAGTTGTTTTTCTCCTTCTTGGTAGCTGGTGCAACGCTGTGTTTTGACTTTTGGCATGGGAACAGCACTGATAACACTGATGTTTTTAGTTACCGCTCAAATGTTTTAGTCTGACCAAGGACTTCCTGAGCCTCATGCTCTGTCAGGGAGGAGGAGAAGCTGGAAGGAAGCAGAAAGAGGACACCTGAACCAAACTGAACCAAAGAGGTATTCCATACCACAGCACGTCATGCCCAGGATGTAACGGAGAGTTACCTGGAAGGGCTAGGGATTGCAGGGTTGGACGAGGTATCGGTTGGTGCGTGGTTGGATGGGGTGGGGGAGTTATTGGTTGGCTGGTGTTGAGGTGTTGTATTCTTTCCCCTTGTTATTTCCTTTATTGTTATTATTATTGGTGGTAGCAGTAGTGATTTGTGTTATACCTTAGTTACTAAACTGTTCTTATCTCAAGCTGTGGGAGTTGCATTCTTTTCAATTCTCCTCTCAGTCCTTCCAGGTGTAGAGGGAGGGAAAGAAGGGGGAGAGTGCATGCATCAATCAACTCAAAGGACAGGGGAAGAACGAACAACCCAACAGCGACTTCAAAGAACTTCTATCCTGCTCCATGGATAAGGACCACGACGCTGGGGCTCAGGGTGCTTGGGGGTCAAGCAAAAGCCGATTTCCCTCTGATGACATACCAGCACTGGGAAAGCCTGACCAGGTTCTGGGATTGAAGTGACAGCAAGGACATAACAGCAATGTCACAACAGCCACTGGGGAGGGAGTTGGACCTGAGTGACTATTAAGCTCCCTCCCAACCCAAACCACTCGTTCAGTCTCTGCTTTTGTGAACATCAAGGAAATAAGAGCTGGAAATAACATCCGAGAAAATAACAGCAAGGAAATAGCATCTAAGGATATAGCCAAGGAAGCAACATCAAGGAAAACCTCAGCAGTTCCTACATGGAACAAGAGCTGAATTTGGCACCAGCATTGCCACCATCACACTTACCTTGTGTCAGAGTCCACCTCTTCCAACTCTGACTCCTCCCGAACATAGAGCTGAGACAGGGCCGCCTCCTGCGAGGTAGAGATTGGAGAAGTGAGAAGCAGGCATGGGGCAGGGACTGGGTAGAGGGGCAGAGCTGGCACCTACTCCTGCCCTTACCTCATCCTTGTCCCTGCCCGTGTCCTTGCTCTGGCTCCACCACCTGGGCCGCAGCTTCTGAAAGCACCTGGAAAAAGGCAGGAGCAGAAGGATAAGAAGCAAAGGATGAATTCCTTCAGTGCTGGAGGAGCTGGGGGGACAGGGCTGGGCACTGCTGGAGCAGAGCCTGTTGGGGCAGGGCAGGGCAGGACTTACTGCTTCAGGCGCCATCCGCTGCTGCCTTTGGAATCCTCGGCACGTTTCTTGGCGCAGCCCTGGTGACAGAGAGACAGAGACTCAGAACGTGGGGGTTTCCTCATGGAACACTGCAGCACGGGGGAGCCGGAATCTTCCTCCAGCCCAGCGCCTTCTACACACGTGCAAGGCTGTTCCAGCAGCCATGCCTTTAGGAGGAGACCCGCATGTCTCCTTGCCCGGCACCCCACTGCTCCCTGCCTCTGGAATGACCCAGAGCTCTCCTCAGCCTTGTTGATGTCTGCCTTTCTCCTCTGCACAGAGCTCTGCAGGCTCCCCACCCTGCCCCTTCAACAGCAACACCCACGATGCCTTCTAAAGACATGAAAGCTCATTTGTCCCTTTGGAGGAGAAAGGCCCCAAAGGGAGGTTCAAACTCCGCAGCAACGATTGGGCCCCTGCCCTGTGCCTGGGCACGGCCCCAACACACTGGAGCCACAGCACCATGCAGAAAGGCCGGGTATGGGCTCAGGGCAGGGAGCAGGGGCATTGCTGCATGGCCGGAAGCAACGGGTGCTGCAGCAGAGCAAGGCCAGGACAGGAGCTGCGGAGGGGATGCTTGGGGCAAGGGATTGCAGGATAGAGCCTGGGAAGGGCTGACGGCAGAGGCTGCGATGAGAGGGAGCTGCAGCCCCCTTCAAGGAAGGAGCTGCTGGGAAGCTGCACAGCAAAGCTGGGGACAGACCATGGCAGGAGCCAGGACAAGCTGCTCCCAGCAGCTCTGAACACCTCCAAGCTCCAGTGTGGGGTACCACAATAAAAAAAGTTTGGGAAAGCATCTCTTGTGATCACCAGCACATCCACAGGCATCTGCAGCAGCACCCAAGCCCCATGAGCACTGTGGGAGCACCCTCTGTGCCCCTGTGCTCTCCAGCCCCAGGGTTTGGCTGGCAGCGCTCTGCCAAACGAGTCCTTGGCTCACCTTGAAACAGCATAGCACCAGGAGACCAACGGACGTGACGAGGGTCACGATAGTGAACAGTGAGAGCACCAGCAGCAGCCAGTAGTCAGAGGTGTGATTGGCCATCTCCTGTGAGAAAAGGAGAGTGCATCAGGGAGGAGAGGAGCAGGGAGGGGAGGGGAGGGGGAAAGGGAGGCCCCTTCCATGCTCCACTGCCCAGACACACACACGCAGCCATGCTCTGTTCTCTCCTACCGTCTCTGCAGATTCACTGTCCATCTCCCTGGCCTGGACTTGGGCATGGGGACGAGAGGTGCCAGCATCCTCCTCCAATGCACACTGCTCAAGGAGATCAGAGTGCTCCGGCTCACGCTGCCTCTCACTCAGCAGCTTCAGGAGCAGCCCAGTCCTTGAGACCATCTTGGCACAGGCCTGCTGCAGCTGGGGCAGGCCACAGTCCTTGCGCAGGGCTCGAGCCACGCTTGCCATGAACCTGCGCAGGGCTTGGTCTGGCACCAGCGAGCGCAGGTGGTGTCTGAGCAGGGTGTCAAAAGGGGCTCCTTGCGTGGCCGCGCCGCCCGGGCTGCTGGAGCTGCTCGATGCCGTTGGGATGAGGGGTTCCTGCTCCTTGTGCTTCCTGTGTGTTGTAGTGCTTGCAGGAGCAGTGGGTTGGCTCCCGCCCAGAGAGGAAAGCTCTGCTGCAGCCATGTCTTCTGCCGTGCTGCTGGCAGCAGGAGGGACGTTTTTAGCCAGCAGAGCATTGAAGAAATACTGGATAGTGCTCAGTCTCTGCTCTGCTCTACCCTCTGATGCTGCGGGCTCTTCTTCTGCACCCTCACTGCCCACTGTCCCGTCACTGTCCTGCTGCTTCTGCTCCTCATCTGTCCCAGCAGAGTCCTGTGTTGGGGACGGTGCTTCCTCCTCATCTTCTGCACTATCCTCATTCTCCATCCTGTCAGTCATGTTGGTCTGCTCCGTGGCGTTGTGATGATCCTGACTCTCGCCAGACCAAGTGAGACGCGGGGCCTCTGTTGGGTACTGTGTAGGGGGCTGTGCTGCAGGAAGGGTGGGTGTTCTCTGGTGGCTGAAGACTGGGAGGATGTCGCTGAGTTTCATATTCCGGACTGCTTCCCATAGGATAGACTCAGCCCGGTTCAAGCCTAAGCCAGGTTCCTGTTGCTGCCAGCTTATGGCTCTTCCTACCTCCCCTACCGCCACCTCCTGCCCCTTGTCCCTCTGCGCTGGCCGGGCTGTGCTGGGGCTTTTCACAGTCAGGATGCTCATGGCCTCGTGCAGCTTGTTCTTCAGCTGTGCCACGAGCCCCTCTGCTAGAAAATAGAACCTCCTGGTGTCAACAGAGCTGCTCCAGCCCCTGTGCTGAATGCTCTGCAGCATCAGTGTCAGCTCCTTGGCAGTGTTGACCTCCTGCCTCGAGAGCTGCTGAGAGGAAGGTGCTGATGCATCAGGGCTGCTAATGCTCAGGACAACTGCAAGCGTGACGGTTCTCTGCTCCCTGAGTGAAGGCTCCTTCGGCTGAAGATTCAACACGGAGCTGCTGTTCCCTTTTCTGGGTGGCACCAGTCCTGTTAGGAGCCCTGGTGTCTCTGCCAGGGGGGCTGTAACACACCAAGAGCACATCAGTGACAAGAAGCTTTCTGCCAGACACAGGCTCAGAAGGTTCACTGTAGCTGGGGGACATGGGCAGGGCTGTGCAGCAGTTACCGCAGCGGGGAGCAGTGCTGCTGCACACGCTCATGCAGTCGAAGCTGAGGGTCCTGCACGGGGTCTCAGTGTTGTGCTTGTGCTGGCAGAGGCAGCAGGCCGTGTCGATGGACAGCTTGCTAAAGAACAGAGGTTGTGGACAAACACTCAGCATCGCGACCCAGGGCAGCGACTCCAACCCAGGTCGCGCACAGGGGTCTGCTTCAGTTTCTGCTGAAGCTCTGGGAAACTTCCCCTCACTCCCAGTGTCCCAATGGACAGTTTTGTGGTGATGGGTTTGTTCCCCACGCAGACCCTTTGTCCCAGCAGCTGGGATCTGCTGGAGGTGGGAGCCAGCCCCTTCACACTCACAGTGTTTCCAAGCGGGATGTTCTCAGGAGCAGCATGAGCAGCGTCTGCCGAGTCACTTGTGTGGCACCCAGGTCCCTGCAAGGGTTTCAAGAAATATATTACATTTGAGGTGGAGGCACCAGCCTCTGCTCCGGGAACAAGCCCAGTCCCTGCTGCTTGCTGTGCTGGCCGCAGGGGGATCCGCTGCTGCCTAATCCAGGAGAAATGATGGAAAACCGTCTCTCCTTCCTGCTGTGCCCTGCTCCCACCCATGGGTCTGAACCAGAAGGGATCCTGCAGATCCCATAGGAGATGGATGCAGACAAGTTCAAGTCCGTCTCCCAGCTCTGTGCTGGCTTTGCAGCCGGGACACACCAGCACCGCTCAGCCTTTGCCTGCCTCTGCCGCTGCCTCCAGGAGAACAAGGGTGGTAGAAGGGTGGGGTTTGCTGCTGGATCTCTGCCTTCCAGGCCACGGGGCACCCAGAGACACAAAGAAAGGTCCATGGTAAGCTGTTAACAAGGAGTCCGTACTTACAGGTGAGTGACTGAAGGCAGCTTGAAGAACCACGTGTCCTCGATAACAGACAGGGGGTTATGGCTCAGGACCCTGAAATGAACAAACACCGCATGTGAGCAGGGGGTGCAGGATGAGAGCAGTGGCAGGGGCTCAGTGCTGTGTGTGTGAGGAAAGGCTTGTGGTGAAGATTCCAGGCCGGGGCAGATGCTGGTGGGCAGATTCACAACATACATCAGGTCCTGACTATCTCCAGACAGCAAAAGCCCAGAAGTGCTGCTTCTGGAAAATACAACATCTCTTTCTTTCCTCCTCAGCTCACACCTTCTGGCGGCTTCCCTCCAACACAACTTTCCCTATTTTCTCACATTCCCACTGTCCATGAGCTTTGCCTCTGGTCCTGCACCCAACCAGGCAAAGCTGTGGCCTGACAGAGTTGTCATTCGGCATTGATGCTGCTGCCTATTTGAGGTAAGACGTGAGCAAAACACAGTGACAAGTGCCACTGCTCTGAGCTACCCTTAGCCCTTGGAACACTCACAGTGTCTGCAGGAACTGCATCCCATGCCATGCCCGGAAGGTGTTGGTCCGGATCTCGGTGATGAGATTTCCCTCCAGGCTTCTGGGGAAACAGGAGACCACAGAAATGAATTGGGTCTGACCCACAGGAAGCTGGAGTGAAGCAGCATAGATTTGTAGGAAAACAGCCACATCCAAGGTGGAACTGGGAGGAAACTGCAATTTTCTGTCCTGCTGTTTGTTAACCTGTCTAGGAGAGGAGATGAAGTGCGTGCGTGCTGCGTCTCTGCCTGCTCCGGGACACAGCAAGACTCAAGACACAGTTTCTGTTCTGGCTGTGTTTGTACAAGCCATGGCCCCCATCCTGGTGTTGTGGCCACCAGCCACACCCTGAGCTCCTGAGCTCGGCTGCTCTTTCAGCAGGAGAAATTGGAGTCCTTGTTCTAAAAATAATGGGAGCTTTTTCCAGCACCAGAAGGTTCTAAATGCAAACAGTCTTCACCAACCACACCAGGAAGGAACTCCCATAACTCACATGGTCTCCAGGAAAGGAAGGTTCTCAAAAGCATGCGCCTCGATCAACTGGATTTTGTTGTAAGATAAATCCCTGTTAACAGGAGAACACAAAACGCTGGTGACATTTGCACTGTTCTGGTTCCTCTCGGGTGCTTTGACACTGGCAGTCTAGACATGCCACAGCTCTCATTTCACGTGGAGTTTCCCTCTGGCACAGACATGCAGTGGTGTGTAACCGGGGGTCACGCTCCTGAAGGGGGTGGCTGCAGCTCAGAGGGGTTTTCCCAGCTCTGATCCCACCAACGGTATTTCAGGGCTGATTTTCCTCTGTGGTAACAGAGCAGGTTCTTTATGCATGCCCCAACAGTACCTCTTGTGTGAGGCCTCAGGGACAGGCTGTAATGCCGTGTGTGACCCACACGGGGCTATTTCCCTTAGCTCCTAACTGTCACCTCCCTGCACAGCCCTGCTCTGATGTGCGCAGGAGTCCTCTGGCCTGGCTCTAGAAACCAAAATGTTCCTTGTCGCAGCCTGAACTCACTGCCTGGGCTTGTTCTGCAGCAAACAAGGAGAGAGGAACCTTTGTGGGGAGCGTTTAATGGCCTGCTTAGGCGGAGTCCCCAGCCCCATTGTGTGGGTGAACGGGAAATGCCTGCTCTCCATGGGCGATGGAGAGAAGCTGTGCCATGAGCTCACTACGAGGCAGCTCTGGGGCACCTGAGCTGAGAGGAGAAGAATGCACAAGGTTTCCCCTGGAGGAGGTGGCCTCGTGCAGGTCTGTGCAGGGAAAGGGCAGCAGCTGCCTGCTCCTGCTTGGACGTGGGGCAATGGGAGTGCAGTGCGTCCCTGCGGAGCCCTACCCTGCAGCGAGACCCTGCTCTGCTCTGGCTGCAGCCGGGATACCCGCGGGAATAAAGCCCTTCCTGGGGCGGGCTGGGCAGCAGGGCCAGGGCAGGTGAAGGCCGTGCCCACCACCATGGGCAGAGGGGTACCTACAGGTGCCTCAGCAGGAGCAGCCCTTCCAGCGAGCGCCTCTTCACTGCCAGCAGGCTGTTGTGCTGGAGGACTCTGCAAGAGACAGATGAACACGAGCAGTGACACCCACGGCTCTCAGGTGCAGTGGAGCTGTCAGGGGAGCAACCCCGCTGCAGTGTCACTGCAGCATCTCTCCGGGTCCCACCACGGCTCATCACACTCATGGCAGGAGCAGAGGCTTGCTCCCAGCCTGCGGACACTGACTGCAGCCGGAGCACAGGTTCCACAGGCCCAGGGATGGCTTCGGGGGGCAGGAGGTACACAGCCCAGGGCACTGCCTGCCATGGGACAGCTCTGGGGATTCACACAACTCCTTGCTAAGCAGCTCGGCCTTGGCTGCACGCTGCAAGCACTGGTGTGGTGCTCGGCACAGCCTTGGCTCAACAGCCGGCGGAGGGATGGGGATCCCGCAACCTCTGTGCCATGTCCGACACTGGTGGATACTCACAGCTTCTCAGCCCACGGGTATCCCTTCCATGGCTGAGGATGGGTGAGGGCGAGCACGTTCTCAGTGAAGTCCCTGCAGAGAAGCCGTTGGCAGCGTTACCCCCAGCACAAACCCTAACCCTGCCCCAGGGCTGCGGGGTGGCTGCAGGGCACTCACAGCACGGAGAAGGGCCGTTGGTGGGTGGCCAGGGGCACGTGGGCCAGGGCAGCGCCGCTGCAGTCCAGCCGGCGCCTGCGGCAGCGGCAAGGCCCCGGGCAGGGACCCAGAGGCTGGGCCAGGCCAGGGGCCAGGCCCAGCAGCAGCAGCACCAGCAGCAGCCGTGCCATAGTGACACAGGGCCTGAGTGCCTTTGGTACCACACGAGGCTCAAGGCTGCGGATCCAAACCAGGAGCTCTCGTCTGCGACCAGCAGCAGATCTGGGGATGTGCTGGCCCTGCTGGCCAGATATAGCCTGGGACACCTCACACGTCACAATGGGGCCTCACCACAAGAGTTGCATCGGCCGGGCCTGTGAGTGCGCGTCCCCACTGTGACACGGGACAATCCCCTGCCATTGGAGCTGGTCGCTCTGCCCCACCTGTGGCGTGTTACAGACCAGCACATTTACGTGTGCAGCACATGTGCGTTCAGTACGTGTTTGTGCAGTCTGTGTGTGTCTGCCACACGCGTGTGCATGCATGTGTGCGTGTGCGTGAGTGTTGCCCATACGTGTACGTTGTACATACGTGTACACTTTTATACATGTGTGTACATGTGTGTGGAAAGCTTCAGGCCTGATGTGTTGGCTTGGAAACAGAAGTGTCACTTCCAAGTGACACTTGGAAGTGTCGATGTCACGCCCAAACCCTGCGGTGAACTGCTGGCCTATCTCCTTCTCCATTTGGATAGCAAAGGCTTCCAACTCAAGGGAGTAAACTCCTTCTCCAACCTCTCACACCCTCAGAAAGCTGCAGGGTGCCAGAGCACCTCTTGGACCCTATTCAGCACCAGAACATGCTGTATTTGAGCAGGGATGCAGCCGTGCAACCAGCATCTCACTGACACCCCCGTGCTTTGCTCATAGGGCCTCCAGGCACGGCTTGGTTTTGCTCTGAAGAATAGGGCAGGACTCCAAAAGGCAGAAGTCCAATCAACTCACAGGACACAGGGTGAATGAACAACACAACAGTTTTATTGGTCTATAATGTCGAAGCTAAACATAATGTCTAATCTAAACCTCAAGTTGAATCTTGTGTCTAATCTAAACGTAAAATTGCATCTAAACCTAATGTCTAATCTAAACCTAAAGCTGTCTTCTTCATCTCTAATGTAAACCTGAAGTCAGCTCTTCTTCGTGTCTAATCTGAACCTACTGTTGAATCTAAATCTGATGTCGAATCTTCTTCGTGTCTAATCTAAATCTAATGTTGAATCTTCTTCTTGCCTAATCTGAAGCTAATGTCCAATCTAAACCTAATGTCAACTCTTCTTCGTGTCTAATCTAAACCTAAAGTTGAATCTAAACCTAATGTCAAATCTAAACTCAGGTTAAAAGGAATGAATCGTGTTTAAACTACTCCCCCTTATCCTATCACTAGAGGCCCCTGTATAAAGTCCCTCTCCAGATCTCTCCAGGTGTTGGGAGCGGCTCTAAGTTCTCTCTGGAGCCTTCTCTTCTCCAGGCTGGAGCATTTGGTCTTGTTGAACTCCATGATGTTCGCCATTGGGTGTCACGAGCAGTGAGGGGCCTTCAGCATCCTACTTCGTGAAGAGGGACCATGGGGCCGGGACTGAGTGCTCTCTGAAGGCAAGGGAAATCGGCTCATCCCAAAATGATGTGTCCTCACTGGAAAAGCTTGACTCGGATCTGGCATCACTGAAATGACAGCAGGGACATAACAGCAATGACATAACAGCCACTGGGGAGGGGGTTGGAACTGCATGAATTGAACGCAGGGCCTTCATCGCTTCCTTCACACTTACTACTGCTTGACGACCACCTTGTACAAGCCTGACTCCTCCCCAGCAGTGGACTGAGCCAGGGCCACCTCCTGCGGGGCAGGGATTGGAGTGGTGGGAATCAGGCATGGGGGAGGGAGCAGGCAGAGAGGCGGAGCTGTTGCCTGCTCCTGCCCGGACCTCATCCTCATCCCTGTCTGTGTCCTTGCTCCTGCTGCACCACTTGGGCCAGACTCAGAGCCTGAGAACCTGTGGCTGAAAGGGTGGCTGAGACTCTGGACATCAGACTTTGAAGCTGATACGCTCAGCTGCTGGGGCTGATACTGTTGCTGAGAGTCTATGGCTAACACTCTGGGATTTAGACTTTGGGGCTGAGGCTGTGGCTTAGACTCTGTGGCTCCGACTCTAGTTCTCAGACTTTGAAGCTCAAGACTCTGTGACCGAGACTGTAATTTAGACTTTGTGGCTGAGCCTCTGGTGCTCAGGTATTGGAGCTGATGCTCTGAGACTCAGACCCTGTTGCTGAGACTTTTGGGCTGAGTCTCTGGGGCTGAGACTGTGAGCCTGAGTCTCTGGGTCTGAGACTGTGGGGCTGAGACTCTGGGCCTCAGGCTTGGGAGCTGATACTCTGAGAGAGACTGTCAGACACAGACTGTGGCTGAGACTCTGGGGCTGAGACTCAGGGGCTGAGACTGGGGCCGAGACTCTGTGGCCAAAATGGTGGCTGAGACTCTTGGCCTCAGACTTTGGAGCTGATACTTTCAGGCTCAGACTCTGTGGCTGAGACTATGGCTAAGACTCTGGGATTCAGACTCTAGGGCTGAAGCAGTATCTGAGACTCTGTGGCTCACACTCTTTGGGCGAAGACACCAGAGCCCATACTCCGAGCTGAGACTGTGGGGCTGAGATTCTGCGGCTGAGACTCTGGGGCAGAGACTCCAGGACTGAGACTCTGGGGCTCAGATTTTGGAGTTGATACTCTATCTTAGACTCTTAGACTCAGACTCTGTGTCTGAGACTCCATGGCTGAGATTCTGGGGCTGAGACTTTGAGGCTCAGACTCTGTGGCTTAGACTCTGTGACTGAGACTCTGTAATTTATACTCTGTGGCTGAGATTCTGGGTCTGTGACTCAGGGGCTGAGACTCTGGGACTCACTCTGTGTGGCTAATACTATGGCCGAGACTGTGGCTGATGATACTCTGCGGCTGAGACTGTGGCAGTGAAAGTCTGTGGCTCAGACTTCGGAGCTGAGACTCTCTGACCGTGACTATGGGATTCTGACTTTGGGGCTGACACTGTAGCTGAGACTCTGTGGCTCAGGCTCTGTGGCTAAGACTCCAGGGCTCATACTCTGAGCTGAGACTGGGGCTGAGACTCTCAGACAGACTCTGGCGCTGAGACTGTGGGGCTGAGACTCTAAGGCTGTGACCCTGGGGCTGAGACTCCTGGGCTGGGACTCTGGGGCTGAGACTCGGGGGCGTGGACTGTGGCTGAGACTCTAGGCTTCAGACTTAGGAGCTGATACACTGTCCTGGTTTCAGCAGTAGCAGTCACTTTTTCTCCTTAGTAGCTGGTGCAGCGCTGTGTTTTTGACTTTCAGCCTGGGAACAGTCATGCAAAGATTAAACCAATGTATCTAAGAACTGCTTGTACTTTTGTAAGGATAGGTAATGATAACATAACTGCTAAGAATCATTCTAATATTTGCATCTGTAATTTTGTTACAGAATTGATGGGTAAGGGTAAAGCAGTTAATGTCATCTACCTGGACTTGTGCAAAGCGTTTGACACTGTCCCACATGACATCCTTGTCTCTAAATTGGAGAGATATCAATTTGATGGATGGACCACTCGCTGGATAAAGAACTGGCTGGACGGCCGCACACAAAGAGTTGTGGTCAATGGCTCGATGTCCGGCTGGAGACCGGTAACGAGTGGTGTCCCTCAGGGATCGATGTTGGGACCGGTCTTCGTCGCTGACATGGATAGTGGGATTGAGTGCGCCCTCAGCAAGTTTGCTGATGACACCAAGCTGTGTGGTCCGTTTGATACGCTGGAGGGAAGGGATGCCATCCAGAGGGACCTTGACACGCTTGTGAGGTGGGCTGATGCCAACCTTATGAAGTTCAACCACGACAAGTGCAAGGTCCTACACCTGGGTCGGAGCAATCCCAGGCACAGCTACAGACTGGGCAAAGAAGAGATTCAGAGCGGCCCTGCAGAGAAGGACTTGGGGGTGCTGGTCGATGAGAAAATGAACATGAGCCGGCAGTGTGCGCTCGCAGCCCAGAAAGCCAACCGTATCCTGGGCTGCATCAAAAGGAGCGTGACCAGCAGGTCGAAGGAGGTGATCCTGCCCCTCTACTCTGCTCTTGTGAGATCTCACCTGGAGCATTGTGTGCAGTTCTGGTGTCCTCAACATAAAAAGGACATGGAACTGCTGGAACAAGTCCGGAGGAGGGCCACGAGGATGATCAGGGGACTGGAGTACCTCCCATATGAAGATGGGCTGAGGAAGTTGGGGCTGTTCAGCCTGGAGAAGAGAAGGCTGCGTGGGGACCTAATAGCAGCCTTCTAGTATCTGAAGGGGGCCTATAGGGATGCTGGGGAGGGACTCTTCGTCAGGGACTGTAGTGACAGGACAAGGGGTAACAGGTTCAAACTGAAACAGGGGAAGTTTAGATTGGATATAAGGAGGAAATTCTTTCCTGTTAGGGAGATGAGACACTGGAATTGGTTGCCCAGGGAGGTTGTGAGTGCTCCATCCCTGGCGATGTTCAAGGCCATGTTGGATGAAGTCTTGTGTGGGATGGTTTAGTGTGAGGTGTCCCTGCCCATGGCAGGGGGGTTGGAACTAGATGATCTTGAGGTCCTTTCCAACCCTAACTATTCTATGATTCTATGATTATTAGATGTGACTTCATGTATTTAGCACCAGTTGTATCCCACCAGTTGATAAAGTCTAATTACAAAATGTACCACAAATTATCACCTACACCCATCGGGATGGACCTTACATTAGTAAGGCAACTGATAAAACATCAAAACCTAATTAACATTTTAAAAGGAGTCCAGGAAAATGAAAATAAAACTTTGATTACCGTTCATCATGACACGGAAGAAGTAAGCAGAGTCTTGCTAAGGATAAGACAAGATGCAAGTCACTACTGGTGGGACGTTCTTTTCGGATGGTCACCCACTGCAACTGGCATTCTAAATACATTACGTCACCCCATTGTTGTTCTTCTAGTATTAGTATTAGCTTTGTGTTGTCTATTGGATTATTTGTTTGGAATTGGAGGATGTTACAGCACATAATGAATTTGACCTCTATCAAACGCATGGTAAAGCACTGAAGATACCTTTCGCGGGAGTTGGTCAAAAGAAGAACTTGTATGATAAGTAAAAGAATTTACTAATTTTAAAGAAAAGCGGAGACTGATGCGAAGAATTAAGCAATGTACAGGGGGGGTTAGGGTTAAGCCGCTTGCTTAACAATGTTAATTGCTTGCTCATACTCAACAAGAATTTTTCATGCTCATTATGTTATGCTAGAACAGGATGGGAGGACAAGGCTACAGATAAGAGTAACGAACAGTAAGCTGGCTCCTGCTTTCTGGGCCCTGAAACTGGCTAAAACCAGCTTTGTGGTTTGGACAATGACCAAGTCACCAGGGAGCATGCACAACTATTAGAGGTAAAAAGTTTAAGCCGAGGAAGACTTATTTACTTCATCTTGAGACCCTTGCCCACGACCACCAGGAGTTACTGCGCAGGCGCAAAGGACATTTTAGCTCATTATAATACGAAGCAGGGATAGGACATAAATATGCATAGGCGTGTTGTGTAACGTAATGAATATGTATAATTTTAGAGAATAGATAAGGGGAGAAATGAGGTTGCGGCGGGCATGCCTTTGGAGGAATGATCCCCCATGTGCCTCAGCGCTGAATAAAGCATACCTACTTTGCAACTTTAATGAGTTGTAGAGTCTATCCACATATCAACAGCGCTGATAACACCAATGTTCTTAGTTACTGCTCAAATGCTTAGTCTGACCAAGGACTTTGTGAGTCTCATGCTCTGCCAGGTAGGAGGGGAAGCTGCGAGGAAACAGGACACCTGACCCAAACTAGCCAAAGAGGTATTCCATACCCCAGCACGTCATGCCCAGGATGTAAACTGCAGTTAACCAGAAGGGCTAGTTCACTGCTCGGTCAGGCTGGGTATCAGCAGGTGGTATTGTTTTCTCTTCCGTTGTTATTTCCCTTAGCATTATTATTAATAGTGGTAGCAGTAGTGGTTTGTGTTATACCTTAGTTACTGGACTGTTCCTATCTCAGCCTGTGTGTCCTGGGTTCACCAGTAGCCGTTTTTCTCCTTCTTAGTAGCTGGTGCAAGCTCTGTGTTTTGATCCAGCCTGGGAACAGAGCTGATAACACTGGCTGTTTTTAATTGTTGCTAAGTAATGTTTATTCTGGCTAAGGTCTTTGTGAGTCTCATGCTCTGCCAGGGATGAGGGAAGGCTGGGAGGAAGCAGAGACAGGACACCTGACCCAAGCTAGCCAAAGAGGTATTCCGTACCACAGCACGTCATGCCCAGGGAGGTAACTGGGAGTTACCCGGAAGGGCACGGGCTCTCTTCGGGGGGGGGTCGAACTCGTTCGGTGGTGGTATTGCATTCTCTTCTCTTGTTATTTTCTCTTATCATTATTATCATTAGTGGCAGCAGTAGTGATTTGTGTTATACCTTAGTTACTGGGCTGTTCTTACCTCAACCCGTGGGAGTTATATTCTCTCAATTCTCCTCCCCATCCCTCCAGGGGGGCGGGTGGGGGGTGGGGGTGGGTTTAGAAAGAAAGAGGGAGAAAAAAAATGGGGGAGTGAGTGAGTGAGCTGTGTGGATCGGTTTAAACCACAACACCGTGGGAGTTACATTCTTTTGATTCTCCTCCCCGTCCCTCCGGGAGCGTGGGAGGGAAGAAAGGGGCGGGGGGAGTGAGCGAGTGGGACTCTGTGGCTGATGGAGTTTAAACCACAACATACTCTCAGGCTCAGACTCTGTGACTGAGACTGTGGGGCTGAGATTGTGGGACTGAGGTTCTGTGGCTCTCACAGTGGCGGAGACTCTGGGCCTCAGACTTTGGAGCTGATACTCTCAAGGACAGACTCTGTAACTGAGACTGTGGGGCTGAGACTGGGGCTAATGCTGTGGGGCTAAGACTCTGGGGCTGAGACTGGTGCTCAGAGGTTGGAGCTGATACTCTGGGTGAGGCTCTCAGACACAGACTGTGGCGGAGATTGTGGGCCTGAGACTCTGTGGCTGAGACTCTGGGACTGAGACTGGGGCTGAGACTCTGGTGCTCAGGTTTTGGATCTTATTCTCTGGATGAGACTCTCAGATGCAGACCGTGAGGCTGAGACTCTGGGGCTGACACTGGGGCTGAGACTCTGTGGCTGAGACTCTGGGACTGAGAATGGGGCTGAGACTATGGTGCTCAGGTTTTGGACCTGATTCTCTGGATGAGACTCAGACACAGACTGTGGGGCTGGGACTGTGGGGTTGAGACTCCGGGGCTGAGACTCTGGGACTGAGACTCTGGGGCTCAGACTGATGCTCAAATTTGGAGTTGCTACTCTGGCTGAGACTCTCAGACACAGACTCTATAGCTGAGACTCTATGGCTGAGATTCTGGGGCTGCGACTCTGTGGCTGAGACTGGGCCTCAGACACTGGAGCTGATACAGTCTGAGACTGCGACTGAGACTGTTGGGCTGAGACTGTGGGGCTGAGGGTGTGGGGCTGTGACTGCTGTTGAGACTGGGGCTGAGACTGTATGTCTGAGATTCTGGGCTGAGACTTTGAGGCTCAGACTCTGTGGCTTAGACTCTGTGGCTTAGACTGTAATTTATACTCTGGGGCTGAGATTCTGGGTCTGTGACTCAGGGGCTGAGACTCTGGGACTCACTCTGTGTGGCTAATGCTATGGCTGAGGCTGGGGCTGAAACTCTGTGGCTGAGACTGTGGCTGAAAGTATGTGGCTCGGACTTTGGAGCTGAGACTGTGACCGAGACTATGGGATTCTGACACTGGGGCTGACACTGTAGCTGAGACTCTGTGGCTCAGGCTCTGTGGCTAAGACTCCAGGGCTCATACTCTGAGCAGAGACAGGGGCTGAGACTCTGGGGCTGAGACTATGGGGCTGGGACTCTGGGGCTGAAACTCTGTGACTGGGAATTTAAAGTGGAAAAGCAAGGAGCAAGAGCAATGCTGGTGGCATCGTTGCGGACATCACCCGCCCATACGTGTTACACGTGCCAATTGCCCTTATTGGCAGAGATTTACTTAGTCAAATGAGTGCCAAAATTATTACACTACCTTTTTAGGAGCGGCCATTGATTCAGGGCAGCCAGTGTTAAAAATTTTGTGGAAAAGTGATAAACCAATTTGGATCAATCAGTGGCCGCTAAAACAAGATCGGCTGCAGCAAATTCAAGAATTAGTTCAGGAACAACTGGATGCGGGCCATATTGTACCCTCTACCAGTCCATGGAATACGCCCATTTTCACCATTCCTAAGAAAAGTGGAAAAGGGCGACTATTGCATGATTTGCGAGCTGTCAATGAAGCTATGAATGATATGGGAACCCTTTAACCTAGGTCACCCTCCCCTGTAATGTTGCCAGAGCAATGGGACCTATTAATAATTGATTTGAAGGATTGCTTTTTCACGATTCCCTTGCATCCAACAGATGCAGAACGTTTTGCCTTCACAGTTCCCTCTGTAAACAAAGCAGAGCCGGCAAAAAGATACCATTGGGTGGTCTTACCACAAGGCATGAAAAATTCGCCGACAATGTGTCAGATATTTGTCGCCTGGGCACTAGAACCACTGAAAAAACCTTATAAGAACTTGTCAATTTATCACTCTTTGGGCGATATCCTGGTGGCTGGACATCAGATGGATAAGAAAAAAGTTCTGACAGAACTAAGCAGCATACTGGAATCTAGAGGACTACAAATTGCCCCAGAAAAAATTCAAACAGACTCCCCATGGCGCTACCTGGGTTGGATTATTACAGGTAGCACCGTCAAACCACAAAAATTGACTTTAACAATGAAAATTCACAACCTTAATGATGTACAGAAACTACTTGGGGATATTGAATGGGTGAGAACCATCTGTGGAATCACTAATGATGATTTAACCCCTTTGATCCAGCTCTTAGGAACATCCACCCAGGCAGATAACACACGTCACTTAGGAAAAGAACAAGAAATCGGCCTCTGTAAAATAATTCAAAAGATCACAGATAATCATGCTAGTCGAGTAATTTCAGACCACCCACTCATGCTTATGATTACCAATTCAGGACAACAGCTAAGGCATCCTTTTGCATTAATCATACAATGGATAACACATCATCAAAATCCATTAAAAATTTTGGAATGGGTATTTTTGTCCATTCGACCCAGGAAAACTATTACAACCAGAGTGGAATTATTCTCTCAATTAATTATTAAAGGCCGTAACAGAATTGTAGAGCTTTCTGGAAATGAACCAAGCACAATTTTTATACCAGTTGTACAAGAACACTTGGAATGGTTGATGCAGGTCTCATTAGAACTGCAAACAGCTCTAGCAGGATTTCCTGGCATAATTTCCAACAAATATCCAGCACAGAAGTTAGTCACTATCTTTCACAATCAGCAGATTGAATCTAGACCTTATAACTCTGAAACTCCTGTTAAAGGACCTACAGTCTTTACAGATGCAGGGAAAAAATCAAAAAAGGCTGCCATAACTTGGCAACAGTCTAATGTTTGGCATGAAAAAATTCTAGAAGGATCGAGGGATGATTCGTTACAAACCCTTGAGCTGACTGTGGTGCTATGGGCCCTACAAGACTGGTGTCAAACTCCACTTAATATAGTTTCAGACTCTCTATATGACATAGGAGTTGTTAAACGTATTGAACGATCAATGATAAAGGAAGTGTCTAACACTAAATTGTATACTTTATTAATCCACATTTTACAAAGCCTAAATACGTGGCAACAACCATATTTTATTACTCATATCTGCAGTCATCAAGGCATAGCGGGCTTGTCTGTCGGCAACAACTGTGCAGATCAACTTGTAACTCCTGCTTGGACAGGACCTCCGGTAAATAATTTTGAACAAGCTCGTCTTTCGCATGACTTTTTTCATCAGAGTGCTAAAGTCTTGGCACACCAATTTTCTCTCACTCGAACTGATGCCGAAGGAATTGTAAACTCTTGTCCTGCATGTCAACAAACAGGCTTTGGCCTTGGTATTGGAGTACTTGTCCTGCATGTCAACAAACAGGCTTTGGCCTTGGTATTGGAGTAAATCCTCGAGGCTACAACTTTGGCAAACGGATGGCACTCATGTTCCAGAATTTGGTCGCCAAAAATACCTTCATGTCTCGGTCGACACTTTTTCCATGGCAATTTGGGCTACCGCTCAAACTGGAGAAATTTCTCACCATGTCGTGAAACACCTTCATGCCTCTTTTGCCATCTTAGGTGTACCCCTATCTCTTAAAACAGACAATGCTCCAGCCTATACTTCTTCTAGGTTTCACTGCTTTTGCTCGCTTTGGGGTGTGAAACATCTCACCAGACTCCCTAATTCACCCGCTGGACAAGCAATTGTTGAGTGGGCTCACCAGTCCTTAAAAACCTGTTACTTAAACAAAAAACGGGGGAGAGCGGTGTAGGACCTAGCGAACGCTTGGCAAAAGCATTATATGTGTTAAATCATTTACGCCTGGCAGGAGAAAGGGAAGAACCTCCCGTGGGAATTCGTGCTAGTGCCTTAAAATCAGGGTTAACAAAAAAAGAAAAGATTTTTGTTCAATGCAAAGATCTCAAAACGGGAGGATGGAAGGGGCCAGTTGAGGTTTGTATGACTGGTCGAGGCTATATGTGTTTGATTACAGGAGAAGGCCCTCGTTGGATTCCAGCGCGATGGGTAAAACCTTGGAAATCACCGATCGAGGGAACCTCAGAAGAGCCTCAAATATAAGTTGGTGGATGATGGCTATGACTATAGGTCAAGCATTACATACCATAGAACCACGAGAGAACATGTGGATCAGCTGGGCAAACCAAACGAACCAGTCATCCGTCTGTCTCTCCATGGCCACTCCTGGGGACCCTTTTCGTACTTGTTTAATCGGTGTCCCTTACCTGCGCCTGGCAGACTGGACCAATTGGATAAATAACAGGATGGTTTTAAATAGCTCTTTCATTAATCAGACATGTCATAGAATTTATGATTGTACTGTTCCAGAAAACAAACCAGCCTGCTGTTTTGGGGAAGTGAATCAAACAGGGATGGCTGGAGCAATGATCATTAACGCCTTAAACGCCACAATGCCTTGGGACCCTCAGGAGTTAGATCTCTGGGGATCCTTAGCAGGCAATGGGTCATGTTTTTATTTTGGGGGATCGGCATCTACAGGGCTAAATTTTTATAAGAAATATATTTGGACACAATGGACCAATATGTTGAGTAATTATGACTATAAAAATTATAGAAAAAATGGATTTTGCAATGGAGCAATAGGTGCTGAGACCCTAGGTAGTAAACTTTCTATTTGGAATAATAATTCATCAAAACAATTTCCTAAAGGATTTTTTTTTTTAATCTGTGGACATAGAGCTTGGCAAGGGGTACCAAAAAACGTTCAGGGAGGGCCATGTTATATAGGGAAGCTGACTATGTTTGTTCCCAGCGTGAGGGATATGCTATCATTTTATAAAAGTAAAACCGAGCAACGAAAAAGAAGATCAGTAGAACAACTAGGACCAAACTGTGATGATAATATGTTAGGTAAAGTCGGAAGAGTTTTTATGTCCGTTTTTATTCCTGGGGCGACGGCTGGGGAGGGCACTAAAAGACATAGAACGTTTAGCTTGCTGGACTGCAAAGCAGATTAATATCACATCTAATGTCTTAACATTAACATCAGAATTATTAGAAGATTTAGGCAGTGTTAGGCATGCAGTTTTACAAAATCGTGCAGCCATTGATTTTTTGCTTTTAGCACAGGGCCATGGTTGTGAAGATTTTGAAGGAATGTGTTGTATGAATCTATCTGATCATTCTAGTTCAATTCATCAACAACTATCCCAATTAAAAGATAACATGAAAAAATTAACAATCAGTCATGGTTTGGGTGGTTGTCTCCAAGTTTAGGTATTACTGGATGGTTTGCAAATGTGTTTAAATCAGGTATTATGATATTATTAAGCATTATAGTCTTTGTTATTATTAGTAGTATAGTATGGCATTGCTTAATGTCTGTAGTATCGCAAATGACTAAAGGGGTCTGGATCACTCAAAATAAAGAAGGGGGATTTGTTGAGAGCTTTTTAACAAACAATGGGCATGTGAGCGATCCAGGACTCTTGCCATTGGTTAGAGTTTGTAGTAAGGATTAACGGCCTAGCTCACAGGTTTCTTCAGGGCAAAATTATGGCCACGTACGTGGAAGTTCTGCAGGAGGGAAACAGCTCCTGGATGCTGAAGAAGGAACCAATCAGCTGTCTTTGCATTATGTGTAGAAACCAATCATTGTAAAGCTTAAGTGCGTGACCAAGCTTGGAAGCTATAAAAGGCAGTGCTCTAAAGTGAATAAAGGTCAGTTTCTGATTACATTAATCAGCGTGCTGTCCGTTGATCTTCCGCAGACCCTGAGTGAGGAAATAGCTGGGCACATGAGGTCAAGGAGGGAAGCGAAGGCCATGCGAGGCGTTAAGCTACACTGCAGTTTCCCAGACACAGTCTTTAGAGCTGGTTTCCAGCAAGATCAAGTTGTTCTCCACTTGCTCCAGCTGCACTGTGGAGCTTCACATGCCAGCTGCGCACAGGGTGGCCAGGAGTACGAGGTGGTTTCCCATCCCCAAACACAAACCAAGAGCCGTGTGTGCATTCCTGCACAAGTACATCTGCAGCCTCAGGGCCACCTCCCTGTCCTTCTTCTGCTGCAGTCGCGGGGACACAAGGCCACGGCTCGGGGCAGCTGCGAGACCCCCTGCGCTCGGCTGGTCAGAAGCTCTAGGATGGGGAAGTGAGGGATTGAGCGGGGTCACCCATCTGCTGCCCATTTACAGGTCTGCTTCTGGAAACACTGCCAGCTTCTCACTGCATTGCTCCAGTGCTTGCACAAGAGCCAGCAGGCGTGCAAGGTCAGCAGCTGGGAAGTGCTGCAAGGAAAGAGGTCGCTCTGCAGGCTTCTGTGCTACTGAAACAAGGGAGAGGCTGGAGAAGGCAAAGGCAAGCACTGGGGACAAAGGGATATGATTTATTGGCCCAAGAAAGTGTCCACAGCAAGCGCAGGCTGTAGCACGATGTCCTCGGCGCAGCTCCCTTGGGTCTGGAGCTGGCAGTGGGGCACTACTCCTCCACTTTTGGGCTGATGCAGGAGAAGCGGAAAGCCCTGCGCAGAGCCTTCAGCGCCCTTCTGAAGCGGGATGGTCGTCGCTGCTGGGCTGCTCCAGCGTCTGGGAGGGTGGCGATGCCTGTGGGGAAAGGAGAGCTGTAGGCACGGGGCTGGGCGGGCACCGCGCAAGCTCCTCCTGGCACCCGCCACCGAGGTTCTCCCTCGGGGGCTTTCCACAAACGGCTTTCAGCCCTCGCCCAGGGAAGGGAAGCCAGGGCATGGCCGAAATCGTGCACACGCTGGTGCCACCCTTGTCTGGGTGCCGCTTGACTCAGAGGCATACCTGGCTCAGCCTTGGTGTCCTGAACGGCTGCAGGAGACGCCGCCGGTTCATCCTTGTGTAATGGTGGGGAGGCAACAGCTGTGCTGGCCTCTCCCTGATGCTTTCCAGGTTCTCTCCTCACTTTGTGCCCAAAAGGGACCTGCACAACTCTCTCAATAAGTGTGCATCGCCTCTGAGCAGGTCATACAGGAGTCTCAGTGTCCTCATCTGCTGCAGGCCTCCTTGCTCCGTTCCACACTCCCGCATGGCTTTCATCAATGTCCTGCTGCTCCTGGGGCTGCCTGTCTCTTTCCTGGATCACAGCCAAAGCCTTGTGCAGGGCATCACTCACGACCCACCTGGCTGTTTCTTGAAGAACCAGCTGTGGGGCTGAGCAGGGCAAAGGCATTCCTCTGTGCCTCTGCTTCTGCCTCCATTTCTGCTTCCTGCTCAACAAAGCCAGGGGAAGCTGATACCAGTGCTTCCTCCTCCTCTTGTTCCATGGCAGCGAGAGGTGCACGGTGCTGCTCTTCCTCAACAGCCAGAGAGACGTCTACTGTCATGGCCTCTTCCTGCTCTTCCAGAGACATGGGAGACACCATGTCTTCTCCAGACTTGCTTGCTTCTATGTTGAGAGGGGCTGTGTAGGGCTCTGCCTGATGCTTTGCATCTAAAGGATACTCCACACCCTGAACAGTTGCAGGTGTCATTTCTGCCATGGACACATCCACATGGCTTTGGGCAATGGATGTGGCCTGGATCGCAGCCGAAGCCTTCTGCAGGACATCACTCACGAGGCACCGGGCTGTTTCTTGAAGAACCAGCTCCGCCGCTGTGGGGCTGAGCAGGGCAAATGCGTTTCTCTGTGCCTCTGCTTCTGCTTCCTGCTCGACAAAGCCAGGGGAAGCTGGTAACGGTGCTTCCACTTCCTCTTGTTCCATAGCAGCAAGGGGTGCACGGCGCTGCTCTTCCTTAGCAGCTGGGTAGAAGTTTACTGTCAAGGTCTTTTCCTGCTCTTCCATAGACATGGTAGACACCATGTCTTCTCCAGCCTCACCTGCTGCTGGGATGTGAGGGGCTGTGCTGGGCTCTGCCCAAAGTTCTGCATCCAAGGGAGGCTCCATGCCCTGAACAGTTGCAGGTGTCATTGCTGCCATGGACACATCCACATGACTTTGGGCAGTGGATGTGGCCTGAAAAGCAGCCAAAGCCTTCTGCAGGACATCACTCACGACGCACCTGGCTGTTTCCTGAAGAACCAGCTCCGCCGCTGTGGGGCTGAGCAGGGCAAAGGCATTCCTCTGTGCCTCTGCTTCTGCCTCCATTTCTGCCTCCTGCTCGACAAACGTAGGGGAAGCTGATACCAGTGCTTCCTCCTCCTCTTGTTCCATGGCAGCAAGAGGTGCATGGCGCTGCTCTTCCTCAGCAGCCAGGGCGACGTCTACTGTCACGACCTCTTCCTGCTCTTCCATAGACATGGGAGACACCATGTCTTCTCCAGCCTTTACTGCGGCTGGGATGAGAGAGCCTGTGCTGGGCTCTGTCCCATGCTCTGCATCCAAAGGAGACTTCATGACCTGAACAGTTGCAGGTGTCACTGCTGCCATGGACACATCCACATGGTTTTCGGCAATGGATGTGGTCTGAAAAGCAGCTGAAGCCTTCTGCAGGACATCACTCACGAGGCACCGGGCTGTTTCTTGAAGAACCAGCTCCGCCGCTGTGGGGCTGAGCAGGGCAAATGCGTTTCTCT